>NC_064614.1:438493152-438798593 GCF_023898315.1 Schistocerca nitens
GGGAGGACAGTTGGTGTGGTGCCTCTCTATGGATTGCCATTTTGTTTCTCGAAGTGATGAACCCATGTTTCATCACCTCTGATAGTGTTCCACAGAAGATTGTCATGATCAGCCTCTTAATGCACAAGTGATTCTGCACAGGTGGTCCTTAATTGATCTTTATGGTCTTCTATTAGGCAGTGAGAAACACAGCAAACATAAACCTATCAGTATCCCATCTGGTGGAAGGGAGTGTCAACACTACCAACACAGATGTCCATTTGTGCAGCAACGTGTTTTTTTTGTGATCCGTCAATCACGCTGAATGAAAGTGTCCACACATTCCAACATTGCAGGAGTCACAACAATTTGCGGCCAACTGAAACATGGGAGATCAAACAGGTTTGGGCTACCTTGTTGCAATGATGGTAGAGGCTTGTTCACTACCAAGTCTCCACAGATATTCTGCAAGTGTCTACAATATCTATGATGCTCTGGATTTCTGCCAAATGAAACTCATGACAGCTCTCTACTTTGAAGGAACCTCTGTTACGGATATCATTTTGTAGGCGATGTACAGTGCCACCAGGTATCGAAACTTCATGAAACTACAGCGGTTGAAGTGGTAATATGCCACAATGTATCACAATAAATTCCACATTTTTTTTCAACTGAAGTTGGCCAAGAAAAAAAGTGTGTTACATTACTTACTGAACATCCCTTGAATATCCTGAGTCAAAATCACTTCTCCTTTGAAGCCATCACCTACAAACAAATCCGTGGTACAGCAATCCCCTAATACCCCCCACCCCCTGGTCTCAACATACTCTAGTCCATGTCTGCCACCTGCTCATCCCCTTCCCTGCTCCCACACTTCAGTAATACACACACCTTCTATCCCACCAGCATACTTATACAGTCCTTTCACATTCTCTCCTCTCCCCTTTCCCCTTCTCTCCCCTCCCAAATCCCTGCCACAGCCTCCTGATGCAGTACCTAGCTAGTAGCCCTATCCTGTTCCCACCTTGGCCCTGCAGACTTCCCCATGCACCTTCCCCTTCCCCCGATAATACCCTACCATCCTCACCCCCCCCCCCACCTCACATCTCTTCCAACCCCTCCCCCCCCCCCCCCCCAACTACCCACCCCAGCTAGATTGCCACTCACCTCAGATGCAGCCACAGTTTGGCTCAATGCCTAGAGATGACAGTGGTGAGTTATGCTTGTGTTAATGTGCATGTGTTTTCAACTTCCTATGAAGAAAAGCTGAATATTTGTATCACTCTGTTGAGTGATAGAAAGCTGAATATTTCTATCACACTTTTTCATTCTTCCTTTCTGTGACTCAGCACTATCTCTATGTGGTGAGTAGCAAATTATCCTTTTCATATTGTTGTGATTTGTAATAATAAAGTAGTAGATTTTATTAAAAGTTTATGACTCAGTGGATCGTAAGCCTCTCTTCCATATTTTGTAAATACAAGGTCTGGACGTCAAAACCACTGCAACTATTAATAGTAGAAAATCTAAGGTGAAATTCAGGGAAGAAATTTTGGAACACTTTGAAATTAAAATAGGATTGAGACAAGGTGATGGACTCTCTTTATTACTTTGCAATTGTGTCTTGGAAGAAGTCATCCAAGTCCAGATAAATCTAAAATGGGAGTTTAAATTTGACAAACCAAACAAATTAGAAAGGACAAATATTAGATTAAACTGTTTAGCTTTTACAGACAACCTCATAATTTTGTGTCTGGACACTGAAACAGCATAAAAACAACATTTTCTTAAATAAATAATAGAAAAGAGGATCTCCAAATATCATTAAAAAAAAGGTCCAGCAATCACTTGGCTCCCAAAACGCTAAATATAGGAAAATTGCGAGATGTTTTAATTTCAAATATTTAAGTGAATCCATTCAGGAGACTGGCTTGGAAAAGATTGTTTATGAAATTTGTTGCCATAAAATGGAAACAGTCCATAGGCCAACAAAAGGTGTCTATAACAAAAATGCATATAAAAATACACAAAACTTACACATTACAACAAAGTCATCACACCAGAGTGTCTTTTCAAACCAGTGTCTGAAACACCCATTTTAAACGGAAAGAGAGACACTGAGGAAATCCAAGAGAGAGAAAAGTAATAAGCAGATTTTTGGCCCGTATCATACCAAAATGAACATACAGATTACGAGCAAATAAAGAAACTGCAAAGTATATCAACATTTCTTCGGATAAGAAAAAAATGCAGTCCAAAATTTTGTGTGCATTTTATAAGAACAGAATCGACCACATAAACATGCCAGGATGTGAAATTCTATAAAAATCACAGTAACCTTAAAACTGAAGAAATAAAGTGGACTAGGGCAGTAAAAAAAAATCTGCAGGGAGGGGGACTAACACAACTTTATATACCAGACAGAATAATCTTTGGGCACAAAATTCACAACTGGACAGATGGTCTTGCAGAAAAACCTAAGAAGATAGGGTCAACTTGGTAAAATTCCCTTTGTTTTAAATCACAGCCCAGCAGGGCTGAAAAGTCAATGACATAAAAATATGAAGGTATCTGCACAGTAGGAAGGCAGACGCATCTCGTGATATAAGGAAAATAACTGAACAGGAAAAATGACATGGTTTTCTGGTATATTAACCAGGAATGTAGACACTTGGCTTTTTGACTGCGTATAATAAATATGCTTCTGATCAACTGAATTAAAGTACAGTGTGAGCAACATGTGATATCAGTGCATATGGTCATAGATAGATCACAAAATGCCCCACACGTGTAACAGTCCACCTTGAATGTGCTTGCACTCAGCTCTTTGTGGACCAGCAAATCAATGTGCGCCAAGGACACCTAGATTTGGTGATGGAGCTGAAGCTGACTTGAGAACACACGGGGACACACTATTACATCTACCTGCATCTCTCACCAGGAAATGATACAGGAACCAAATGTCTGATAATGAATACTTGGCTATTCAGCTATAGACCTCACAGGTGACAAGTAGCTTCAGCATGGCAATGCCCCACCACATTTCTAGTGAATTATTAAATAATGATTTGAGGAACACTACAAGGACACGTGGAAGCTGCAAGCACACAAATTTCAAATGGGCACCATTTATCAACCATTAAAGGTTAAGAGTGGAGGGACCATTTGGTTTGGTATACAAATTTAACAGCTTCAGAAAAACAAGCAGGAAGTTACGTCTGTATCTAAGGCATCTATGATCTACCTGATCTGCTCAGTGTCAAAATGCAGTTATGGCTTTTAGATACATGCTTGGACAACACAACATTACACTCAAAATTAAGCAAAGAAAAAAATGAGGGACTGAAAAAACTTTGTAAAATGATTTCTTAGCTGGCAATATATATTGAATGTCATTTCTAAATTTTTAAACAGAATTTGAAAGATAAAAATATTACACTCACTCAATCAACTTCACAACCTGAAACTTTCTGCATCAGAAACCAGACCAGTGTTCATAATTTCGATACATTTCTGTCCTTGAAACCATTGCCGCCATTACCAATTGTCAATTTATAAAAAACAAACTTCAAGCATTGATCATAAATTGGCAAGAACAGGAAGGAGGACACTACAGAAAAGGACTAAGATAAATTAATAAAATTCCAGCTGGAGACTGGTTATGAGGCTGTGTATCACGGACACTAAAAGAAAGGAATAAAACAGATTTTAGGCTACAGAAATAAAATTATTCGGATAAGTTTTGAGTATCACAAAAAGAGAAAGAATGACAAACATTCAAATATGAATATCTAGGACCAGAAGGAAAGATCAAATTAAAGAAACAGCTTATTAAATCATATAGCTGTACAATTAAAAACTAACTAAAGGAATTCTAATAACTGACACACACATACAAAAGTATAAAAAGACTTCCACACTTCTCGAACTGTTAGTTCCTTCCTCAGGGAGGAAGTAGGATAGGTTGGATCAGAACACACTGACCCCAGTTTGAGAGGAACCTGACTGTTGTGAGAACATGGAGACATCAAAGTGAGTAGGATGTCAGACAGTGCACTTGTAAACACTGTGCCAGCTTCGGTTCAGATGGAGTTGTATGGGGAAGATAAATGAGAAGTGAAATGAATAGTGCCATTAAAAACTGCTAAAATAGCGAGAAGAAAAAATGGGGTGGGGGTGTTGGAGGGGAGGGGAGAAAGAGACCAGAGAATAAAAGGAAACATAGTTAATTTATGCTTAAATAAAGAAATGCAAGGTGCAGCAAAAACAGGTGACAGCTTTTAATTAATAGTACATCGCTTGTTATACGGAATTTTAACATGTTTATTGATACAATATATTGCGTTATGAAGGCCATTTAACAGCTATCAAAAGAAGCCTATAAAACAAAGTTGTAGCATTTAAAAATGATGTTATCCGAGACGCACTTATTTCTTGCCATGATCTATTCAAATCTCCAGGTGAACGAGTAAAGAAAACAAGTCCCACAAATTGTTTTAGTATGGCCAAGAGTGTACCTACTAAATGAGCTAGGAGGAGGGGTGAAGGGAGGGATTGGAGAGACTCTCACTGGTTTTGTGGTGAATGGTAAAATAGTTTTGAGATTTCACAATAAATGGTTCAGGTACTATTAATATCCCTGCTGGGTACACCCCTGAGAATGGGTGAGATTTCCTGGCGAACAGCTCCTCTAAGTTTGCCCAGCGTGCATATTTTGTTTACATACACCCTTAATATATGACATCTCATTCAAACCCCCCCCCCCCCCCCACACACACACACACATTCCACAAGTCTTTGGAAAGTTTCCAGAAGTAAGTGGCACCAGATGCCTATACGAAGGTTATATGGACTTGGCATCCAATAGCTTCCCAGATGTGTTCCATCAGTCTCAGATCAAGCGAGTTTAGTGGCCAAGACAGCAACACGAGTTCACTATCATACTTCTCAAAGCACTGTAGCAAGATTTTGCCCACGAATAATCCTGCCAAGAGATGCCATTGAGGAAGACATGAAGAATGAAGGTATGTGGTGGTTCATACCAACGTTCACAGTCCACATTCATCACAGGGCCTTTAATTACAAATGGCCTGCACTTGAGGCAGCCGTTTACTTTGTTGACGACATAACTGAACATGATCATTAGCCTGGTGTAACAAGGAATGTGAATCATCTGACCAGGTGACATATTTCTGTTGATTCATAGCCCAATATCATTGATCCCGTGCCCACTGCAATTGTAATTGAGGATGTTGTTGAGTCAACATGGCAATACGTATGGGTCGTTTGCTGTTGAGTCCCATGTCCAATAATAAGTGCAGAACACTATGCTCTGGTACTTGTGCCAGCAGCAGTATTGTACACTGTCATCAGATCTGCTATGGATTGCTGCTGATCCTTCTTTACAGAGCACTCTGTGATGAGGTTTAGACATCCAACACCTTGCCGCCTACTTGCATTTTCAACCTTCCTTCAACTGGTCTCCATAGACGCTCTCACAGCAGCACATCAACAGCCGACAAGCTTTTCCTTTTCCAATATTGGGCCCACAACAGTCAGCCCTTAGTGAAAATCACATACCAGGCAATTTCCACATTTGCATTCCATATCATCACTAGAGTAACTCCTCATTTATCTTTGCTCCAGTTACATACGAGGTGCATTCAAGTTCTAAGGCCTCCGATTTGTTTTTCTAATTAACTACTCACCCGAAATCGATGAAACTGGCGTTACTTCTCGACATAATCGCCCTGCAGATGTACACATTTTTCACAACGCTGACGCCATGATTCCATGGCAGCGGCAAAGGCTTCTTTAGGAGTCTGTTTTGACCACTGGAAAATCGCTGAGGCAATAGTAGCATGGCTGGTGAATGTGCGGCCACGGAGAGTGTCTTTCATTGTTGGAAAAAGCCAAAAGTCACTAGGAGCCAGGTCAGGTGAGTAGGGAGCATGAGGAGTCACTTCAAAGTTGTTATCACGAAGAAACTGTTGCGTAACGTTAGCTCGATGTGCGGGTGTGTTGTCTTGGTGAAACAGCACACGCGCAGCCCTTCCCGGACGTTTTTGTTGCAGTGCAGGAAGGAATTTGTTCTTCAAAACATTTTCGTAGGGTGCACCTGTTACCGGAGTGCCCTTTGGAACGTAATGGGTAAGGATTACGCCCTCGTAATGATGGACACCATCATTTTTTCAGCACTGGCGGTTACCCGAAATTTTTTTGGTGGCTGTGAATCTGTGTGCTTCCATTGAGCTGACTGGTGCTTTGTTTCTGGATTGAAAAATGGCATCCCCGTCTCATCCATTGTCACAACCGACGAAAAGAAAGTCCCATTCATGCTGTCGTCGTACGTCAACATTGCTTGGCAACATGCCACACGGGCAGCCATGTGGTCATCCGTCAGCATTCGTGGCACCCACCTGGATGACACTTTTCGCATTTTCAGGTCGTCATACAGGATTGTGTGCACAGAACCCACAGAAATGCCAACTCTGGAGGCAATCTGTTCAACAGTCATTCGGCGATCCCCCAAAACAATTCTCTCCACTTTCTCGATCATGTCGTCAGACCGGCTTGTGCAAGCCCGAGGTTGTTTCGGTTTGTTGTCACATGATGTTCTGCCTTCATTAAACTGTCGCACCCACGAACGCACTTTCGACACATCCATAACTCCATCACCACATGTCTCCTTCAACTGTCAATGAATTTCAATTGGTTTCACACCACGCAAATTCAGAAAACGAATGATTGCACGCTGTTCAAGTAAGGAAAACGTCACCATTTTAAGTATTTAAAACAGTTCTCATTCTCGCCGCTGGCTGTAAAATTCCATCTGCCGTACGGTGC
This sequence comes from Schistocerca nitens, assembly GCF_023898315.1. Taxonomy (NCBI): domain Eukaryota; kingdom Metazoa; phylum Arthropoda; class Insecta; order Orthoptera; family Acrididae; genus Schistocerca; species Schistocerca nitens. The sequence goes on from NC_064614.1 coordinate 438,499,978, forward strand.
TGCCATCTCTGGGACGTATTGACAATGAACGCGGCCTCATTTTAAAACAATGCGCATGTTTCTATCTCTTTCCAGTCCGGAGAAAAAAAAAAAAATCAGTGGCCTTAGAACTTGAATGTACCTCGTACTTTTGTTACCATGACGTGTCAACAATGCCACCACGCAGAATCCAATTTCAGTGTGAGCAGTAACCATACGTAGGTTGGAACTTAAATAGTAGCAATACTGCTGAGGAGACACTATGCAATGGAATCTACTATTTTCGCTGGTAGCACACATTGTTGACATACCTACCTCCAAGCAAATGGACTTGCCCGTCCAACGTCACCAGCGTGCGCACAATAAAGGGAAACACAGTCACTTGTGAGCAAGCAATCTAATGTAATGGCGTCACTATGTTTTCGAAACAGGAACAACGGAGTTGGATCAAGATTGAATGTGCCCGAGGTCGTACAGCACGACAGTGTCATCAAGGTCTTCAAGAGGCGTGCGGAGAATCGGCATTGCCATGCAGAACAGTAGCACGTTGGGTAAAAGCCTTCAATGAAGGTTGGCAAACTATCTACATCTACATCTACATTCATACTCCACAAGCCACCCAACGGTGTGTGGCGGAGGGCACTTTACGTGCCAGTGTCATTACCTCCCTTTCCTGTTCCAGTCGCGTATGGTTCGCGGGAAGAACGACTGTCTGAAAGCCTCCGTGCGCGCTCTAATCTCTCTAATTTTACATTCGTGATCTCCTCGGGAAGTATAAGTAGGGGGAAGCAATATACTCGATACCTCATCCAGAAACGCACCCTCTCGAAACCTGGCGAGCAAGCTACACCGCGATGCAGAGCGCCTCTCTTGCAGAGTCTGCCACTTGAGTTTATTAAACATCTCCGTAACACTATCACGGTTACCAAATAACCCTGTGACGAAACGCGCCGCTCTTCTTTGGATCTTCTCTATCTCCTCCGTGAACCCCATCTGGTACGGATCCCACACTGATGAGCAATACTCAAGTATAGGTCGAACGAGTGTTTTGTAAGCCACCTCCTTTGTTGCTGGACTACATTTTCTAAGCACTCTCCCAATGAATCTCAACCTGGTACCCGCCTTACCAACAATTAATTTTATATGATCATTCCACTTCAAATCGTTCCGCACGCATACTCCCAGATATTTTACAGAAGTAACTGCTACCAGTGTTTGTTCCGCTATCATATAATCATACAATAAAGGATCCTTCTTTCTATGTATTCGCAATACATTACATTTGTCTATGTTAAGGGACAGTTGCCACTCCCTGCACCAAGTGCCTATCCGCTGCTGATCTTCCTGCATTTCGCTACAATTTTCTAATGCTGCAACTTCTCTGTATACTACAGCATCATCCGCGAAAAGCCGCATGGAACTTCCGACACTATCTACTAGGTCATTTATATATATTGTGAAAAGCAATGGTCCCATAACACTCCCCTGTGGCACGCCAGAGGTTACTTTAACGTCTGTAGACGTCTCTCCATTGATAACAACATGCTGTGTTCTGTTTGCTAAAAACTCTTCAATCCAGCCACACAGCTGGTCTGATATTCCGTAGGCTCTTACTTTGTTTATCAGGCGACAGTGCGGAACTGTATCGAACGCCTTCCGGAAGTCAAGAAAAATAGCATCTACCTGGGAGCCTGTATCTAATATTATCTGGGTCTCATGAACAAATAACGCGAGTTGGGTCTCACACGATCGCTGTTTCCGGAATCCATGTTGATTCCTACATAGTAGATTCTGGGTTTCCAAAAACGACATGATACGTGAGCAAAAAACATGTTCTAAAATTCTACAACAGATCGACGTCAGAGATATAGGTCTATAGTTTTGCGCATCTGCTCGACGACCCTTCTTGAAGACTGGGACTACCTGTGCTCTTTTCCAATCATTTGGAACCCTCCGTTCCTCTAGAGACTTGCGGTACACGGCTGTTAGAAGGGGGGCAAGTTCTTTCGCGTACTCTGTGTAGAATCGAATTGGTATCCCGTCAGGTCCAGTGGACTTTCCTCTGTTGAGTGATTCCAGTTGCTTTTCTATTCCTTGGACACTTATTTCGATGTCAGCCATTTTTTCGTTTGTGCGAGGATTTAGAGAAGGAACTGCAGTGCGGTCTTCCTCTGTGAAACAGCTTTGGAAAAAGGTGTTTAGTATTTCAGCTTTACGCGTGTCATCCTCTGTTTCAATGCCATCATCATCCCGGAGTGTCTGGATATGCTGTTTCGAGCCACTTACTGATTTAACGTAAGACCAGAACTTCCTAGGATTTTCTGTCAAGTCTGTACATAGAATTTTACTTTCGAATTCACTGAACGCTTCTCGCATAGCCCTCCTTACGCTAACTTTGACATCGCTTAGCTTCTGTTTGTCTGAGAGGTTTTGGCTGCGTTTAAACTTGGAGTGAAGCTCTCTTTGCTTTCGCAGTAGTTTCCTAACTTTGTTGTTGTACCACGGTGGGTTTTTCCCGTCCCTCACAGTTTTACTCGGCACGTACCTGTCTAAAACGCATTTTATGATTGCCTTGAACTTTTTCCATAAACACTCAACATTATCAGTGTCGGAACAGAAATTTTCGTTTTGATCTGTTAGGTGGTCTGAAATCTGCCTACTATTACTCTTGCTAAACAGATAAACCTTCCTCCCTTTTTTTATATTCCTATTAACTTCCATATTCAGGGATGCTACAACGGCCTTATGATCACTGATGGCAGACATGCATCTGGCAGGTTGTCCTAGTGTCTCTGAAGAAGTAGTGCATGCTGTTGCTGTGTTAGTGGACAGTGTTCAATGCCATACAATTTGTGAGCTCGCCCATGAAACTGGATCAGCACATTCGACTGTGCTTCGCATCCTGAAGGAACGCCCAGACATGTGAAAAATTGCATATTGTGATGGGTTCCGCACGAGTTGACGGAAATGCAGAAATGGATGTGATACCACACTGCTTTGATGCACTTGGAGCACTATGAGTGCAAAGGAGAGGCTTTCTTATGCAGTATCTTAACACTGGATGAGACATGGGCCACATCGTACAAGCCAAAGCCAAAATGCCAATCCAATGAATGGCATATTATTTTTTACTTCTGATGAAGGTATATTTATATGTACCGAAACCTTGGTCAAGAATTTTAATAAATTTTTATCCTGCAACTGTTTTTGGCTGTCATCCTTTATCGTGAAGCCGCTAAAGATGAAAGTGCGTCAGTGCCCCAGTATGGTGAAGGTTACGGTGATTCTCGTGTACGACTGATGGTGTTATCCTAATGCATTATGTTCCTCCACAGCAGACCGTCAATGCACATTATTACTGTTTGTTTTTGGAGCATCACCTGCGACCAGCTTTGCGAAAGAAGCGGTGACACTTTCTGTGAACCCACCCATCATTTTGCATGACAATGTGCGGATGCATACAGCTCAAGCTGTAACTGCTTTGTTCAGTCGATAGGACTGGGAAGTACTGTACTCCCCAGACTTAAGTCCTTGTGACTTTGATTTGATTCCAAAGATAAAGGAACCACTTTGTGGCATTCGCTTCAGAGCTGTTCCAGAGATTTGACAGGCAGTAGACTGCTCCATTCACACATCAACAGAACATGCTCTGCTAACGGTATACTATGCCTTCCACATCACTGGCAATGGGTTCTACATAACACTGGTGACTACTTTGAAGGACAGTAGCAGGTGCAAACATTTAACTCTTTTGTACCGGTTGTGAATAAATAGTTGCCACTATTTAAAGTTCCAACCCTTGTATTTTATCTCATCAATCTGTGTTGAAATCCATGAAACACGTAGACTGAGCAGGGTCACCATTAAGAGAAATTACATAATCAGGTAATTAACTCGATCAGAATTCCATGCAATGTTGGCTGTGTGAGCAGTTTTCCCATCTTGCTGGTACCACATTCAATGGCGATTTAAACACCTTGTCAGTTTGGGTGCCTGAAATTTTTCAAACATTCACTTATAAGGAGTACAGGATCCGTACCAGATACAATTGATAGAGGAAATAGAGAAGATCCAAAGAAGAGCAGTCCATGTCAGGTGCTTCAAGAAAGGCGGTCCGCAACACAGTGGCCTACTGTTGAAGTTCCAAGAGTGTACATTCCCAGAGAGTCAACAAATATATTGCTTCTCCGATGTGTATCTTGCAAAAAGTCCATGAAGACAAAATTAGAGAGATTTGAGCCCATGTGGTGGTCTATGAGCAATCTTTCTTCTCGCGAACCATTCCTGACAAACTGGAAAATGGGGGAAGTGACAGTGGTATACAAAGCACCTTCTGCTGGACACTGAAAAATGACTTGCAAAGTGTATATGTAGGTAATGCCCTGCAGCTCCTCAAATTTGTCCTCAATTCCCCTTTATGGTGTACGATCTAACTGCAAACATATTCATAACAGCAAACCACATTGCAACTTTATCACTGTGATGGGAAAGTTGGGGTTTTTATCTGACAAACAGTGAAAGTTCTTATTGTTGCTATGACCATAAACACGGTGACAACCTTTGTTGCTCATCACGAGAATCTTATTTGTTCTGAGAATGTTACTTGTTTTACGCAATATAGACCATTTAGTCACTGAACCATGAATGTTATGCAATGGAGAAGTGAAATCGTAGCAAACCATTTGCATTACACTGCAATCAATGAGACACATTTCAACAGCACTCTTAATAGCTGACCAGTATGGACTGGTCTTCACAGCACATCTTAATCCCTAAATGTCTTCTTATGTTCCGACTGATGATGGACGAACTGTCAAATAACTTACTTTGAAGCTTTCATTCTAGAACTAAACCAATTACCCAGTCATTTTCCCACCTACAATAAAATCCAGTTAAGAGAGAGTACATGTCCTCTTTCATCCATATCGAAGAGCTGGAGGAACTGAAGCCAAATTATAATGCCAAATGGATAGTGCTCACACCAGAACTGCTTCAAAGCTACTGAAAGAGCATTGTGTTGACAAGAATGTGTCGCTATGCATCAGTTTAAATGTTTTTTAGTAGGTGAGTAGTTATAAGTTTACAACACCAATCTGACCCTTTAAATTTTGGGCATGCAGCAGCATAAATTATATAATCTTCTCGTAATATTTCAGCCACTTACCTTTCAGCCATCCATAGAGTGATCCGACAGACTGATGCTACACAGTACTTCCTCCATTCTTTTATATACGCAGACTGCACCACCCCACATGCAGACATAGATACCAAAGTGCCAGAGATGTTGACCAATGGCAAAGGAGCATGCATAAATTTAAATCTGTGGTTACATGTTTGATCCGTGCTGGGATATCGATAATCAAAGATAGAGTGAGCCTGCAGCATCAATCCGTCAGGTCACTCTGCATACAGCCAAAATGTGTACATGTACTGGGAAAAGAAATAGATTGTGGCTGCAGGTCCACAATTTGCTGGACAAGTCATTGTGCCATTCAAACAGAAGGATGCATACTGTTCTCACTTATCTGCACCATCTATTAGGAAAATGAAAAAAAGTATGAGAAAAGTTGAAGGGGGGAAAATAAAAATGGGTAAATAAAGACAGGGTAGTGGGAGTATGTTAGCAGGCACTATGTCCAGGAGCATGGCTGTTTGCAAGGATATGTTGCAGAGAGAGAGTTCATATCGCCACAGTTCGGGGAAACTAATACCAGATGGTTACCAACTAATGTGTTCATTGTACAGCTTTTTATAAAGGAACAACCACCCAAGTGGACATATAAGAACTGTCTGCTTTGAGGACATCCAATAATCAGTTGCTGGGCACTCTCTACAACATGACTCAAGGGATCTGAGTGCCACACCTGCTGCACCACATGGACCATTTGAATCCTCTCACCAGTACTACCTTCCCTGAACCCCCAGAGATCTTTCCCTTGCTCCAAACTGTATCTTCACTTCAACAGAGTACTTTTTTTAGGTTAGGTTAGGTTAGAGAGTCACTGTGTATATGTCAAAAAAATGTTGGCAGTGGCGAGAAATCTAATGAGAATTCATGAAATTTATCTGTAAATGAGACTCTGAATGTGAATACTTTACCTGAGCCACATACGACAAATATAAATAATGCTAGAAGACCAGGCCCCACTGGGTATTTATCATCTTGTGGTTTCTGCAAACAAGAAAGAAAAGGTTTATAATACAAAATAATAACCCGATAACAAGACTAATACCGTTCAATCTAACCTACACAACTAGCCGGTTTCATCACTACAGTCTTGAGTCTAAAAAAGTAGAATAAAAGGCGTAACTGTGGTAGCACTAATTTTAGGCAATATTTATGACCTACTGTAGCTATGAACAATATGGAATGCTTTCAGTTTCAGTGCTCAAAATACTGTGTTTCTTTTTTAAGCTGTTGTTGGTTTCCTAAAACTATCCTCCCATTAACTGCACATAATTGGTATACTGTCAAACTATGTACCATACGCACCTTCTCTGCCATTGCTGTTGTTCTAGGCCTAGCCAGGCCTCGAGGACACACACACACACACACACACACACAGATTGAATGTATTCATGTCAGTGCCAACAGGTTGACAATGGAAATAAAATAAATTACATTCAATTTTAAAAAATAAATAAAGATCTGAATCTGATGTTGATGCATGAAGAGGTAGAAAGAGCAAAAAAGCTTCTGTGACTACATGTTGAACAACACTTAAATTTGAAGACCAAGTAATGAAACTTACCCAGAGAATCAAATCAATGTGGTTTGTTCTGAGAATAATTTCTAAAGTTTGCACGCTGGAAGGCATTATATTGGCATATTCTGGTTAGCTGCAGACCCTTGTAGCATACAGAATAAATAGTATTCTGGGGGTGAAATAGTCATATAAAAGAAACGCTTAAATTAGAGAAAAGCATTATTTCCACCATTTAACAAGGACATACTGCAAATAATAGTGAAATGATGAATGGAGTAGAGTTGGATGGATTTTGTACATTTATGTCTGAAAGCAAACAGTATTCATGTGCTGGTGATGTATTTTGTTAATTGATTTTTTATATTATGTATACTATCTGAAGCCTTTAAATGTGTGTGACTTTATAAGTTGTTTCTTTTACATGCAAAATACTGAATAAGGTAGTATAAAGTAAAGAAACTGGGCTTCCATTTGGGAGGAGCAAGACTAAAACCTGTGTTGCTGTCCAGACTTAGGTTTTCATGAGTCACTAAGGTGAATAACGCGATGATTCCATTGAAAAGACTGTGGCCAATTTCCTGCTCTGCCCTTTAAAAACTGACTTATATCTCCTTTCTTTTTATACAAATGTATTTTGTGTAAATATCTCTGTAAAGCGCAACTTCCTGATAGATTAAAAGTATGAGCTAGACCATAACTCGAACCTGGAACCTTTGCCTTTCAAGGGAAAATATCACCAACTGAGCTACTGGCATCATGGCTCATGATCTGCACTCACAGCTTTAGTTGTGCCTTTACCTCTCTCCTACCTTCCAAACTTCACACACATTTTACTGCATTCACACACATTTTACTGCATACCCTGCAGGATTATCACTCCTAAATAAATAAATAAGTAATATGGAGAAATGGCATCCTAGGTGAAGGAAATTTTTCTTTACACTGCAGAGGAATGAATGCCAATTTGAAACTTTCTGGCAACTTAATCTGTCAGAACTGGTCTCGCAGCAATATTTGAGAATTAGTTTACAAGGACGTCTGCACACTCTACATACAAGTAGGTCATATTTAATTGAAGAAAAGCTGAAATAAAGTATGCCAGTCAGTTTAAGGAATCATAACATTTCTGTTTTTAATTTTTTTTTTCTTTATTCATGCAAGGACAATCTCATAATGAATAGGATTTGTCAAGGTACTAAGTGCAAATCAAAAGGTCAAACACATAGAACACAATATGCTTTTGCATTATGGGGATAGGACTAAGCCAGTGCTCTCCAACACCAACATTAAATCAAACAAAAGTAGCTCAATCACTCAACCAACTCCCATATGCAAGATGTGGAAATAAAACTACTTACCTCAGACCAAAATTTTACACCAATCCCAGCTTACTGTCCAAAATGCACACATCAACTGAAAGGACTGGCATAAATTTTCAAACAGTTACAGTATCCATATCTCCTTTCTGGAAATTTCAATGCACGTAGCATAATGTGGAGTTCTGCGATAAGACACACTTATGGATGTGAACTTGGAATTATACTGGACTGTATTACTAAATGACAGGGAAATAACATTAGTTCCTGCTCTTACCACAGACCAATTGCAACAGCTATGTCAATGTGTTCTCCAGAACTAGCAGCAAAATGTAAGTGGTTAATAAAAAAAGGATCCCATGGGATCAGATCATTTTCCCCCAGCCATCTTCTAGTCTTGGCTATCTATCTCAGTCAGTTTTTGTTGTTGTGTTTGGTTTTAGGGCACAAAAACAAGTAGGGTTATACGCGTCCATGTCAAAACTGTAGAACATGAAGAAAAAGAGAGGAGTTAAAAACGACTACACATCAATCCCAATCAACAGAAGAAAAGACAGCTAAAAACATGGATGTGGAGAAAGGTCTATAACATACGCCATAGAGAAACGGAGGTTCAGAACTAAAAATTAAATGGCCTTTGCCATATTCTATGATAGATAAAAACTAAAACGCAGTCAACAGCCCATGTGTCATTCGCTAAAATGGCCAACAACTCAAATGGGAACACAAGCAGTTAAAAGAAGGGCATTCCGACAGGAAATGCAGATAGTCAAAAGTTGAGTGCAATGTGCACCAAGTGGCGTGGAAGCTTCACTTAACAAATGGTGATGGCTAAAAAGAGAGTGCCCAATACACAACCTAGTTAAAACGATCTCCTCAGGGTGGGAGCGCTGAGAGGTGATTGTCCAGGCTGTTGGGAGAGGCTTAATAACCCAGAGCTTGTTCCCATGTAGAAAGGACAAGTGATCTGTCAGTCATCAGGAAAGTGAAATACCAAAATAGCTAGAAGGCCTGAATTTCCTAAAATAATGGAGGTTAAATCTGTAATACCATGACAATTTAATCCCTGAAGATCAATATCACACACTTATGAGATGCACACAAGGATTGGCAAAACAATCTGTTGTTTTCTTCTTCTTCTTCTTCTTCTTCTTCTTCTTCTTCTTCTTCTTCAGTCCAGTGACCAGTTTGATGTAGCTTTCCAGGCTTCTCTAACCTACGCAAACTACTTCATCTCCAAGTAACTACTGCAACCTACATCCTTCTGAATCTGCTTAGTGTATTCATGCCTTGGTCTTCCTCTACGATTTTTCCCCTCTGCACTTCCCTCCAATATTAAACTGATGATCCCTTGATGCCTCAAAACATGTCCTACCAACCGATCCCTTCTCCTAGTCAAATTGTACCACAAATTCCTCTTCTCCCCAATTCTATTCAATACCTCCTCATTAGTCACGTGAGCTACTCATCTAATCTTCAGCATTCTTCTGTAGCACCACATTTCGAAAGCTTCTATTCTCTTCTTGTCTAAAGTATTTATCGTCCATGTTTCACTTCCATACATGGCTACACTCCATACAAATACTTTCAGAAACGTCTTCCTGACACTTAAATCAATAATCGATGTTAACAAATTTCTCTTCTTCAGAAACGCTTTCCTTGCCATTGCCAGTCTACATTTTATATCCTCTCTATTTCGACCAACATCAGTTATTTTGCTCCCCAAATAGCAAAACTCATTTACTACTTTAAGTGTCTCATTTCCTAATCTAATTCCCTCAGCATCACCCGACTTAATTCGACTACATTCCATTATCCTCGTTTTGCTTTTGTTGATGTTCATCTTACACCCTCCTTTCAACACACTTTCCATTCTGTTCAATTGCTCTTCCAGGTCCTTTGCGGTCTCTGACAGAATTACAATGTCATCGGCAAACCTCAAAGTTTTTGTTTCTTCTCCATGGATTTTAATTCCTACTGCAATTTTTTCTTTTGTTTCCTTCACTGCTTGCTCAATATACAGATTGAATAACATCAGGGATAGGCTACAACCCTGTCACACTCCCTTCTGCTTCCCTTTCATGCCCCTCAACTTGTGTAGCCGCCATCTGGTTTTCGTACAAATTATAAATAGCCTTTCGCTCTCTGCATTTTACCTCTGCCATCTTCATAATTTGAAAGAGAGTATTCCAGTCAACATTGTCAAAGCTTTCTTTAAGTCTACAAATACTAGAAACGTAGGTTTGCCTTTCCTTAACCTATTTTCTAAAATAAGTCGTAGGGTCAGTATTGCCTCACGTGTTCCAACATTTCTACAGAATCCAAACTGATCTTCCTTCTACCAGTTTTTCCAGTGTTCAGTAAAGAATTCGTGTTAGTATTTTGCAGCTGTGACTTATTAAACTGATAGTTTGGTAATTTTCACACCTGTCAACACTTGCTTTCTTTGGGATTTGAATTAATATATTCTTCTTGAAGTCTGAGGTTATTTCACCTGCCTCATACATCTTGCTCACCAGATGGTACAGTTTTGTCAGGGCTGGCTCACCCAAGGCTATCAGTAGTTCTAATGGAATGTTGTCTACTCCCGGGGCCTTGTTTTGGCTTAGGTCTTTCAGTGCTATGTCTTCATGCAGTATAATATCTCCCATCTCATCTTCAGCTACCTCCTCTTCCATTTCAATAATATTGCCCTAAGTACATCACCCTTGTATAGAACACTCTATATACTCCTTCCATCTTTCTGCCTTCCCTTCTTTGCTTAGAACTGGTTTTCCATCTGAGCTCTTGATATTCGTACAAGTGGTTCTCTTTTCTCCAAAGGTCTCTTTAATTTTCCTGTAGGCAGTATCTATCTTACCCCTAGTGATATATGCCTCTACATCCTTACATTTGTCCTCTAGACATCCCTGCTTAGCCATTTTGCACTCCCTGTCAATCTCATTTTTGAGGCATTTGCATTGCTTTTTGTCTGCTTCATTTACTGCATTTTTATATTTTCTCCTTTCAACAATTGAATTCAATATCTCTTTTGTTGCCCAAGGATTTCTACTAGCCCTCGTCTTTTTACCTACTTGATCCTCTGCTGCCTTCACTATTTCATCTCTCAAAGCTACCCATTCTTCTTCTATTGTATTTATTTTCCACGTTCTTGTCGATCGTTCGCTAATGCTCTCTCTGAAGATCAGAAAATGAAAGATGCAGAAAACTACAATGAAGTGAAGAAAGGAGTAGTTACTGTGAAGAGATGCTGAGACAAAAGAAATTAATGTACATTAAGGTCAGGTGGGTGGCAAGAACTAATGACATGCTGCAGCACTAGTTCCCATCTGCGGAGTTCTGAGAAACTGGTATCTGGGGCAAGAATCCAAACGGCATGCATAGTGAAACACGCACCAAGGTCACCAAGGTCACGACTGTCATGTTGTGCAGCATGCTGTGCAAAAAGATACTGTTTGTTACCGGTATACACCCTTTGTCAAATTGATAACTTGGTGGCAGTGATGCCGATGGAAAAGATCGAACAGTGTTTACATCTCCCTTTGATAGTATATGTTTTTCCAGTCACGGGGATGGTATATGTGGTGGTAGGAGGTTGCATAGGGCAAGTCTTACATTGGGGATGGTCGCAGGGGTAGGTGTCATAGTGCAGGGAGAAGGGTGCATAAGGAGCATAGAATCTGACAATGATATTGTGGAGATTGGAAGGACAATGAAAATCTATTCTAGATGCGGCGAGCAAAACGTCAGACAAAATGGATCTCTTTTCAGGGCACGATTTGAGGAATGCATGGCCTTGTAAAGGTAGCCGATTAATACATTCAAGACCATGATTATACTGAGTGACAAGTGGTGTGCTCTGAAATTGTTTTTTGGAGGGATCAGCAGTACCAGGATTGGATGTGATGGCCCAAGAAATCAGCTTTTGAACAAGGCTGGTAGGGTAATTATGACCAGTGAAGGCTTCCAAGAATTCCTCACATCCAGCATTGCTTCACAACCCTTCCTCGTGTTCCTACAACATGACCCTAACCTGTCCTTTGCAGAACTCCAGGCTCTACATTCCCTAAAAACTGATGACTCCACCATTATCCTCCCAGCAGACAGAACTCCAGGCTCTACATTCCCTAAAAACTGATGACTCCACCATTATCCTCCCAGCAGACAAAGGATTTACCACTGTGGTACTTGGTTGAAAGGAGTATGTTAATGAAGGTCTACACCAGCGGTCTGACACCTCTACATACAGCGCCTGGCATCAAGATCCCATCCCTGTGATTCAAACTGAACTGCAGTCCCTCCTTAAAACCTCAGGTGCCTCACAAGGACAACACCTAAATCCACAGAACTTCTCATCCCACCCAAAACACACACCCCCACCTTTTACCTTCTTCCTAAGATCCACAAATATAATCATTCTGACCGTCGTATAGTTGCTGGCTTCAACGCATCCACCAAATTTGTGTCTGCCTTAGTTGATCAGCACATGCAACCCATAGTACAAAAACATCCCTCCTATACGAAAGACACCAACCATTTTCTAGATTGTCTGAAACTGTGCCCATCCAACTCCCACCACAAACACCTTGCTCATCACCATTGATGTCACCTCCCTCTATACCAACATCCTCTATGTACATGGTATGTCTGCTGCTGAACATTTCCTCAGTCAGTGCCCACCTGATTTCAAGCCTATGACATCCATCCCGTTCACTTTAATCAACTTTACTCTTACCAATAACTACTTTACATTTGAGAGAGAGTCATACAAACAGATCATTTATTTATTTATTTTTGTCACTTCCACAGTTTCTAACTCTCCAAACTGTCCTCTCTTGCCATGATGAATCCCATCTCATACTAAATCTGTTCTTTTCAAAAACATGCCTTTGCACTGTCAAAACTAAAGCACCACATTGTGTTTCTTGAAACCTGCTTGTCTCTTGGATTTACTCCAAAAGGCCTATCACTCAAAGTTCCTGTTTCTGGATGCAATCCTACCCTACACCAGGCTCTTTTACAGTTTCAAACACAGCAATCTCTTGCTCTTACACGACTAATCTGTTACCTGTATGTCTCATCAGCTGGTTTCCACTCTACCAGACTTCTTTACTTCTACAGAACCCAGCAGTTATCTGACCCTAATGTTTCCTTGAATGGAATCATGCACCAAGCCAACTTCAAAGTCCAATAACATGCCAGACTTCACCACAGAGCTATCTTACCTTCTCCTAAACTACCTGATTCAAAACCTACGACATCCTTATTACTCACCTAAGTCAACTTACCAACAACTACCGTATTTACTCGAATCTAAGCTGCACTTTTTTTTCCAGTTTTTGTAATCCAAAAATCCGCCTGCGGCTTAGAATCGAGTGCAAAGTAAGCCGAAGTTCTGAAAAATGTTGGTAGGTGCTGTCGCAACTAACTTCTGCCGTCGAATATATGTAGCGCAACACAGGCATGCTTTGCAGGCCAAAACCTCCTTGTCAGTAAATAAATTAAAAGAAAAGGTAGAAGAATGTAAACATTATGCTATGTATTCTTTCGTGTTTGCTGCTATCTCATTTAAATCCTAAATAAACTATGAAACTAGAGTGAGACAACAGCAAACACGGAAGAATATACATATCATGTCATATTTATATTCATATTATTCTTATGCTGAATAGTGATACAGTCAGAAATGAAGCACGGCAACCGACTAGATTTTTAAATCTAATATGACTAATTTCTGTGCAGGATGTAATGTACTAAAGAGGCGTCTGCAAAGATTTTCAAATGGAGAAAAATTTTTGCTTAACTTTCATTCGGAACATCTTCTACCAAACGTAGTATATTATTTGGTTCTTGTTGATCATTATCAAAGAAAGCAGCAGTGTAAGTAACAACAAATAGCAGTCTCTTGCCATTGTTTTGCTTATGAGACAATTCTTCTCTCCCTCTTTCTTTTAATTGTAAGCAGTGGTAGCACGTACAAAAGCAAGCCATGCTGCGAGCGGCGACAGGTCGTAAATGCTCATTATCAGAATTCGACAAACAATGCAGGACACAGTACAATAACGCATTTTGAGCTTAGAGTGACGTAAACACCTATAACAAAGAGAACGTCACTTATCAGATCAAAGCAAAACAAGCAATCGATTCAAACCAGATGAAGCACATGAAAAAGGAAGGGTACCCGTATAAATACGGATGGTGCACCTGACACATAGCAATGGCTACTTGGTAAAGCTCAACTGTTAAGCTTACGACTCGAACCAAACTACTGTAGCTGTATCTTCATCCATTCGACCTAAGTTGTCTCTCTTCTTGCAATGGGCCAACTTTGTTTCTATTTGGAGGTGTGGTCTAAAACTTTTCTCTCCCCTTGAATTTCGAGTCTCAAATTTCAGGTGCAACTTACAGATTTGGGAATTTTTTTTTTTCCTTGATTTCGAGTATCATTTTTCATGTGCAGCTTAGATGCAAGTGCGGCTTACATTTGAGTACATAGGCTACAGTACTTCACCCTTGAGGGGCAGACATACAAACAAATCATGGGTACAGCCATGGGAACCAGGATGGCTCCTCCCTATGCCAACCTTTTCATGAGTCACTTGGAGGGGCTTTCCTGGGATCCATATGCTTCCAGCCCCTGGTGTGGTTTAGATGACTTTTTGCCATATGGACTCAAGTCGAGGTTCACCTGTTAAAATTCCTGGAATCTCTAAATACATTCCCCCATTTAAACTTCACATGGTTCTATTCTGAATCCCATGCCACTCTCCTTGATGTTGATCTAGTCCTCACTGAAGGCCAGTTACACATTTCTGTCCACAATAAACCTACCAACAAAAAACAGAACTTACGTTCTGACAATTACCATCCTTTCTACATCAAACATTCACTCCCATACAGCCAAGGCAAACATATCTGTTCAGATTCAGACTCTTTACAGCAGTACACCACCATCCTTACCTCAGCCTTCACTGGACACAATTACCCAACCAGCCTTGTTCAATGGCAGATTTCCCGGGCCACCACATCCATCCCTACAAAAAACAATTTTGGAGCACACCACTGGCCACTCAGTATTATCCTGGTCTGGAATGTATTAATCAGCTGCTTCAACAAGGTCATGACTTTCTAAAATCATGTCCTGAAATGAGATCCATTGTCAGAGATTATGACCACCACACCCAGAATAGCTTCTAGTTGCCCTCCCAATCTCCGCAATATCCTGGCCAGATCCTATGTTCCTTCTGCACCCATCTCCCTACTCATCGCTCCTACCTCTGTGACTGTCCCGGCAAGACTTGTCCTATGCACCCTGCCACCACCACTTATGCCAGCCCTGTAGCTGGCAAAACATGTACTATCAAAGGGAGAGCCACCTGTGGCACGACACATGTCATATACCAGCTATTATGTTAACACTGTTTAGCCTTTTATATCAGCATGACTAGCACCAAGTTATTGGTTAGGATTAATGCATGTATGGTGAGAGTGTATACTAGCAACACATGTTGCAAAGCATGCTCTGCAACATGACAGTCATGACTTCAGTGACTGTTTCACCAAGTGCACCATCTGGATTCTTCCCACAGACACCAGTTTCTCAGAACTCCGTCAGTGGGAACTAGCACTACACATTGTTCGTTCTTGTCACCTGGACTTAATTTATGTTAATTTCTTCTGTCTCAACATTTATTCACAGTAACTGCTCCTTTCTTCACTGTATTTTTGTTTTCTACAGATTCATTTTATGACCTGTCTATTTTTTGCTGCCCCTTACATATTTCTTATGTACTATGGACTTAGCTTTTCACTCTTCTTAATGTGTGCATAATATTTCTGCAGTAGCCTCTGTCTTGTATATTACTGTGTCTTCCATTTTTAAGCTCTCAGGTTTTGAAATCTCATCTGGCGCAGTCCCCTACTATCAATTTTTCCCTCTCATCCTATTCAGTAAGTCTCCCCTGACCCGCAGTTCTGGGTGACTTTTCTGAAATGTACCCCTTTTTCTAAACCTCTCCAGTCCTCCCTTCCATCTCCTTCAACCCTTCTGCCAGAAGGAGCTACTGGCTCCAAAAGCTTGCATTAGTATAGCCTACTTTTACACATGTGTTTTCCTGCTGCTGCTTAGTGAGTAGATATTTACCCATATGATTACACTAAATAATGTGATTTGATAGATGTATTATTGAAACACAACTTAATACATAAAATAACAATTGCCACATGGATTTCTCCTCAGTTACAGCTTCCAAAAGCTTTTATTCATTTACTATCAATCATAGTGGGTGACCTAACTGTTTTCTTGAAGTAATTAAGAAGAGAAAAAATCTGAAACATACAACAGTACCTGGATGAAACCTTGTTTACCACTGGAGTGGACACAAGTTAGAAAAAGTACCAAATAATGTAACATTCTACTTGCCTATAATGCTATCATCATTTGTTGAAAAATCTCTTTAAAGAATGAACAGAGAACTAGAATGGTGGGTTGAATGTGATGGTATACTAACTTCCAAATTTCCAATATGGATTTTGCAGAAGAAAGAGTATATTTGATTATCTGGTTTTCATGACAGATAATATTTATTCAATCTCTGACGAGCATAAGTCTATGATGGCTACATTCGTCAACATCTTGTAGGCATCTTTTGAAAAGATTGGGAATTCTTACAACAGCCTCACAGTACATTTACTCGCTAATGAAATTTGTTCTCAACAACATGGACCAGTTTAAAAGCAACAGTGACATTCATCACTATAATACCAGAAGAAAGAAAGACTTACACTATCCTTTACTCAACCTATCTTTGGCACAGAAAGGCGTAAAATATGATGCTATAAATTTTTTTGACAAATTACCAGATGAAATAAAATGTCTGACAGACAACAGTAATAGCTTCAAAAATAAATTGAAATCATATCTACTTGACAACTCCTTCTATACCATTCTTGAATCTATAAATATAGTATAAGCATTTTGTGCAATTTAAGATAATGGAGTAAATAATAGAGACATTAATCCTTAACTCTGAATATAAGAATTCCATACAACATTATATCAAGATCAGGTGTTTGCTGTCTCTTAAAAAAATATATGTCCTCAAAACAGAATCTTCCAAACAGTATCTTGGGATTTGCACACAGTGGACATTAAAGTGACCATTCCAGGACTGATACAGATCCCCCAGTTTGCTGACCCCTTCTGTACATACAAAAATGGCAAGGTACCGAAAAAGAAACAACATGACCTTAATTAAGTAATCAAGAGTTTTGATCAATAGGTTTTCAATAACAAACTACAAATACCTGATTTAAAAAATGCAGTAATTATCTCTACCTTCTGCAGACTGGAACTGGTAAATAAACACTCCAGCAAAAAGTAGATAGCAACATTAGATTAGATTAGATTAATACTTGTTCCATAGATCATGAATACGACACTTCGTAATGATGTGGAACATTCAAATTAAGTCATCCATTCAGTTTCAAGCATTGTCTTGATATTGCTTAACTTGGATTCTTCACATAAAGTATCTCACTGGAAAAACTGGAGAGCAAAAAATTTTTTATGGTGCTGGCACGGAAATGGTTGGGAGTAGACCCTCACACCCTCTTACTTATTTATAAAGAACTGGTTTGTTCTAGAATAGATTACAGAAGCATCTTCTGAAGACAATATTTGTAAGTTGGAAAAACTAGATAAAGAACAATAAAATGCCTCTGTATGTACCTTGGCATAATGATGTCCACACCTATGAACAAGATGCTATTGGAAGCTACAAGAAAGCCATTGATAGAAGGCTCACAGAAAAATTCTTTCATAGTACAGAAACTGACTAAGCACATCATTTCTCAACAAAGTTGAGATGGGATACAATAAGATTCATTGATACAATCTCCTTCGCTGGAAAAAGACAATTATGCACAAATATTATATATCTCCATTATACATGGTAAACGACTTGTAACCTACTTGTTACTGTAATCTGATGTACCAGTCTTTGAACATAATTTCCAGTTTATTGCTGTCTGCCTCCCCCATAGACTGGACAGCAGCCCACTTGAAACTTCACATTTGAAATTTCATTCAACAAAGTACCAAGGCTTCTTTGAAATTCATACTGGTGGAGCAAAACCCCATGACAGAAACAATGTAGGATGTACTATTTTCTGATGAGCACTCAGCACCTTTTCCATCCCCAAAATAATGTGTGTCTTCTCTGCAGAAATATATGCCATTCGAAAAGCAGCTATGTATAGAGCAATATCACCTACAAAGCTTGTTCACAAATCGGATAGCAAGAGTGTCCTTCAGGCCTAGCTGTTGACCAGTAGGTCACACACAATTCATACTTATTCTTGATATAAAACAAGTAATGGCAAAATATCCAACACAGTCAGCTGATGCAATTCGAGTGGGTAAGTGGTCACTCTGGAATGATACTCAATAAGCAAATAGACTGATAGCTAAAAAGGCAATGGACATACCACAAACTCGTGATTTCTGTCACAAATTGAAAGGAACAGTATTACATTAATTGGAGATTTGACTTGTGTAGTAATTTTCTCCCACTTGCAGGTACCATGACAGACAACAAACAGAGCTAATGAACCTTAAAAGTTCTATCCAAAACTGAACCTTTGATATTATGTTGAAAGGTACCAAATGCTGTTGACTATTTATCATCTACGAACAATAGGAATGCATAAAAATGCCAGCAAAATATTTAAGTGAGCATATTTACTTAAATACAACTATAACATAAGCATGAAAAGGAACTTTTTATATTTGTGTACAGAAACATTTTAATACGTAGATTAGTGTAGGCTAGTATGAATAATGCAAAAATTAATTAATAACGGAAAAATCTCTAACAGAAACGTACGTAGCTAGTTGATACATATACCATTTAAACTAGAAAGATTGTGGGACAAGCGTAGGACTGGTGTGCTATGGTGTCACTAACGAACATTTTATACGGAGTAAACATCTAGAAATCTAAACAAATACATTGTTTCCTTCTCTAATACGCTCATGCTTTCTGTTTTTGTTTGGTGGAATTACGAGCGTTACCAATTTTCCAAACAAACTTTAACACCATTCCTATTAGAACCATATGCCAGCAAGAAACTTGTTATTTTTCACTAAAATGAACCTCTTGCACAAAATAAGTATTAGGACTCTTGCGCTGTGTACTGGGTGAAAGAATTAATTACCGAGTGGCGTGTAGTCTGCTAACTAATTTGACAGCTGTTAACTCACTAAACATACTTACGGAAGATTTCGGGACATTTCCCCTCATGGTGACGTTTTTGCTGGCTTTCTCGTTAGCAATACGCATCCTCTGTTTTGGAGCCATTGTTTTATATAAAAGTATCAACGAGAACTAAGCCGAGAAAATTTAAAATCCCGAACTCGTTCACAGGCAGCACGCCTCCACCTCTCACACTCCGATGTTGACGTGAAAAAGGTGTGGGAGACGTACACTACTACTAGACGGAAATGAATGAAGTTCCGTTACTTGTTCCTCCGTTCTAGAACGGAAATGATTTTCGTCCGTTAAAATTGCTCATAGCTGTGATATATAAGTAAATTGTTTTTGATCGAGTGAAACACATATTATAGCACCTAGAGAGTTAAATGATAACAGTTGTTTCCCGTAAGGCAAACATACAACTGACCATCGTATTATTGGCTCTACATGTGGCATGTGTTGTCAGCAGTTCAATGTTTTGGAAAGTGGTGATACGAAGTCTGCTACGTTGACGAAGTTCTTTCGGGTGCTTGTAGCAACCAGATAAAGTGATGACACTGAATATTCAACTGTAGTACAGGATCCCGTAGTCGGGGTTGACGGTGTCACACTGCTAATAATAATTAATATATCGCTTCGTATTAATGTTTTTTGTTTCAGTTGTGAACCCGGACTACAACAGCTTAAGGACAATGTTTAAGCCTTTTTGCGTATTTCTTTAATGGTAGACTTGAAAATTAAACATTGTATTAGTCCAAAATAGGGATGGTGCCATAAAATAATTTTTTCCTCAGCAAGAAGTCTATTTCATGACAGCGCGGAAGAAAAGCGAAACATTTGTGCTACCACAACATCTTTTATATTTCTTTTACACAATACTACGGAAAAAATACCCACTAGTAAAATAATGGTTTTCAGTTCGTTGTGAAATAAAAATAACCAACAGTCATTTTGCAAGTACCTGTTACTGTAAATTAGCCTGTCATGGAATTAGACTCAGTGACATGAGCACAATTTGTTATAAATTGAGAATTTAATACGAATTACTCAACTTCACGTCAGTCTTTATCAAAGCCTGTGAACACGTCCTTACCAAATTAATCCATCACCACCGTGCAACCCCAACACCCAATGTGGCTTTCATTACAGTTGTTCCATTGACAACCAGCTTCTTTCCTTATTTGTCTCCCTCGATATCCAGAGGTGTATGGCGTTCTGGGTTGCACATTAAGCTGCAAAACTATCTAGCCACTCATGATGCCCTGCAACCATCCCATGTCTTCCTTGAGTTCAATTTCAGTCTCCTAGTTGAATGGTGTAATATGTGAAAACTTCAAGTAAATGCACAGAAAAACCAAGCCACCAATTTTTGTCGCACATTTGCATCATCCAGATTTCCATCTCTCCATGTACAACCAACCCAGCCCTCTGAATAACACAATAAAATATTTAAAGACTAATGCTAGACAGAAAACTAACTAGGACTGCACAACTCCATATGAAAGAACACAATCCGCCGAACTGATTAAAACCACTAACTATGAAAAATACTAACAGGCAGCACTTGGGATCTACATTGTTGTACCATTATCCTGCACTCTGCCGGACCATCTGATTTACCTCCCATAACTAACTAGCATCCATGCCAAATCATCCACTACCATCTTTCTACCTTCTTGGAACACCTTCAGATCCACTATATTAATCACAAAACCCAGTTTCGGCACCCAATATGCCACACACTAATCACCAGTCCAGTTAACCTGCTGCACTATCACATTCATATTTCACCTTCCATGCACCTTCATGGCTTATCCGTCCCCTCCTGGCAGAATTTCAACCAACTTCCACTCCACAACAATGAAAGCCTCCCAAGATATATAGCACTGTTTCCAACCCTATTCACAATGCTCACTGCATACCATGGTCCCATATTTCTCATCCCCCACCCCCTTCCTCCACTGCACTGAGCAATCTTATCCACCTTCATGGAGAATAAAGAGAAATTGAAATAACAATAAAGAGAAAGAAAATAACGTAAAGTGATGGCTGTGAGTTAGTGGCAAACTGTATGGAATGTTGTGAGGAGATTCTATATATGTCACAATGGAATGGATAATTTTCATAGAAAATAATGTGCTGTCAACCCACTTTTTCACATCAAAAGTTGAGTATAAGACTGGTCTGAACATACAGTGTGCTGATAAGCATCATGTTACTGGGGATATATGCTCTTGCAAAACCAGTCGAAATATTATGCCCACCCACTTTTGGGCACACTTACCATTTATAGATTTGGGCAGCGTTTTGATTTCTTCACAGGCACAAAATTTAGTAGCAAACTGCACGAATTCCTACTTTAAAGTAGATTGAATTGCCTCTAATGTGCTGCCCACAAAAGTCAAGAATCTGAGTTCAGACTAGTTTTGTAACAGCATTTAGTTGCTCTTATTTTGTTAATATCACATGTACAATAATTACACAAAATATTTAATTCATTATTCATACTTTATTTCATTGAAATTTATAATTCACTGCAGAGTTCTCAGTTCACAGATGATAGGACATTCACTTATTATGGAAATATTTCATTTAAAGGAATGTTCGTGAATTACGATTCACACAAAATGGGGAGGTGAAAATTTCAGTGAGCAAGTAGCTATCTATTTCTAAAATAACATTACTCATTTAAAAGCCCTCATCCTTCGCTTTCCAGCATACATTTTACTTTTCCCAAAAACTTTATATTTCAGAAGTTATTTGAATTCAAAATTTTTGCTGCTTATATAGTGATGATTTCCAAAATTCAATGCCATAGTTTTGTATCCAAGATTTTTATGATTACAATAACACTTACATCCACTAGAATTACTGTTAATTTGTTAATTATTCCATTTGGAAAACTTCACCTACTCGAAACTTTTTGACATCTCAACATGAAATCTACATTCCAGCAGTGATCATAAGCATTTTATGTTGTCAAGAAGAACTTTCACTCACTGTCAGGACACTGACAACTCATCCCTAAAGATATATGCGTTGGGACAGCCTAACCAGTCCAGGAAGGGCAGCTTAATACCATTGATGAAGAATTGTGCTCCATTACCACTACAAGCAATGCAGGGGAAGAAGCTATTATCAAACTGCCATTAGGATCCGACATACCTGAGGAACAATGTCAACGAGTGTTAGCTATTTTGTGCCACTTTCCAGATGCTGTCTAATCTGGTGTGGAAAAACTTCAGACCATATCAACACCGGGGAAAATTGACCAATTCACCAGCACTCATACTAGGTGCTGCTGGCTGAAGAATGGATAATCGAGGAAGAAGTGGAGAAGATCTGCAAGACAACATTGTTGAACATACTGAGAGTCCTTGGTTGTCTCCTGTGGTGATTGTGAAAAAGGATGATGGCACTTGGCATTTCTGCATCAACTACTGATGACTGAACAAAGTCACGTAAAAAGGTGTTTACCCATTGCTGCACATGATGACACCCTTGACTGCTTAACAGAAGCAAAGTATTTCTCAATGATGGAAATGCAGATACACTGTTGGCAAATTGAGGCTGGCAGGGATGACTGTGAAAAGACTGTCTTCAACTCCTGACAGCCTCTATGAGTTCAAACTCCAGCCACCTTTGAACTTGTAATGGACAACCTGCTTTAGTACCTTAAATGAATGACTTTTCACTATATGGATGGCACTGATATCTTTTTGAAGACATTTGAAGAACATCTAAGCCACCTTGAAAACCTTATTGAAGTGAATTCAGGCTCCTGGCCTATGCCTGAATCTGTAAAACCTTCACTTTGCTATTCAAGAAATAAAAGTCTGGGTCATCAAGTGAGTTGTGACAGAGTCCATCCTGATCCAGGAAAAATAAGAGCATTTACAGTTTTATGACTCCTCGATGCATTCATGATGTAAATAGTTTTCTTGGGATTGGAATGTACTCATACTACTGATGATACATAAAGGACATCTGTACCAAGGCGACCCCTTGCAAGAACTACTGCAATAAGATGAGGTGCAAGAAAGTTCTTCCCTTTTACTTAAGGAGGTGCTAACATCATCTCCACTCGTAGCTTTGTATGATGAGCATGGAGAGGGAAAACTTTACACTGGCACTACAAGTTATGGGATAGGTGCAGTTTAGTACAACTCTAGGAAGGTGCTCAAAAGGTGATAGCTTATACTTCCAGAGTACTATTCAAGTGTGATATGAACTACTCTACAACCAAGAAAGAGTGCCTTGCAGTTGTTTGGGCAGTCAACAAGCTGTAACCATATTTATTTGGCCATCCAGTCACTTCTGTGATGGATCACCAGTCTTTGTTCTGGCTGACCTATTTGAAGGGTCCTTTGAATTAACTGGTGAGATTGGCACTGAAACTTCAGGAATACATCTTCACAATGGGGTACAAAAATGGATGCAAACACCAGGATGCCAATTGTTGTTGAAAAAATCCTGTGTTGAAGCAGAATAACATGGACAAAATCTTAGCCATTGCTGATGAACAAAGGAAAGATCAAGCATTCTTGAAAATCATACAAGCCTTGAAGAATAAAGAAACAACAAAAAGAGAATTCCAATTGATAAACAGAACATTGTGTAAGAGGAGTGGATGAGTGGAAATTGTTGCTCATCTCCCAGCTCATTTATGGGCAGCTGTCCTGAAGTATTTCCATGATGCTCCTCACCTGGGATTCACAAGGACTCTAGACAGAACAAGATGCAGGTATCACTGCCCAGGTCTCTACCAGTCCATTACGGCACTACGTGGCACTCTGTAAGAAATGCCGGTGATGGAAGCACATGCTGCAGTTATCTCCAGTCCCTGAAGTCAACAAATGGTAATTGACGGATAAGAGTCTCAACAGATTACCTCACCTGCTATGCTGTTACCAAACCTGTGACAACACCAAATCTCCACAAATTATGAAGTTCTTTGTAGAAAACATCATTTTGGAGCACAGAGCACCCTGGGTGATGATCTCTGATCACAAAATAGTTTACCAGCTGAGACTAGTATCAGAGGTAATTGCATGCTGCGACATCAGACACTGGATGACAACAATTACCCACAGATGAATGATCACATAGACATTAACAGATATGCTACTGGTGTGCATTGATGTCAAACAGAGTAGAATGCAATAATGCCTATAATGGCATTCTCAAACAACAAAGCAAAGCAAGCCATACAGGCTTCACACCATTCTTTGTACCCCGTAGTTGTGAGGCTGAAAAAACAGTGGGTACATTGATCCAATTTCGACTGGATGATACTCTTGTTCACTATGTGAAACAGTTCTTCAGCAGGACCAAAGAAGCAAGACAGCTGGCTTAGATACAGACCCTTGATACCCAGGGGAAAGACAGAAAGTATAATAATGCCAACTACTGGCCAGTGAGATAGAGCTTGGGAGACTTGGTATGAAGTTTTGCACCCATTCAGAAAGTGGGACTATTGGAAAAGTTACGAAAGCACTACTTTGAGCCAAATTGCATCCTTTGTTGCTTGTCAGATATCAGTTGAGTTGAGGATGATGACACTTTGTCAAGAAGACAGAATTGCATAGACATTTCCTATGTCCACCGTGCGAAGCCCTACTGCAATCCTGAGATGTAGATCAATGACGGGGGCTTCTCGCTCAAGGAAACAGAAGACCCACTTGACGACTGTGTAGCTTCAGTAGTTGCAGTTACCATCAATGCTTGTCATAGTGAAGAGGAAGGGATAACATGACCAGAACACAAGGATCTGCCAGTGCTGTCATACAGAAGACCATTTACAATATCTAGATCCAGAGTGCTGTAGTGATCTCCAGTGAGAAGTTCTGGAACAGTAGGTCACTGTTTCTCTGGAAGAGGGAGCATGGCATGAGCTGTGATGCATGCAGTGTGGCACAGCGATTAGTGCTGCTGGCTGACATGCTAGGGTTACTTGCTTAAACCCAACCACCTGCATTTATTGGCGATTTAGTATTTATCATTCTTGGAAGGTTCTCAAAATTTATATTTGTATATTCTGGAATAATAATAAATATTCTGGAATAATAATAATTCCAATCCCAAAGAAAGCAGGTGTTGACAGATGTGAGAATTACCGAACAATCAGTTTAATAAGCCACAGCTGCAAAATACTAACACGAATTCTTTACAGACGAATGGAAAAACTAGTAGAAGCTGACCTCGGGGAAGATCAGTTTGGATTCCGTAGAAATACTGGAACACGTGAGGCAATACTGACCTTACGACTTATCTTAGAAGAAAGATTAAGGAAAGGCAAACCTACGTTTCTAGCATTTGTAGACTTAGAGAAAGCTTTTGACAATGTTCACTGGAATACTCTCTTTCAAATTCTAAAGGTGGCAGGGGTAAAATACAGGGAGCGAAAGGCTATTTACAATTTGTACAGAAACCAGATGGCAGTCATAAGAGTCGAGGGACATGAAAGGGAAGCAGTGGTTGGGAAGGGAGTAAGACAGGGTTGTAGCCTCTCCCCGATGTTATTCAATCTGTATATTGAGCAAGCAGTAAAGGAAACAAAAGAAAAATTCGGAGTAGGTATTAAAATCCATGGAGAAGAAATAAAAACTTTGAGGTTCGCTGATGACATTGTAATTCTGTCAGACACAGCAAAGGACTTGGAAGAGCAGTTGAACGGTATGGATGGTGTCTTGAAGGGAGGATATAAGATGAACATCAACAAAAGCAAAACGAGGAAAATGGAATGTAGTCGAATTAAGTCGGGTGATGTTGAGGGTATTAGATTAGGAAATGAGACACTTAAAGTAGTAAATGTGTTTTGCTGTTTGGGGAGCAAAATAACTGATGATGGTCGAAGTAGAGAGGATATAAAATGTAGACTGGCAATGGCAAGGAAAGCGTTTCTCAAGAAGAGAAATTTGTTAACATCGAGTATAGATTTAAGAGGAGTTTGTGGCACAACTTGACCAGAAGAAGGGATCAGTTGGTAGGACATGTTCTGAGGCATCAAGGGATCACCAATTTAGTATTGGAGGGCAGCGTGGAGGGTAAAAATTGTAGGGGGAGACCAAGAGATGCATACACTAAGCAGATTCAGAAGTATGTAGGTTGCAGTAGGTACTGGGAGATGAAGAGGCTTGCGCAGGATAGGGTAGCATGGAGAGCTGCATCAAACCAGTCTCAGGACTGAAGACGACACAACAACAACATATTCTGGAATATTTGATGTTATATAAATAACTGCACTCGGTATCCAGGAGATAAGTTATTTTGTGGCTGTATGTTGGAGCTCATAATAAACATACTTTCAGTGTTAAGAGTTGTACTTCATTAATGACCTTACTTTTGTATTTGAACTTGAGTGTGGTTACAATGTGACATTATGCCACCTGATAACTGTGTGATGTAGTGTCTAAAGACATAACTGTTCACCTGGTTCACATACTTGTGACAAAGCTGATCACCAGACAAGGATCAGTTATTACAAATAAAAACGAAGACTCATATACTCAATTACTGTAGTGTAGTGTAAAATATTTATCAGGTTTGTCAACATTTGGAAAACTAATATTCAAAGCTGCTGAAGATTTGAACAGTAGGTGAGCAAAGCTATAGTATGGCACAAATTTTTAATCTATCAGAAAATTTTGCACCATCATGCACCCAAAAGAGAAACAATCATTCAGAAATCAAACCCTAGGGTGTGATTAATTTATTTATGTAATGTCCTTTTTGTTGGTCCATCAAGGTGTGAGGAGATCTTGTATAGTGTTAGGAAAGTAGGAGAGAGGAACAGGCAGAATTGTAGCTGTGAAGGAGTGTCATTTATCATATCTTAATTGGTTGAGTATTGTCCTACATCTGGATTTAAACTTCTGACACAGCTTTAATCTGTTGGAAAATTCCAGTTAAAATATAAATAAGTTCTTTAGTAGAAAAACTGATTATGTGTCAAACTTTAAAATTATAGTTTTCACCTTTAAAATGTAACGGTGACATTTACTGTAAGATTACTCAAGTTTTTCTCTACTTATATGTATATGGAGAGATGCTAAATGAAACATGATCGGCTGTCAAAACAGCAGTGTGTGAAGTTTTCAGTGACAGCCATAGCAGAATCTTATATAAAATATCTCTCACAAAACCCAAAAAAATTCTTGTTATACATAAACACTGTCAGTAGCACAAAAATTAGTTTCCATACACTCTTGATTAGATTAGATTAAGTGACAAATCAAGTGAAATTGAGGGCAGCAAATCAAAAGGTGAAATGCTGAACTTCACTTTCAAGTTATCTTACACAAAGGAAAATCCAGGCGTACTATCCCACTTTAATTTTTGTACCACCGCAAATATGAGTGAAACAGATTTCAGTACCAGTGGTACTGAGAAAAAGCTGAAATATCTAAAATTAAAGCTCTTGGACATGATACAATCCATATCAGATTCTATAATACAGAACTTCCATTAGGCTCTGTCTTAAACATAATGTATTATAGATCTTCTAAATAAAATAAGTATGCCCAGTGGTCAAGAAAAAGCAAAAGTCATACTGTCTACAAAAAAAAAAAAAAAAAAAAAAAAAAAAAAAAAAAAAAAACAGAAGTGATACAAAAACTACCATTTGATGTAATTGGTATCAATCTGACACTGGCTCTTTGAAAGTATTCTGAGGCTGAGGTTGAACAGAATAATCTCCTCCACACCCACCAACATGTACTCTGTAAACACTGAGCATACAAAATACAACTTTCTTACATGACATCCTGTAAGCCTTGTGTAACAGGAGTCAGGCTGCAGTATTTCTTGGCTTCAGAAAAGGGCTTCACTTAGTACCGTACCAATGCTAATTAACAAAAGTATGTTCATAAAGGTATCAAACAAATTTTGAGGCTGAATGATGGATTTATTGATAGAAAACCCAAACAATCAATTTTTTACAAAATAATTTAACTGGATAGATAAAAAAATATACTCGTCAAGCGGTGGCAGAACACACGTATAAAAGAAGGTTGTAATTAGGAAGCTTTCAGAGCCATGGTTCCTTCATCAGTCGGAAGGGTTAAAGGGGAAGGAAGAGGGGTGAAGGAAAAGGATTGGAGAGGTCTAGGGAAAGGGGTAGATTTCAGGAAAGTCACCCAGAACCGTGGGTCAGGGGAGACTTACCGCATGGGATGAGAAGGAAAGACTGACTGCTGTAGACTGCATTGGGCAACATTTGAAACCCTGAAAGCTTAAAGGCGGAACACAGAATAATATGCAAAACAGAGATTACTGCTCAAACATCATGAATGAGTTAATAAGAGTGAAAAGCTAAGTGATTGTACATAACAGAGGTGGTGGTGAAAAATAGACATGTAACACAATGAAAGATGTAGAAAAGTAAAATGGACTGAAGGAAAGAGAAGTTGCTTTGAAAAAATGTTGAGACAGAAGAAATTAACGTAAATTAAGGCCAGGGGATGTCAAGAACCAAGGACGTGTTGTAGCAACAGTTCCCACCTGCATAATTCTGAGGAACAGTTTCTCAGGTGCTGATGAGGCACATCAACATAGCATTTATAGCAGCCAGTAGGCAAACAGATTCTTGTAAGATTTTCCAAGCCCACTGCACAGATTACACAACACATAAAATACCCCCTGCCACCAAACGGTTCATTTGCTCAATTGTTTCTTCAATAACACAGCTGAAGAATATGGAGACACAGGCGAAGTCAGAAACAAAGGTTTAGCTACCATTAGTTTTTAAATTCTTTTATAGTTTGTGTTCAATTTACGATTTTCTATAAACTTTCTTGTAGCAGTTGTCTATGGAGTGCGTTTAGCTATAATCTACACAAATTTTAACAGTAGTATCCTCATTCATACAACAATCTTTTAATGTTTACCATAGTGAATAAAAGTACATTTTTCAAGAATTTTCAGACATTTCCTGTGTGTAAGATACACTACTGACAAGAAATGAAGCACCTAGAAAGGGAGAAGGAATCAAAATGAGACTTCGTGGGTTGAGGGGGTATATGATGGTTTTTCAGTTATTACAGTATCAAGTCAAACTTACAAAGAATTTGGCAATATAAGCCTACATATGCGCAAGACATTGCACCCCCTTTGACATGGATGAATACACTGATTCTGTTGGGAATGGTGTCATAAAACATTTGTATCTGCCCCTGAGGCAATCTGGCCCTCAGTTGTTAACAGGCCCTTGATGTCTTGAATATTGGTATTGGGGTGGAGTTGATGTCCAAGCTGGTCTCCAGCTGTTCTACTGAGCACATATTTTTTGATCCTGCTGGTTACAAGAGCACCTCAACATCACACATACAGACATGTACCACGAGTGGATGAACATTGTCCTGTTGAAAACTCACATCACAACACTGTAGCTTGAGAGGTGATGTACCATTATCCCACAAAAGTTTCCCCAGTCACTACCAGATGTGGCCTAACATCATTCCTGATGGTTCTGCACACCATAATACCAGGAGTAACAACCTCTAAGCCACTTCAAAACATTGGAAACTGGATTCTCTCTCTTGGTTGCCAGCACACTCACTGATGATAGTCATCAGGGGAAGTACAGAAATGTGATTCATCACTGATCATAATGAAATGTCATCCAACAGCAGTCTGTGCATACTAGTCATGGCACCACGCCAAACACATCTGTTTATGCCATGGTGTTAATGACAGCCTACACATAGGATGGTAATTTCCTAGTCAGGCTGCTGCTAGTCTCTGAATGGTGAGAGGTAACGCACAATGCTTCTGGGAGTCCATTACTTGTTCTCAGATGGCAGTGCAGATGTGAAGGGGTTATGATGTGCTTCATACACAATCTAGTGCTCCTACTTTGTGGTGGTCAGGTGTGGTCAACTGGAACCTTGATGGGAAGTGTGCCTATCTGTAAGTTTCCATGCAGTTCAACTTCAGGCCACTGTCACATTTGAGTGCCCTACAAATCTGATTACTGGATCATTTGGCCAGTCAGCCAAATGGAGATTCACAATAAGACCCCTTTCAAACTCTTTTAGGTGCTGACAGCGCTGTCCCACATAAAGTATGTGGCACCTCCATGTCAGTCACAGTGATGACAAGACATCTGATGCTGTTCTAGACCTTATATACCCCTACCAGGCATGGTAACAATGTGGAACATGAGCAATGCTAATGCACTCTGGTAGCCATTCCATCTGTCATAGAGAATTACATTTCTAATCATTTAGATACTCATCAGTGGTGTGTATATGTACAATGTTACATTGTCATATGACTATGTCTTTTGAGTGCTTCACTTTTTTCAGGCAGTGTATTTCTTTGTAAATTGATGGTTATGAGTTCATTTTGCATTCTAAAAAAACACACCAGCCATTGTTTCCTTGTATCACAGTGTAAGTATTTACATAATCAGTGAATATTTTTCACCTTTTTCTGCATGTGAATAGTTTGACCTACAGAAGCACTTGAAACTTTACTGTCGTGATGTAAACAAAGTTCGTGAGATTGACTGCTGTGGCATAGTTCTGTGTTCTGCACATGTAATGTTATAACTGTCATATCATGATCCAAGCTTTCCTTTTCAACAGTAATGGCTATTGTCTTCATTTGTTGTAAATTTCCACTATTTTCATGTTTGTCATACACATTTGTTAGTGAGCATAATATTGATAAATCATAAGTTCAAGACTACAAGTTTGAAGTAGCTTCAAGAAATCAGTAAATATTATCTCGTTTCCTCTCTCATCATAAAATGAGTCACATTGGGTGCTAATGGAGTCAGTTCTTGAAATAAGCTTCTAATCCTAGTTTAAACTTGTTTACTTTACTGAAAAACATTGCACCAGTAACAATGCAGCCCCACTGTGAAGCTGGTGTCATGCATCAGCTGTCTTAGATACTGTTTGTAAACAGCAGGAAATCACCTTGGCTAGCTTGGAAGCTGTTGCAAATGACTGTGTTGGGAGGGATAGTGAGAGAGACATACCAGAGATGCTATCCTCTTCAGGTGTTCGTTTTTCCCGCGCGCTGTTCGGGAGTGGAATGGTAGAGAGATAGTATGATTGTGGTTTGATGAACCCTCTGCCAAGCACTTAAATGTGAATTGCAGAGTAGTCATGTAGATGTAGACGTACAAGGTATATCATCAGTCATCAACATGACTGTTAGTGTCGTGTCTTTAGTATGTCTATGGCCCCATTACAGGAGAGGCAGGCACCAGATAGGACTCAGGGTGACTCACTTATGCCCCTGAGCATTTGGGAACCTAAGTCAGTTGCAAATTCTAACAGAAAGAACAGGGTTCTGCTGCTAGGTAGTTCACATGACTAAGGTCTGGGTTAGCAGTTGCAGGAAGTGTTGGGGTGTGAGTACCAGGTCACCAGCATTGTGAATCCTAGTGGAGGGTTGGCTCAGGTGGCTGTTAACATAGGGGAGTTATGTAGGAATTTTATGGAAGAGGATCAGGTAGTGATTATGGGTGGAGCTGGGAATAGCCTTAATAGGGACAGAGAGTATGATTTAGGAGGTGACCTGGTGAAGATAGCTGCTCAAACTGGTGGCACGAATGTGCACTTTGTGCTTCTGTTTCAGTGTTATGATCGGCCTCACCTTAATGCTGCTGTTAGGCATTTTAACATGGGGCTGAAGAAGGCACTGATGGTGGAGGGCTTGGCTCACATTGCAATGGTGCCAGTTGAGTCTATCAATAGATCTGGTTTCACTAGGCATGGCCTACTCCTCAATAGGTATGGGAAGGGAAGGTGGTAGAGCCTATAGGTGACAGTATAGTGGGTGGTGGAGGGATCACTCATGGGAAAATTGCTGTAGTAGTTGGTGTTAGAGATGCAACTTTTTTAGACTTAAGTCAGCTGATAGGTGCCCCTACTGAAGGGAAGTCTTTCTAACAAAGCAATCCCTTGAAAGGAGGCCAGGCATCCAAGTAGTGAAAGAATTGGCTTATTTCATCAAAATATAAGAGGTTGGATATAAAAGCTACTCACCAAGCAGTGGCAGAACACACACATAAAAGAAACATGTAATTGACAAGATTTTGGAGCTGGTGATTCTCCTTCAGGCAGAAGGGTTGAAGGGAAGGAAGAGGGATGAAAGAAAAGGACTGGAGAGGTCAAGGAAAATGGGTAGATTTCGGGAAAGTTGCCCTAAACAGCGGGTCAGGGGAGACTTACCAACAAGATGAGAATCAAAGACTGATTGTTAGGGATTGGATCAGATGAGATTTGAAAACCTGAGAGCTTAAAATTGGAAGACAGGATAATATGCAGACAGAGATTACTCCTTAAACATCACATATGAGTTAGTAAGAGTGAAAAGCTAAGTGCATTATATGGGAGGCGTGCGGTGAAAAGTAGATGGGAAAGACAATGAAAGATGTAGAAAACTAAAACAGAGTAAAACAAAGAGTAATTATAGTGAAGAAATGCTGAGACGGAAGAAATTAAGGTGTATGGTGATAACCAAGGACATGTTGTAGTGCTAGTTCCCACCAGCAGAGCTCTGAGAAATTGGTGTCTGGGGGAAGGCTCAAGATGGGGCATGTGGTGAAACAGGCATCGAGGTCTTGAATATCATGTTGTAGAGCATGCTCTGCAACAGGATATTGCGAGTTGCCGGTATACACCCTCTGCCTATGCCCATTCATCCTAATTGATAATTTGGTGGTAGCCATTCCAATGTAGAAGGCCAAACAGATTTTACATAACAATTGGTAAATGACATGCGTCATTCTGCAGGTGGCTCTGGCTCTCCCTTTGATAGTATATGTTTTGCCAGTTACATGACTGTTAGAGGTAGTGGTAGGAGTGAAGCTTAAGTCAGCTGATAGGTATCCCTGCTTAAAGGAAGTCTTTTTAACAAAGCAATCCCTTGAAAGGAGGCCAGGTATTCACGTAGTGAAAGAATTGGCTTATTTTCGAAATATAAGAGGTTGGATAAAAAAATCTACTCACCAAGCAGCGGAAGACTACATACACAAAAGAATCATGTAATTGACAAGCTTTCGGAGCCAGTGATCCTCCTTCAGGCAGAAGGAGGTGCCCGAGGTGTTAAGGAAGGACTGCAGGTCAGTCTGAACCACAGGGATGGGATCTTGATGGCAGACACTGTATGTAGAGGCATCAGACAGATGGCATAGATCTTCACTAACATACCCCTTTTGGTCAAGTACTACAGTGGTAGATCCTTTGTCTGCTGGAGTCATCAGCTTGCAGCGGGGCAGTGACAGGGGTAGGAGCCATAGGGTAGGGAGATGGGTGCAGAAGGAGCATAGGGTCTGACAAGAATATTGCAGAGATTGGGAGGGCAATGGAAAGCTATTCTAGGTGTGGTGGACAAAATTTCAGACAGGATTGTTCTCATTTCAGGGCATGATTTTAGGAAGTCATGGCCCTGTTGAAGAAGTTGATTAATACATTCCAGACCAGGATAATACTGAATCACCAGTGATGTGCTCTGAAGTTAGTTTTTAGAGGGACCAGCAGTAGAACCAGGATTTGATTTGATGGCCTTGGAAATCTGCTTTTTAACTAGGCTGGTGGGGTAATTAAATGCAGTGAAGGCTGATGTGAGTATGGTGGTGTATTGCTGTAAAGAGTCTGCATCTGAACAAATACTTTTGCCTCGGATGCCGAGGCTGTGTGGGAGGGAACATCTGAATGGAAAGAATGGCAACTGTCAAAATGTAAATACTGTTGTTTGTTGGTAGCTTTAATGTGGACAGAAATGTATAGCTGGGCTTCAGTCAGGACAAGATCAACATCAAGGAAAGTGGTATGGGATTTGGAATAGGACCATGTGAAATTTAATTGGGAGAAGGTATCCAGAGATTTGAGGAATTTTAACAGGTCACTCTTACCCTGAGCCTATATGGTAATTGTGGTGTCACCGCCAGACACCACACTTGCTAGGTGGTAGCCTTTAAATCGGCCGTGGTCCATTAGTATACGTCGGACC
This sequence comes from Schistocerca nitens, assembly GCF_023898315.1. NCBI lineage: Eukaryota > Metazoa > Arthropoda > Insecta > Orthoptera > Acrididae > Schistocerca > Schistocerca nitens. Next base: position 438,534,205 of record NC_064614.1, read on the forward strand.
CGCGTGTCGTCACTGTCAGTGATAGCAGACCGAGCGCCACCACACGGCAGGTCTAGAGAGACGTCCTGGCACTCGCCCCAGTTGTACAGCCGACTTTGCCTGAGATGGATTACTGACAAATACGCTCTCATTTGCCAAGACGATAGTTAGCATAGCCTTCAGCTACATTTGCTACGACCTAGCAAGGCGCCGTATTCAATTGATATTGAGATTCTATTAATGTATCATCAAGAGCGATGTTCTACAAATGTGGATTAAAGTTAAGTATTCCAGAAGCTACGTACTTTTCTTTATAGCATTCATTATGTATCCTGTTTCAGACCTCACGCCAGCCTGCGTGAGTTTAAGTGCGTGCCTTTCGGCTTCCTCTCATTGTGTCTAGGGTGTCTTGTCTAGACACAACAGTAATGATGTCATCAATGTATATAAACCAAACCAGGGTTTGAAGACTTATGGATCCCAGGAAAGCCCCTTTTAAGTGACCCATGGAAAGGTTGGCATAGGAAGGAGCCATCCTAGTTCCCATGGCTGTACCCCTGGTTTGTTTGTATGTCTGCCCCTAAAGGGTGAAGCAGTTGTTGGTAAGTATAAAGTTGATTAAGGTGAGTACTAAGGATGTCATAGGTTTTGAATCAAGTGGTGCTGACTGAGGAAATGTTCAGCACCAGACAGACCATGTACGTGGGGAATGTTGTTATAGAGGGAGATGGCATCAGTGGTGACAAGCAAGGTGTGTGGTGGGAGTGGGACAGGCACAGATTTCAGATGGTCTAGAAAATGGTTGGTATCTTTGATGTAGGTGGGGAGTCTTTGTACTATGAGTTGCAGGTGTTGATCAACTAAGGCAGATAAACATTCAGTGGGTGCTTTGAAGCCAGCAACTATAGGATGGCCAGGATGTTTGGGTTTGTGGATCTTAGGAAGAAGGTAAAAGGTGGGGGTGCCTGGTTTGGGTGGGGTGAGAAGTTCTATGGATTAAGGTGTTAGTCCTTGTGAGGTGCCTGAGGTGTTAAGGAATCAGGTCAGTCTGAATCACAGGGATGGGACCTCGATGGCAGATGCTGTATGTAGAGGCATCAGACAGATGGTGTAGATCTTCACTAACACACTCTTTTTGGTCAAGTACTACAGCAGTAGATCCTTTGTCTGCTGGGAGGATAATGATGGAGTCATCAGCTTTTAGGGAATGTAGAGCCTGGAGTTCTGGAGAGGACAGGTTAGGGTCATGTTGTAGGAATTTGAAGAAGGGTTGTGAAGCAGTGCTGGATGCGAGGAATTCTTGGAAGGCTTGTAAAGGATGATTTTGAGGTAGTGGTAGTAATAGTGGATCAAGTTGGGATTGCGGTCTGAACTGTTGAAGGCAGGGCTCAATGTCAGGTTTGCTGCTGGAAAAGTTTTGAGATTGGTTTGCAAAGTGATACTTCCAATGGATATTTTGTAGGTCCTTCACTAAAGCAGCATGATCAAATGCAGGTTTGGGGTTGAAAGTGAGGCCCTTGGATAATTCAGGAAAGTGCTTTAGATGAGAGGTTAAGGACACTGTACTGTTGTGACTGGTTCTTGGGATTATGGGTTATTCTTGGTCTGGGAGGTAGTGGTGAAGGCTGTGTGATATTAAGGAAGTTGGCGAAGCTTGGTTTGTAGGAGAGGAGTGCAGGTTGACGCTGTGGCTGTTTAGGGAGATGCAGAGGGACAGGAAGGAAAACACCATTGTTCAGATAGTTTAGGAGAAGGTAGGGAGAAAAGGAAAAGAAATAATAATGATATGATGCATTACATTAGCTGCTCCTGTACTCAATGGCTGCTTCTATAGAACCTACTCGCTGACTGGCTGCTGTCGTACTGTGGCCAGGAAACCTAAGCACTGATTGGCTGTTGCGTCTCCTTCATCAAAACTGTACTGTAAACCGTTCTTGAGCTCACTTTCAACAGCGAGTGTGGATATATACAAGCTCTATGCACAATGGCAGTAACAAGAAAAAGAAGTATGTAAATTTAAATGCTGAATAAATGCATTGACTATTGGGGGTCTGTTGATATTAATGCCAGTTAAAATTCACTCAGGATATGTGTATCTTCCAATTTTTTTTCAATTATTATTTCTAAATTTCTTTTTTTAATTATGTAAACAGCAATTATTAATCAGTTTCCATTATATATCACATTTTATTACCCCCTGCCACTATTCAATGGTGACCATTCAAAGGATAGCACCGAGTGAAATATGAACAGACCTTTCAATTGTTGAAATAAATTTTTTTTGAGATAAATGATCTATTTTATCATTACAAGAAACTAATGAGGCCTTTGTTGCATTTGTTACATGTCCATGGGGTTGGAACTATTGACAACTTGAAGGAGCAAATTAAAAATTAAATACTGCCTGCAAACGAGATGCACTGGGAATGCAGATTTCAGTGGTTAAGGTAGGAAGCTGCTACACCGTATGCTTATACGGCCACGCTTGGCGCCGTCTCTCTCGCAGTAGGTAATCTCTTTTCCTTACAATTAATATGCTTTATGGAAAGTGCATTTCTATAGGAAAGATAAAAATTTGTATAAAGTCAACATTAGAGTGCAAAATAATTCATTCAAATTCTGTAAGGCTGTATCAGAAAATAATCAGGATCAGTAATGACTATGGATATAAATCTGCTTTAATTGAAAAGTACTGATACAAACAAAATCATTTTTTTTCTTTCCATAATTTTGTTAAACACTGTTAACAAAGGAGTCAAAGGAAATGGCCATTGTTGAAAACTCATTACAAAATGCAATATGCCAAGAGGTCAGAAATCCAAGCTTGGGAACAGTTAAAAGTAACGTGCCAACTCATGAACTGGCCAATGGCTACCAAACAACCAGGCTGGCATCTCACTACTATAAAATGATGACACTGGTAATATAACTAATCATGATGTCACTTCTATGACGAACAATGAGACAATTTCCCAGTTCTCACTGGGAAACATTTTTTCAAATAGTGAAACTGAAGTCCGCGACAGCGAAAATTCCTTTGGTTATTCGCTCACGACACCACAAACGCAAGAGCAGGAAACAGTTCGAAAAAGCAATGTAAATACTAGTGACACCCACAATTTGACACAACTCATGCAACTATTAACACAACAGCTTACAAGACAACAGCAATTTCGAGAAAGTTAACACAACAGCTTAAGAGTGTAACAACAGCGGTTGACAAAACATCAAGAAAATATAGGGCGTCAGTTTACACAGCAAAATCAGGCATTTCACAATATCCATAACAGTATTAGTCAACAGTTCAGTGAGGTGAGCAAAATTATACACACTGAGTTATCAGATGAACTATCCGGGAAGTTGACAGAGCTCGGTAAATTCACTATTTGAAAAAATGTTTCCCAGCGAGAACTGGGAAATTGTCTCATTGTTCGTCATAGAAGTGACATCATGATTAGTTATATTACCACAACTAAAACAAGAAATAATTACCGATATGTCCTGCAATATAAATACATTAACAGAAAAGGTAGCATCCATAGACTGTAAACAGGAACAACTTACAGGTGAGTTTCAAAACCTCAGTGAAGCATATTCTCAAATCCAGGAGACACAATGCTTTTAAAGAAGTTAAGATACCTTTACTGGTTATCCACAATATGGGGTTAGCATGTCAAAGAAAATAGCAAAGTTTGCACAATGCAACAGCACTTGCTGGCAGTTGCACCTGTCGAGCAAGCACAGTTGCCATGTGCTACCCCACAAGTGAACATAAACATGCCTGTCACTGATGGCGCAGTGTGTTTGTCAACATTACTTGCAGATGAGGGGTTACTTAGGCTTGACAATCCCTGATATTTACTTCTGAAGGGAAAAGAACAAACTCTGTGGCCTTTATCAGAACATTTCAAAATGTTTTACCTTGTACCTTGACCGAAGCCCAGAAAATTAGACTTGTTGTTGGATACACACAAGGTGATATTCTGCTATGGGCTACGGGCATGGTGGAATGTTGCAACTATTATGAACAATTTGAGAGAGCATTTCTGGATAAGTATTGCTCTGAGGCTGTACAAGAGGGGCTCAGACATGAAGTATTCAATCCAGCTCCATTCAATGGTAGGTGATGGAAGCTTAAGAGGCTATTTTTAAAGACATCTGAATGAAACCAGATTCTGGATGAACCTGGTATCTCAATTAGACATGCTGAAAATTTTAAAGAGCCGTCGTCCTGCCCACATTAGGGAAAAACTTATTACCATCCTGGAAAACGACACCAAATACTTTCTATCTGTACTGGACTCAGTAGATTTAATATATGAAGAGAGATCAGTACAACCGAAGCCTGTTAATATGCCAATCACGACACAGAAATTTACAGACCAACAAGTGAACAACAGATTCGTAGTACAACACGGATGGCAACCTTACCCCACACAGTTCTATGGTAATGGTAACGGTAATCACAATGGCAATGGAGACAAAGGTGGACAGAAAATAAATGGGCGAAAATTTAGCAAAAACAATTACAATGGGCGAGTAACGTATGGCCAGCTTGTACAATATGTGTGGACACACGCTGTCGGCAATAATCAGCTGATTGCTTGGCGAAGGCAAAACAATAACAGACAACCGCATAACTCACAGACAGCGGAATTCTGCCAGCAAAGTAACACACATATGCTGAGGCAGAGGCATAGAGAATTTCAGTCGAGAGCCTCTCAGGACACTAATTGGCGTAACCAAACACCAATGGTCAACATAGTGGAAGTTACGCCTAACCTAGAGAGTGATGCCACCATGACGATGGAAAACTTGAACCGGTCATGATAGGCCCCCATTCTGTGACCTTGGAGGGGAGTGGGGGCACAAGCTTGATCAACACTTGCTTTATCAGATACGATCAGGGTAGGTATACCCTCTAAGTTGTATATATGTATAATAATATGAGATTTAGGATGCTAGAAAATCACATTGCAGCATTTATGTTGTTAGTTGATAAGGAAATTTTTTTTCTTATGTGTAAGATTGTGTAAACGATACGGTGAGTGGATGTAACAAGGAAGATCTTTACGTTTATGTGTCTAAAGACGACAATACTTTAAACACAGTGCTTTGCCTTGTGCATAGCGCAGTTGTAAACGAATAAACAAACTTGTGGAAAACACGGTAGCATGCACTGCAGTACACAACTCGCCGCGACATTATTGGTAACAGAGCGATGCAGCGCATGAACGTTGGGGAGAAAGCTAGTCAACAAACTGTAAGCATGTGCATGCCAGACACAGCTGAAAGTGTTGCAGCACCCAAATCAAAGAAACCCTATGAGCTATGGCCCACACTAGCATTTTTAAAGCCTATTGAATAAACTGAGACATAGAAAATTGAGGGAGAGTCTATGCCACAACTATGACTATCTACACAATGCACACAAACAAAGATAAGCTAAGGGATTATATACACAGAAGGGATCCTAAACTACGAAATATTTACTGAAGTATGCTACTATGTACATTATATCTATATACTTACAAATTTAAGTATTGAAATTACATGCACTGATTATAATTGAGGGACCAGAAAACTCTTGCTGCAGGTAAACAAGCGAATACAATATAAGTTCAAAATGGTTCAAATGACTCTGAGCACTATGGGACTTAACATCTATGGTCATCAGTCCCCTAGAACTTAGAACTACTTAAACCTAACTAACCTAAGGACATCACACAACACCCAGTCATCACGAGGCAGAGAAAATCCCTGACCCCGCCGGGAATCGAACCCGGGCGCGGGAGGCGAGAACGCTACCGCACGACCACGAGCTGCGGACACAATATAAGTGACAAGCTGAATAAGAGGTCACACCATGCCTATAATATACTTTATCTTTTAGATTTATGAGGTAAGTAGAGACACACGCACACAGTCCTTCATTTGTTACTTGTAAGAAATGTAATAATTTTGAACAATATGGGGAAGTGCATCCACTGAATTTCATTAGAGAATTTAATGATTTGTCTGAAACATGGAATGACAAAGAGAAAATGTAATTTGTGAGAGGTTTTTTGAAGGGGAATGCTTATGCATGGGCAACTCAGGTAGCTGATAGCTGTATTTCATGGTAAAGTTTTGAGAAAGCGTTTGTAGATGAATATTGGTCCAAAGAGAAACAGCAGACTACTTTGAGTGAATTTTGGGGAGGAGAGAAATCTGACTCTAGGAAGGGTACTGTGAAAGGTTTCTGTCAGCTTTGGATAAACAAACTGAAATATTTTGACAAAGAGTTAGATAGTGAATCAAAAATTATGGGTTTAGAAACTAAGTTGCCTCAGAAAGTTAGAGAATTGCTTGTACCTGCCCCTATGGGTAATATTAGTGATTTCTTGAATTATGTTGGTAAAGTGGTGAGGGTGAAGTCCTCAGTGGAAGATCGTAGGAGGAATTTTGATGACAATAATCAATCAGAGAGAGAATTTCAGATAAACAGGACTGACTGCAGTAGAAGTTCAAGGAATGGTTGGGTGGAAGATAGCCAGAATGGGCACAGAAATGGTAGGACTAATTCAAGTAAAAGAAATGGAGGAGATGACTTTAATTCTGGATCAATATTTATTAGATAATGAAGCAATAATGAAATAATAAAACAATGAATAATGTTAGGGTCTTAATGGTTAGGGAGTCTGTCTTTGCAATAGGGATATTTTTTGGGAATGCACTCCACTACCTAACAGGATAAGAAATGATGTAACATAATGGAGCTGACAGAGGTGGCTGAGTAATGAAAAAGATGAATATATACAAACAAATGTGGGGTAACTGTATTGATGATCTAATTTTGAACTAGGTGACATTGGGTACTGTGTATATTGTGCAATTCATGACATGCAGCTGGGAATGAGAGATTAACAGAAAGAGCAATATTTACAAGTCATATAATGCTGCATCATTGGGTCTATAGGTTATCTGAAAACTTCTATTTGTGTTCTGAGGAATTATGAGCTTAAACTAGTAATACTGGAATGAACAATAATTTTGCTGATTAACTGATAACTGTGGTGCTAGGCTGATGTGAAAATTCTGACAGGTCAACTATTTGGTAGCGTTTTGGGTGGATTTAATTTTCTGGTTGAATGAGAGTAGTGCTCACAGTTGAGTGGAGAAGTGGGGCAATGATTTGGTACAACTTCCATCCCCTTAATCTTGATTTGAATAGTAATTAAGTTATGTGATGGTGACTAATTTTTTTCATAACTTAATGATTAGTAAATCTATGCTACTGCACATCTTGAGTTTTTGATTTTTTTGCAAATGGGAAAGAAACAAAAGTCTTTCAGGTTTAACCAGTTTCAAACAGTTATGACTTAGAGTAATGTTTTGTAGTGTAATGTGTAATTGATTTTCAGATTTTTACTATTCCCCACCTTTGGTACTATAGTCAATGTTAGTGATAATTATTGTGATGTTATGAGGACTGTGTAATATAATGAAGTAATGACTATCATTTTTAGTGTGAAACATTTTTCTTAGACTTAAGTTAGAAGAAAAAGTAAGTGTGCTAAAGTAGAGTATTTTGTCTAATTTTTTCATGTACTGTGGCGGAGGAGAACCACCTCCAAGGGAACTGATAGCAGTGCCTTTCCTTGCTAACTGCTACTTGGACCTGTTGAATGTGTGGACAACTTGGTGAGAAAGTGTGTTAAAGCTCATTACAAGAGTAAAAGTGCTTGTGAAAAATACTAAACATTGAGCGAGGGAAATTTTCTGTCAAAATGTGAACTGCAATGCACAGTGTAATTCAACTAGTGCAAACCTTGAGGAATTATTATTTGAAGCAAAACAGGACTTGTATCAAGTGATATGTATCTTATAATGTAGTCTTTGTTTATTCAAGAAGGACATCATTTATGATGAAGATACCTATTTTTATTAAAAATATAACTTTTGGATATTTTGTGCAATTGTACGATACACTGTACGTAAATAGTTTGTATGGGGATTTTCATATGGCCAGTTCATATAAGTATAAATCTGAAAAAAATGTAGGTAATGTAGTTTTGATAAGATTTCTTATGTAATATTTTTTTTTTGGTGTGTTGATCGTTAAACCCCATGTCTGGAGTCACTTGTAGTCACTGAATTGTCCAGTTAGCTATTTGCAATATATATCTGGTCAATCCAATGAGGGGCTGATGTGATGAAGCAAGCTAGGATCTTTTCACTTCCCCTCTTGTTTTGCCATCTTCCTCCTTAAATTCATTTTTTTCATTTTCGACTAGTTATCATTAACATACATGAGAATAATCCGCATTTTCATAAAAGAGAAGGTTGGCCCTGAGTTTTAAAGAATATAACACCAGAGCTAATTTTGTGCTTAGTTTTATGTATATAATTTATTTTACAATTTATTTTCACTAGTTAATATCTTCCATCATAGGGTGAAGACAGTAATTGTTTCGTCACTTATATTCTACTGTTGTCTTATAAACAAATATAAATTCTTTAATAATTATAAACATTTGGAGGAACAACTAATAGTATTCTTGAAGGATTTATTTGGCTCTATTCATAAACATGTTAGCAAAGGCTGATCTTAATTAATTCCAAAGAAATTACCAATTTTGTTCAAAGTATTGTTTGCATAACTATATATGTTAATTTCATCAGTTGAACAAATAATTCGGCCTAACTCTTATGGTAGAAGAAACTGTTAAAAAGGTGCAATTGTTCAATGTATGCAGTTAATTTAATGAGTTAAGTTTTAATTGTAATTTCTGTAAATTAAACATCAAACAATGTGTAGTTTCAGTGCCTATTATTGTGATGATATATAAGGGCCCAATTTTTGGTCCCAAGATAGTAAGTCCATGGCCGAATTTCAGACAAGAAATCTGTGTTGGTTAGAACAATAACAATGCAACAACTTAACCGTGAAATAAGTGTTACACCAATAAGCCGTATGTTAAAGTAATGACTGTGTCTGTTCAATTTATTTGAAAGACTGTAAAATGTGTGGTTAGGTTTTTACTGCTCATAGATGTTCAACAGTAATCTATTGTAGCAGTATGTTGATGTTTGCCTGCAAGCTATTAAAGAGGCTTGTCGAAAGTTAAACAATAGTGAACTGGCCAAATAACTGTGTAATATTGAGGGGTTATGAACAGTGAAAGTAAAGAACTGTGAAACGCAAATGTGCACCTGTCAACTACATCATTTAAAGTAGTCAGTGTTGAACTTCTGCCCCCATTTTTCATCCAGTATACCAACGCAGTATGTTGACACAGAGGACAATCAACCAAGAAATAAAGCAGGCAAATGTCGCAGTCTCCTTTACAGATGAACAGCACTTTCCTAAAACTCTCCCAATAAACTGAAGTCAATCATTTGCCTTCCCCACTACAATCCTTACATGCTCATTGCATTCCATGTCACTTTTCAATATTATGCCCAGATATTTAAACACCACCTGACTGAGTCAAGTAACACAGCACTAATGCTGTATTCGAACATTATGGGATTGTTTTCCATACTCACTTACATTTTTCTACATTTAGAGCTAGCTGCCACACTTCCTTGGGGCACTCCTCATGATACCCTTGTCTCTGCTTGCAAGACAATGTACTGGGTCCTATTACTTAAGAAATCTTTGATCCACTAAAAGCCAGTAACAGGGATAATGAATGTATACAAAGGAGGTCAGTATGCACTGTGTCAGGTTTGTTTGACCTAGGGAAGAGGGTGCTGAGAAACCTGAATTGTCAGATGCTTGAAAACAGATGCCATCTGCCCCACAAAATCCTAATAGCAAAGTTTTGAGAACCAGTCTTAAGCGAAGAATCTAGGATATGCTGTTACTATCCATGTATTGCCCTGGTAGGTGCTAGTAAGAGAAATCTAGTCTAATTACACCAGACACAGAAGCATTTAATCAGTCTTTCTTTGTGCACTCCATTCACAAATGATATGGAAAGAAATACTAATATCTGGTACAATTGCAAATGCACTTCATCATACACTTAATAGTTACAATAAAATAATTTCTATAATTATCAAATCAAGAAGAGTAACAAAAGCTACAGTTTTTTGTAAGTATACTTTACAGGAATATCTTGCACTGGGTTCTTCTGTCTGTTGATGTATAACATGAGTCATTCCATTTCACTGAAAGCTCTTCTTCTTCTTCATGAGGTTTGCAAAGCATTGTGTATGAATGAATAATAAAGAACATTATGGTAGACCTCTCATATCCATTTTGATAATCATTTACAATATTAGTAAAATGTTTTTTAAAGTTGTTACTGACATAACATATTCAGAATGCATAAATCTGAAGACTGATTTGAACAGCACAGCACTGTGTGGTCAGCGACGTAAAAGATATATGTTTGTGGGGTCACATGTGCACACCAATATTCACTGTAATTATTTAATGGACAAATACATGCATCATTCATTTGTCCTTCATTCATTCATTCATTCATCCATCCATCCATCCATCCATCCATCCATCCATCCATCCATCCATCATGTTCCATAGATTCCAACAAGAAAGTAGATCTCTCTGGGATGCGGAAGGAGTCAAGATATACAGGTACATCAACAGAAAACTGGCAACTTGTAGAAATTTAATCTGAATACTATACTAAAAATAAACTAACACTATATTGTTTAATAGTATTTGTGCTTAAGTCAGCTAAAGATAAGACAGTAATTAAGAAGGAAATCTGCTGCTTCCTCAATTGTGTAAACAGTTACTAGCTGTAATAACAACTGCTACTTTTCTTCTATTAGTGGCTTAATATTCAGTTCACCAGCAGTAAATTCATATTTTTGAAGGAAAATAGTTACACGCATGTGTAAAAAACAAATGCCTGTTTATAGTACACTACTACTTGTGCTACTGTTACTTGCCATTTTGGTAACAGGGATTTTCAATCCTTTAATCTAGGTGACCAGATAATGTGTAGCTGTGATTAATGAGGTATATTTTTAATATTCTTTTCCAGCTGTTTCAGATTTCCAAATAAGAATGTGATTGTTTCATGTGAGCATACCATAAAGAGTGAAACCACCCAAACATAATATCTTTTTGGAAGAAAGAGCCACTGCAGAAGAAGTTAGGAGGAAGAAGACATTGTTGTTGTCCATGTGAATAAAGACAGCACCACAGTTGTAATGGATACCATGCATCATGAATCATAAACAGCTGATTTGTTGAGTGATCCCATTTACAAATAACTGAAAAGTGATTTGATGGGGAAGATTATTAAGGAGATTTGCACCTTAATCCAAGACTCCAGAACTGATTATGACACAGCCAGGGACTCATCACTGAAGACCTGGTAGCACCTAGAATTTATGGAATGCATAATATCCATAAGGAAAGCTGCCCCTTGAGGCCTATAGTTAATGACTCACCTACCAACAATCTGGCAAAATATCTCACTAGAAAGCTATGTCCCCTTGTGGGACACACAGAATCATATGTGAAGGATTTAACTCACTAAATTCACCTTACACAGGACCAGCGAATCTTTCTTCACCAATACCAATGAAAGAGACTATCAGCAGCACTCAAGACAAAACACCACATGATATCAGTGACCTTGTGTGGTTATGTTTACTGTCAACAACCTATGTCACCTGGAACAGCAAATATTATGAACAAATGGATGAAATAAAAATGGGAACCCCCCCTCCTGCTCTCCCCTCTCTTCAATGGCAGTAGACATCTTTTCCAAACATTTGAGCAAACTGCTTTAATCTCCACACAGTTGGCTGCAATACATCGACTTCTCATGGAGAAGCAGAGCTGCATAAGTTCCATCAGCATATTAATAGCCTGTATAAGAACATACAGTTCACAGTACAGCAAGAAATTAGTGATGTGATTCTATTCCTGAATGTGGGAGTTGTGATATAATTTTGTAATTGATTATCAGTTATTGAAGTGAAATCTGTTGCAACATCTAGTGACAGATGCACTGACTATAACTTAAACTGGTATCATGTTAGCTCTACTTTTTTATACATAAGAGATGTTTGTAACAACAGCACAACACTGCTGACTGCTTGCTGGTTCCATAGATACCACACAATCCTTTTGAAACTGTATTTTAGATTTCCTGTGAAAAATCTATATTTCAAATGCTAAAATCAGTTAAATTCATTACTCCATACTTTGCTACCATAAACTGAGGATCTGTAACAACTGAAGATCACAATCGGATAACAGGTTTCATGGGGCCCTACTCACTTGGCTAATTCGAAAATTGTGTCACATATTGACAAGAGAACTTATGGTACAATCTTGAAATTGTCATGGTGCCGAAATGTTGTAACAAATTTGAACAGGCCATGTGTAGAATCACAAATTATTATTATTATTAATTTTTTTTTTTTTTTTTTTTTTTGGGGGGGGGGGGGTGTCTTGGTGATTGGTTCCTATTTGAGCTAGGAATGTAGGGTAAAAAGTTTTTGGTTTAGCTCATACCAGCAGCCATTTGTATAGCCATTTGAACATTCTTACTGTAGCTATGTTACAGTAATTAAGCAAGGTTTGAACAACAAACTTGAGCTTGCACCTAGCAAAATTGCATAAACTGATTAATTTCTTTTGCAGAAGTTAATTAGGCTGAAATTAATGCTCAGCTAATGACATCATTTGTATGTGCACCATTCAGATTTTATGTGCAAAATCATGCAAAAAAAACACGTTTTTCTGGGAAGTTTTGAAGCACGTCTCTTCTACACTTTAAACTTGTATGAACTGGATCAAATTTTACACTAAGGTAGGTATATGGACAAGGTCAAAACGATTTTTTTTAATTCAGTAATCTTTACCCATTGTTGAGCTACATGTACAAAGGGCATTCAAAAAGTTGTGCACAGTTTTGTCTATTTTTTTTATTTTTTGCAGCAGGAGAATGAAATTTTATGTGAACATACTTGGAACATTTAGCTAGAAGTTGGTGTATAAAAGTATTTTCTTTTATTTACAGGTGAGCCATAATGGACCGTGAAGTAGATGTCAGGTTTCGACAATGGTTGGTGATGGAGTTCCTCTTCAAGACTGGCATGACTCTGCCACTTCGATTCACAGGAAGTTGCTCCCTTTTTATGGGAAGGGCACAGTGGATCGCAGCAGTATCTAGCAGTGGGTGCAGAGGTTTAAAGAAGGTGATTTCTCTCCATTGGACAATCCACGATGCGGTAGACCATTGACGGCAGTGAGTGATGTGAATAAGAAGGCCATTGATCAATCATCCAAAATGACATATGTGTGATGACATGCCATCAAGACCATGTTCCATCAAGACCCACAGACCACAGCATCAGAGTACACCATAACAATGCCAAATCCCCATACAGCCCTTATGACACAGGAGAATGGGTTGGAAAATTGTTCCTCATCCGCCCTGCAGCCCAGGCTTGGCTCCGTCTGAATTTTACCTCTTTGGTCATCTGAAGACCCACTTGCATGGTGAAAAATTTGATAGTGAGAAAGACCTTATTTCTTGTGTCAAGCGATGGTGTAAAAGACAATTCCTAGAATTTTACCAAAGTGCATTTACATTATGGAAAGAACATTGGGCCAGAAGTGTCACAACTTATGGAGGCTACATTGAGTAGGCTCAATGTGTAGCTAAATGTTGCAAGTATGTTCACAAAAAATTTCATTCTCCTCCTGCAGCAAAACATAAAAAAATTAGAGCTGACTATGCAAAACTTTTTGAACGCCCTTTGTAACATATAAAATTTGTTCTTATGTGAATATAATGTACAGAAAGCAGTTTAAAGTGAACAATATAAATAAAAAATGCACTTTTATGATGAAACTGAAAACTTGCTTTCAAAAATCTAGCTCCATTCAGGTTTTATGCGCAAAAATGCAAATTTCTGTGAGTTTCTTTATGTGCACCGCTTCTATGTTTCAAACTTGTGCGGATCAGTTCAAATTTTGTAAAAAGGTAGACAGTTACATGTAATTTAGACAAAAATATTTAGTTAATAGTCATCCTGTTGTTTTATGAAAACTTTATCCATTGCTGTGATATAGCAGTCATAAGCTGCACATGAAATGCACGTAAAACCAATTTTACATGAAATGCTTGTGCTGAGATGGCTTAAAGTGATAACATATTATAATGAGAAAGATATTCTTGCAGTAATTACAAGAAATATTTGTGAAAATCTTTCATTGTTCAGGTTTTAAGTGCAAAAGAACATGCATTTGTACACGAAATTGTGTTTCACCACAATTTATTGCATTATAAGTGCTGCATTTGGATATGATATAAAACAAATGATTATTACAGTTAATTACCATTTCATTGTTTGTAAGTTAAAGATTTTAACCACTGGTGGCTTTATATCATTGATAAATTTTTGGATGTGCAAAACACTGCATGTACCACACAAGAATTATGCCCAGTCCTGTACAAAATGGTATAAGCGAAAGTTGGGTAAGTTGACGACGTTAAGGTATATTGTGATTTTTCTGGCCTTTACTTTGAAGTCAAATAGTTTATTTATGGCAAATCTATTACTTCATGTATTCCCTTTAGATCTGAGTGCTTAAGTATTTCCTGAAACTAAAGATTTTTTTTGTCAACTTACCCTACAGGAGAGGCAAGATGACTTTGGGGTATGGGTAAGATGAGAAAATGAAATTTCATTTAGAAAACAAAGACATTTTATTGATGATCTATTTTCCACAAAAGTCACAAATATAACATTTTTTACTTTGCTTTCTGTAATTTAAGCCCATACATGGAGCATGAGCCCATTCTTTGCATCAGGAACACTGAGACCACATTTCTGTTTTTCCAACCTCATCACAAAGGATGCTGTCTCTTTCATCAACATAATTGGAAACACTGTCAGTGTACTCAATTTCATTGGATGTGTCTGAAGATGATTTGCAGAAGTCTATTCTAGGATCCTCTCTTTGTTACACTTCAAAACCTCTGCTGAACGCAAGTTTACGTTTAGGACCTTCGTTAATATTTCTTTTCTTTTTTTTTTCTTTTGCATTTGCATTCTCTCTCAATTTTTCACATCTCTTCATTTTTCTTTCTTCTTCCTGTTGTTCTATTTTCTTTTTCTCTTTTCTTCCAGAGCTATTTTCGTGGACGTGCTAGTTATGGATAGATATGGAAACTTATTTCTTTGTTCTTTTGCGCCTCCTTTAGGAGGAGCTTGAGGTAATAGAGGTAAAGCACAGGTAGATGTGGAGTTAGGTGTATGTGAGGGCACTGATAATTCACCAAGTTCTGCTTGCGGTAATGGAGATAAAATAGAAGTAGGTATAGGGTTAGATGAAGACCCTGGTAGAGATTCTGCTTGGGATAACAAGGGTAAAATAGAGCTAGTAGTAGAGTTAGATGAACGACCTTGCAGTGCATCAAATTCTGCATTTGGGTTTGCTGACATACCAGGTAGAGCACCTGTGTTGGTTGAATTTTCATTGATAGGAGTGTCCATTGTTAGTGATGCTGTGAAGTCTTCATCATTAATTTCTCAGTTCCTGTATCTATAATGGCCTTGATTGCATTGTTTAAAGATGCAGCTTTGTTAAAGATAATGTTGAAAAAGCTTGCAATGACTTGTATTGTTATTACTTGGTCTGGATGATTAGCAAGATAAATCAGTACAAGCTCTACTATAGGTTGTCTTCAGAGGTCTGTAAAATAACACATCCAAAGTTTGCAATCCGTGTCTTGTGTGCAATGGGAAACCTAGGAGAGTTATGAAATTATCTCTGCAGAGGGTAATGGCTCCCAAAGTGAGATGTGAAGTATGATTATCCAGAAACAAAAAGATTGGATATCTTTGTGATGGTATTACTTATTTAATGAAATGCTCTACCTATTTTACAAAGCCCTGAAGCATGCCAGATTCATGGCCAACTCCAACAAATTCAGGTGATGCACCATCAACCCTTTAAATGCTCTGGACGTGTTGACGCACATGCCTTTGTACCTGTCCCTGTGTGCTCTGAATGTTTTTACGCATGCCACCAGTCCTTCTACCTAGTACTCTGAACATGTCTACGTGTAGACATGTTCAGAGTGCCAGGTGAAGGACTGGTGGAGCGCGTAAACACATTCAGAGCACACAGGCATAGGTACAAAGGCACGCGCGTTAACATGTCCAGAGCAGTTAAAGGATTAAGATATGCTAGCTGCATTTGCGCTGTACCTGCCCCACTGATGAGTTTTATTATTTGTGTGGTTCGGCTCTGTCTTATTGTTGACTAAATTTGTCAAGTGAAAGAGGGTACGGTGCAGCTGATGAAGAAAATGTCGCCTATGGTGATCATTCACCAGTAACTGACGCTGTCTGACTGCTTCTCGTAATAACTCTTATTCAGAACTCCTTTTTTACAATAGTTGCAGCGATTTATTTCTGATACCTCTGTACAGTTGGCTCTTGAGGTACTGCCTACTGCGTTACCAGCCATTAAATTGCTTCTTCCTGCTTTCGCTGTTACAGACAAAGTTCCTCATTATACATTCTTCGTTTTTTTTTCTCTGAAGTCCAACAACCACCTCGGAGTATCACGCCGCTGTGACTCTGGACCTCCATGGAGCGATGTCATCAGCCTCACTGTGTTTGCTCCATGGCGGCCCGCTACTTGCCGCATCAAGGAAAGTCCGCGTCAGTTGCTGGCTCGGTGTTTGAATTATCTGCACATATAAAAACCAAATACTTCCACAGTATTTATGCACATTACTAACAAATCCTAATCCGCAACTCAATTTTATCATTTAATTAGAATTTGTGCTAGGCCAGGGGTGATAGATGGCGCATGCAACAGACCACTTATTGTCTGTTACACCACACACATTCTGACCCTAAGATAAATAAGAAGTGGAGGTATGAACTGACTGTGACACTAACACAGCAAGCAATGGTAATACTTGTTCCCCACTCAGCAGAGGAAAGCTTTCCTATCCTTCCTTTGCCATCAGAGCTTGATACTGGTGGTACCTTTGTGGGAACTGTTGAATATCCTGTCTCATCAACATTAAACATCTTGCAGGGCTCAAATTTGCATTTTTTTCTTATTTCTCTGCATAAATTAGAAAATCCCTCTAAATTCACTTAACTAAATGCAGCCAATCTAGCTCCCAACATAGGTTCTGGTTTACAAACAGAAAATTAAAAATGTGTCATGAAATTTTGAATAAAATCTTTCCCTGCCATCTTTTTAGCTTTGCTGAATCAATGCTCTTTATTCTTAAAGTCAGCATAATGGTAAACAACTTGAGTGAAGTCAAACCTTGTCAATTCAAAAGCTCTTCTGTCTGAATCGATGACATATTGCCCCAATTCTTGTAATCATGATTAAATGTATTTATAAACCTGGCTGCATTCTGCGGCAAATCCTGAAATAAAAGAAGCAGTCTGAATTATTAGGTCTGCAATGAGATTTTTGAAAACTTAAATAACAAAGACTTTATTTTAATTTTATTTTTAATGAAAAATAAATAGATAAAATACAAATTTAAAATGAGATTTTCAAATATATTTAAATATGAATACAACCATAGCTTACTTCATCAGTATGTTTTTTTACATAGTAATGTAAAGTAGCTTAAGGAAAGTTTAACTTCCTAGTGGCAGCATTAACAGTAGTCCCATTTCTTACAAGCCGCATGGCCTTTTCGTTGACTCCTTGCTGCATTTCTGTCAATCTGTCTTCCTTACATTCATTTTCCCCATGTTTATTAGTTAGCCTGTGATCAAAATGACATGGTTACACAATAACAAAGGAATTAGAAGCATGGCAACAGAGAGAGGTAGGAAAGATGATGAATTCGTCACTTTAGCCTCTGCATAATTCACCATTTTAACCACAGTCAACATTTTGGATACAGACTTAACATGCACAAAGTCTTACAGAATAATTTCATTGAACTGTTATTAAAGAATCAGTATATCTATAAGACTTAACAGGAATCAACTATTATTCATTAATATAACAGAATTACTTACATGAAATAATTTTAACCATAGGAAAAATTGTTACAAAAACAGCATCCACTTCCAAGCTTCTGTTCTCAATAAAACAAAATGACCAAGTGTGAATAGTTCAATAGACATGCCTGCAGAGCATATTAAGGAAACAATAGCATAGTACACATAGCACCACCTGTAGGGTTATCAGAGACATTCAAAATTCATCATCTTAGGCTCCTCATCAACTTACCCAATCTTCACCTGCCTTCTGAGCAAGCGTTTAAAAGCTTTATCAGTGTCCATGCATAAAATTATACTACCCCAAAAATTGCTATAAAAATAATTGTCAGAAAAGGTCACCTCATTTCTGACCAATAGAAACTGTTTTACTGCATTTTCTTCAAAAACTAGTATGCTATCTTGTAAAAAAAAATTTTTTCAGCCGAAACAAGCTTAAGTTCGTCAATTTTCATACAGGACTAAAAAGTTGATAATGTTTTGTTGCACTTACACTGTTCCACAGTTGTTCTGCTTATTTCAGTCAATCATACACATTCTTAATTCGGATTGGTTATTACAACATTTTGCACAAAAATATTCACGTGGCAGTTTGTTAATTTTCAGTTTTTATTATTGCATACTTTAAATAAACAATGTCAAGAATTTTAAGATAAGAGATAATAACAAGATGTATGCTTTTCCATAATTTATAGTTGTTGCATGAATCATGCAGCTTGTGATACAGTATGCTTTCATGTAAGTATATCTAAGTAATGTGGTAGTATAAGAAGTGTATCTATTTAATATGAACTATTTACATACATTATTATCATAATTTTTCCACAGTATTTAATATTTCGTTCATTACCATATTAATGTTTGCTGTTATTTTGTGCACTATATTAAGTATTTATGGTTACTTTTCATATGTTTGCATATACAGTCTCATGCATGTATCGATAAAATGCGTGCAACTATAGCACAAAAAATTAAAAGGAAATACAAAATAAACAAAATTTTAAAAACTGAAACAAAACAATAAAATATTGACAACAATAAAATAAAAAATATGAACAAAATTTAAAAATAAAACAAAAAACCTCATGCAGGCATGTGACCTTGAGGTATTGGTGAGCTCTGAGGACAAAGTAGGCTATACTGGACAGGCTCAACCATATCAGACAGGTAACAATAGAGGAGCTAAACTAATGATGCTCAACTCAAGTGGGAGAGAGGGGGGGGGGGGACCACAGCATGGGGGTGGTGGAAGATGCTGCTACCTATGGGAGTGCACAGGGATGTACCAGGGTCAGGATGGTGAGCTCTTAAGTGCAACATTGAGAGGCTGTACTTGAGGGGAAAATGAAAGAGGAGAGAGGCAGAGAGGGGGAAATTACTATCCAGATATGCCAGAGGAGTAGCAGGCATATGTGACACTGGAGTGGCAGCAGAAAACAGGATAAGCACAGGTGGAACACGGTCCAGTGAAGACTGAGACCAGGGGGTTTATGGGAATGAAGGATATGTTGTATTGAGAGTTCCCACCTGCACAATTCAGAATAGCTGGTGTTGGTGGAAAGAATCCACATGGCACAGGCCATGAAGTAGTCATTGAAATCAAGCACACTGTGTTGTTGTGTGGCATGCTTGGCAACAGAGTGGTCCAGCCATCTATTAGTCACAGTACGGCAGTGGCCATTCTGTGCACAGACAGCTTGTTAGTGGTCATGCCCACATACAATGCCATTGTTTGCCTGTGACAGGCCTAGAGTAGGCTGTAGTGGTCAATGTACGGGGCAAGTCTTGCATCTAGGTCTATGATATGGATGTGAGCCTTGGGGCAAACGGTGGGGAGCAGGCTTGGATTAGGTAGGGACAAGAATATCGCATTGATTGGGTTAGTGGCAGAATATCACTGAGGAGGAGAGTGGGGAGGATATTTCTCATTTGAGGACACAACAAGAGGCAGTCAAAACCCTGGTAAAGAATATTAGCCTGTTGCCCCAGTCTGGTGACGGGAGGGAGGGGTGTACTCCTTTCCAGCCAGTCAGTGGGTATGGGGGTTGTTATAGGTGACTAGAGAGATAAAGTACCAGAGATCTGTTTCTGGACAAGTGTGGGAGGGAGACTATGTCTCTTTTTACCCATTTTTTATCATCCAATGTGGATTTTTGTTCTTTCCATCTGCATCAATGAAGGAAAGTTTCCCTTCTCCTAGAGATCTGTTTCTGGACAAGTGTGGGAGGGAGACTATGTCTCTTTTTACCCATTTTTTATCATCCAATGTGGATTTTTGTTCTTTCCATCTGCATCAATGAAGGAAAGTTTCCCTTCTCCTAGCAAGAACACAGTCCTACATACTGTTCCTGCAATTTTCTTATGGACTCCCTCCAAATAGCCTGACCATCAAATTATCCATCTCCAGCTGCAACCAACACTTCCATAATGACAAGGTGGGAAGGTTAATTTTGGTTTGCGATGGCCACAGTGAGACCCTCATCAGATTTGTAGAGGGTCTGCTCATCACTGCAGATGTGGTGATTACATTGGCTGCACTGTATGGCAGAGACTTCTTGCCTGGAATGGAAGGCAGCTGATGAAACAGAGGTTTTGTTGATGGTTGGTAGGTCTGATGTGAACATGGGGTGGATATGACTTGTTGGGCTGGGGAGGAAGTTGCTCCTGTGCTCTAATGCCAAATGGTCTTACTGCTCTTCTGCAATTTACATACATTCTTTCTGCTGGTGGTCACGCAAAACATTTAAAGTCCAGAGATTGGGGGATTAACCAGGCTTTATTTGCATATCACAACATGAGGAATCTCTGTCAGATGGTCAGAGACAGTTCCCAAGCCTTGTCCTCAAGACTTTGTTTTCCAGTCTAATGCCCACGATCTTTAAACAGGATTGTGCAGAACCATATATAATACAGCCATAGTTCAATAATGACTGATGAAATTCTCTGTAAAAGAACAAGTGGGATCCGTCTGCTGCACTCCAGATTCTGCCACTATGACGTTCTTTGAGATACTTCAGGTGTTAAAGCCATATGAATTTTTCAGTGAAGCTAGGTCCCAGGAACTTTACTTATTCCTTCAAATTAAAAATGGTGTCCCTAGTCACAGTTCGTGTTGATTTACAACTTAATGTTCACAGTCAACATTAACACACAAATTTATCTGGGAAAAACTTGAAGCCTAGGATTTTAGCACATAATTCTAGTCTTCTTACTGTTAGTTGCAGTTAACATGCAGTTATCTTGAGTCTAAAAGATGAACAAAAGACTGAACAATCATCCACAAAAAGAGAGCACCAGGCAGGGCTCCTGACTGTGGTCACTCTACTATTGATGGCTGTTGCAAAAAGAGAACACTTAACACATTCACCCAAGGGACATCTTTCTCGTGAGTATCTTGATGTGAGTGTGCACTACCAACCCTGTGCTCAGAAAGGAACTACACTTTAATTGAAAGATGACCTGGGAAGCTCCATTCATGCAGTTAGTCAGATGAAATTGTATCTTCATGTAGTGTCATTGCCCTTTTCAATATACAAAAATTCCCATTAGTTGCTGTCAGCAAAAAATAAATACGTAAGTAAGTAAAAACCCTCTTGCATAACAGACTCAAGGAGTGTTAGATTGTCAGGTGTAGAATGCTACTTACAGAATCCACACTAAATGTGAATGAGAAGCTTTCTGCTTTCTAGAGTCCATACTAAGAGGCTGTTGATCATTTGTTCCACTGTTTTCCCTATACTAATGGCAATTCTACCCAGCAACAACTACTTAAGCTGTTGCAGTCCTTCCTTCCCAGGCTTCAGTAAGCGGATCATCATTGTTTTCCTCCACGAAGCAGTGTATATTCTCATTATTTAAATGTTCCAACATATAGTGTCTATGTTTGGCTCTTGTGTCTCAATTGAAAGCTTTATATAGTTCATTTTTTAACTCCTCTATCTAAAAGGGCTGGTTGTTCTCTTCATTGTTACTGGACTTAAGGTCCAACCATGTTCTCTCAGCAACAGGGGGTGGACAACAATATGGAAACACCACAAACACCTTACACTTACATCTACATCTACACTCTGCAAACCACTGTGACATGCGTGGCAGAGTGTACAACCCATTGTACCAGTTATTAGGCTTTCTTGTCATTCCTTTGACGCACAAAAGACAGGAAGAATGACTGTTTGAATGCTACTGTGTGAACTATAATTATTCTAATCTTATCCTCGTGTTCCCTTTGTGAGTGATACATAGAGGGTTGTAGTAGATTCCTAGGCTAATCCTTTAAAGCTAGTTCTTGAAATTTTGCTAGTAGACTTCCTTGGGATAGATTACGTCTATCTTAAAGAGTCTTCTTGTTCAGTTCCTTCATATCTCTGTGACACTCTCCCACAGATTAAACAAACCTGTGACCATTTGTGCTGCTCTTCTCTATGTACATTCAGTATCCCCCGTTCTCCTATCTGTTACAGGTCCCACACACTTGAGCAATATTCTAGAACTGGTCACACAAGTGAATTGTAAGCAATCTCCTTTGTAGACTGATTGCTCTTCCCCAGTATTCTACCAATAAACCATAGACTACCACCTATTTTACCCATGACTGAAACTAAGATATCATTCCACTTCATGTCCCTACTACAAAGCATTACACCCACATATTTGTACGAGTTGGCCAATCCCAACAGTGACTCATTGACATTATAGTCATAGGATATCACATTTTTTCATTTCTGTGCACAATTTTACATTTCTGAACATTTCAAACAAGTTGCTAATCTTTGCACCACACTGAAATCTTATCAAGATCTGACTGAATGTTTATGCAGCTTCTTTTAGACAGTGCTTCATTATAGACAACTGCATCATCTGTAAAAAGCCTGATTTTATTATTAATATTGTCTGCAAGGGTCCCAACACACTTCTGTGGGACATACCTGAAGTTACTTCTACATCTGACGATGACTCTCCATTCAAGATAACGTGCTATGCCCTCCTTACCAAAAAGTCCTCAATCCATTTACAAATTTCACTTGATACCCCATATGATCATACTCTTGACAATAAGCATAGGCATGGTACTGAGTCAAATTCTTTTCAGAAATCAAGAAATACTGCATCTACCTGGTTGCCTTGATCCAAAGCTTTCAGTATGTCATGTGAGAAAAGTGTGAGTTGAATTTCACATGATTGATGTTTTCAAAATCCTTGCCAGCTGGCATTGAGAAGGTTATTCTGTTCAAGACATCTAATTATGTTTGAGCTCAGAATATGTTCTAAGATTCCACAACAAACTGATGTCAAGGATACAGGATGGTAGTTTTGTGGATCACTTCTACTATGCTTCTTGTAGACAGGTGTGATCTGTACCTTTTTCCAAGAACTGGGCATGGTCTTTTGTTCAAGGGATCTACAACAGATTATAGTCCAGAAAAGGTGCTGACTCAGCCACAAATTCAGTATAGAATTTGACAGGGGTTCCATCAGAGCCTGGAGCTTCATTTTATTTTAATGATTTCAGCTGTTTCTCAACACCACTAACACTAACACTTATTTCACTCACCTTTTCAGAGATATGAGAATTAAATTGGGGCAATTCCCCTGGGTTTTCCTTTGTAAAGGAACATTTGAAAATGGAGTTAAGCATTTCAGCTTTTGCTTTGCTACCCTCAATTTTAGGGACTGGACGCTAACTTTGGTGCCACTAACAATCTTTAGACATGACCAGAATTTCTTTGGGTTTTGTGAAAAATCATTAGATAGTATTCTGCTACAGGAGTCACTGAAGGCTTTACACATTGCTCACTTGACACCCAAATGCATTTCACTCAGCATATCTGTAGTTCTATGTTTTGTTTTACACTTATTAAGCAGTGATCCTCCCACAGGTGAGAACCTCAAAATCCTTATGGTAAACTGCTGAAGCATTTGCAACGAAGTGCCAGAGAGTGAAGCGCTCATGAAAAGCAATGAAACTCACATAATACTATATACAGAAGGCTGGATGAAACTTGAAATTGATAGCAGTGAGGTTTTTGGGGAATATTTAAATATATATCAAAAGGACAGGTAAATGGGTAGTGGAGGTGGTATATTTGTCGCAGTGGACAAGAAACTCAAATCCACCGAGGTATAAATTGAAGCTGCATGTGAGATTGTTTGGGCAAGACTCAGTATCAGGGGTGAGCATAAAATGATAATTAGATCCTACTGTCGTCCACCAGACTCACTGGCTGATGTAACCAAAAACTTTAGAGAAAACCTCAGTTCACTTATATGTAAGTTCCACAATCATACTGCAGTCATAAGTGCATACTTTAATCATCCAATAATTAATTGGGAAATTACATTTTTGTTAGTGGCATGAAAAGACATCCTGCAAAATGTTACCAAATGCCTTCTCTGAAAACTAGCTAGAACAGACAGTTAGGAGTCCCATGCATGATAGAAATATATTAGATTTAATAGCAACAAGTAGATGCGATCTCTTTGAGGATGTCCACATCAAAACTTGTATCAGTTACCATGACACGGCTGTGACAACAATGATGACCAAAGTACAGAGAACAACTAAAACAAGTAGAATGATACACTATGTGATAAAATGTATCTGGACACCTGGCTGAAAATGACTTACAAGTTCATGGTGCCCTCCATCAGTAATGCTGGAATTCAGTATGGTGTTGGACCACCCTTAGCTTTGATGACAGCTTCCACTCCCGCAGGCATACGTTCAATCAGGTGCTGTAAGGGGGTTGTTTGTGGGAAGAGACCAAACAGCGAGGTCATCGGTCCCGTCGGATCAGGGAAGGACGGGGAAGGAAGTCGGCCGTGCCCTTTCAGAGGAACCATCCCGGCATTTGCCTGGAGCGATTTAGGGAAATCGTGGAAAACCTAAATCAGGATGGCCGGACGCGGGATTGAACCGTCATCCTCCCGAATGTGAGTCCAGTGTGCTAGCCACTGCACCACCTCACTCGGTAGGTGCTGTAAGGTTTCTTGGGGAATGGCAGCCCATTCCTCATGGAGTGCTACACTGAGGAGAGGTATCAATGCCAGTCAGTGAGGTCTGGCATGAAGTTGGCGTTGCAAAACATCCCAGAGGTGTTCTTTAGGATTCAGGTCAGGACTCTGTGTAGGCCAGCCCATTACAGGTATGTTATTGTTGTGTAACCACTCCACCACAGGCCATGCATTATGAACAGGTGCTCGATCGCACAGAAAGACTCAATTGTCATCCCCGAATTGACGCAATTGCCATCCCCGAATTGCTCTTCAACAGTGGGGAGCAAAAAGGTGCTTAAAACATCAATGTAGGCCTGCACTGTGATAGTGCTACACAAAACAACATGAGGTGCAAGCCTCCTCCATGAAAAACATGACCCACACCATAACATCACTGCCTCCGAATTTTACTGTTGACACTACACACGCTGGCAGATGACGTTCATCAGGCATTTGCCATACCCACACCCTGCCATCTGATCGCAACATTGTACACTGTGATTCGTCACTCCACACAATGTTTTCCCACTGTTCAGTTGTCCAATGTTTACAGTTCTTACACCAAGTGATGCATCATTTGGCATTTACCGGCGTGATGTGTGGCTAATGAGCAGCCGTTCAACCGTGAAATCAAAGTTTTTTCACCTCTTGCCTAACTGTCTTTGTACTTGCAGTGGATCCTGATGCAGTTTGGAATTCCTGTGTGATAGTCTGGATAGATGTCTGCCTATTACACATTACGACTGTCTCCAAGTGTCAGCAGTCTCTGTCACTCAACAGACAAGATAGACCTGTACGCTTTTGTGCTGTACATGTCCCTTCACATTTCCACTTCACTATCACATTGGAAACAGTGGACCTAGGGATGTTTAGGAGTGTGGAAATCTCGTGTACAGACATGACACCCAATCACATGACCACGTTCGAAGTCCGTGAGTTCCACGGAGCACCCCATTCCGCCCTCTAATGATGTCTAATGACTACTGAGGCCACTGATATGCAGTACCTGGCAGTAGGTGGCAGCACAATGCACCTAATATGTAAAAGTATGTTTTTAGGGGTGTCTGGGTACTTTTGGTCACATAGAGGACAGGAGCATGGAGAGGAACTCCGACTCAAGTTTAAAAGAATGTATGTAAACTGAAGGGGGATTGCTGCTATCATCTGTAGTAGAACATTAAGCAGAAAGAGTGGTGACAAGCGATAATGTCTATCATATCTGGATCCGAATGCACGACCTCCTGCTTACTAGGCATGTGCGCCATCCAGGACACAGTGTTATCGTAACTGTGCCTGCCTAGTAAGCAGGAAATCCTAGGTTCAAATCCTGGTCCAGTGCAAATTTTTGCTCATCACCGCTGATTCCACTTCATCTCCCACTGCAGCTGATAGCAGTGATCCCCCTCCAGTTTACATATAATGTTTCACAGCTGCAGGATCTGCATGGTGTCTGTTTTTTCGAATGAACAGACACCATGCATTCAAATAATTTAAAAGAATAGTTGACCATGCACTGGATAGATATGTATCCAGTAGAACAGTTCATAAAGGAAGGTATCCTCCATGGTATACAGTCATTGTAAAGAAACTTATAAAGAAGCAGAGATTACTGTATAATACTTTGTAGGTGTAAAACAAAATGAAACGTGTTTGGCTGTCAAGAGAGTAATGTGTGATACCTTCACTGACTACCATAGGAGAATACTGTCACATGATCTTTCACAGAACCCAAAGAAATGCTGATCATATGTAAGGGCTGTTAGTGGCACCAAAGTTAGTGCCCTGTCCCCAGTGAATGCGACAGGAACTGAAATTGAGGGTAGCAAAGGAAAGGCTGAAATGCTTAACTCTGTTTTCAAATGTTCCTTCACAATGGAAGACCCAGGAAAACTGCCCCAATTCAATCATCATACCACCGAAAAGATGAATGAAATAAGTATTAGTGTCAGTGGTGTTGAGAAACAGCTGAAATTGTTAAAACTGAACAAAGCTCCAGGCCCCGGTGGAATCCCTGTCAGATTCTATACTGAATTTGTGGTTGAGTTAGCCCCTTTTCATACTATAGTCTATCGTAGATTCCTCAAACTAAAAACCATGCTCAGTTCTTGGAAAAAGGCACAGGTCACAGCCATCTACAAGAAGCATAGTAGAAGTGATCCACAAAACTACCATCCAGAATCCTTGACATCAATTTGTTGTAGAATCTTATAACATATACTAAGCTCAAACATAATGAGGTACCTTGAACAGAATGACCTTCTCAATGCCAACCAGCAGAAATTCGAAAACATCCATCATGTGAAACCCAACTCACACTTTTCTCACATGACATACTGAAAGCTTTGGATCAAGTCAACCAGGTACGCACAGCATTTCTTGATTTCCGAAAAGTGTTTGACTTAGTACCACACCTATGCTTATTGTCAAAAGTATGATCATGCGGAGTATCAAGTGAAATTTGTGAGGGGATGAGGACTTTTTGGTGTGGAGGACAAAGTATGTTTTCTTGAACGGACAGTCATTGTCAGATGTAAAGTAACTTCATGTGTGCCCCACGGAATTGTGTTGGGACCCTTGCTGTTCATATTGCATGTTAATGACCTTGCAGAGAATATTAATATCAAAATCAGCCTTTTTGCAGTTGATGCCATTATTTATAATAAAGTACTATCTGAAAGAAGCTGCATAAATATGCAGTCGGATCCTGATAAGATTTCAACATGTTGCAGTGAGTGGCATCTTGCTCTAAATATTCAGAAATGGTAAATTTTGCACTTCACAAAATGAAGAAAGGTATGACTATAATATCAATGAGACACTGTTGGAAGTGGCCAACTCATACAAATAACTGTCTGTTCAGTCATGGGTAAAGCAGGTGGTAGACTTCGGTTTATTGGTAGAATACTGGGTAAGTGCAATCAGTCTACAGAGGAGATTGCTTACAAATCACTTGTACAACCAGTTATATAATATTGCTCAAGTGTGCATGACCTGTACCAAATAGGACTGACAGGGGATATTGATTGTACACAGAGAAGGACAGCATGAATTGTCACAGGTTTGTGGAACTGAACTGGAAGACTCTTGAAGATAGGCATAAGCTATCCTGAGAAAGTCTAATAACAAAGTTTCAAGAACCAGCTTTAAATGATTACTC
Source organism: Schistocerca nitens (assembly GCF_023898315.1). NCBI lineage: Eukaryota > Metazoa > Arthropoda > Insecta > Orthoptera > Acrididae > Schistocerca > Schistocerca nitens. The sequence goes on from NC_064614.1 coordinate 438,562,316, forward strand.
TAGGAATATACTACAGCCCCCTACATATTGTTCACATAGGGATTGTGAGGATAATATTAGAATAATTACTGCACGCACAGAGGCATTCAAACAATCATTTTCCAGCACTCCACATGTGAATGGAACAGGAAGAAATCCTCATAACTGGTACAATGGGAAGTACCCTCTTCCATGCACCTCATGATGATTTGTAGTATAGATGTAGATGTAGAATCTCTGTTTCTTTAGAAGCTTCTTTAAAGTGGCTGTACACCACAGGGGGTCACTCCCATTATGAACTGTTCTACTGGATATGTATATATCCAGTGCATAGTCAACTACTCTTTTAAACTTGAGCATTTAGTAATGTTTCATACGGTGTCTTATCGTGTCCACCACTAACAAAACTGTAATTTTCCCAATTGATTGTTGGATGATTAAAGACTCCACCAATGATTACAGTATGATTGGAGAATTTACGTACAAGTGAACTGAGGTTTTCTCTAAATTTTCAGTTAGATCAGGAAAGGAGTTTGATGGGCAATAGAATGTTCCAATTATCATTCTATGCCCACACTGATACTGAGCCTTCCCCAAACAATGTCACATGTTACTTCAGTTTCTATATTGGTGGATTTGAGTTTCGTGTCTACTGCGACAAATACACCACCTCCATTTCCCATTGTCTAGTACAGATAGGGAGACAATTGGCATTTGAAACATCTTCCAGTCATCACAAAATGCATAAATACAGATCCTGTATGGTTTTCAAGGGTACCTTATACCATTCTTTCTGCAGAATGTTGGCAAGTACGGGTAGTGATGATGAAGGTAGATAGTGATCAAGCACCCTTCTCTACAAAGTAGACCACAAGGGCTCAACAATATTGAGATCTGGCGAATGTGGTGGCCAAGGGAGATACAACAACTCACCCTTGTGCTCACAAGTTGTGGACAATGCAAGCTATGTGAACAGGGGTCCCAGTCATCTCAGAGCACGGCATCACCATTAGGGAACTTTGTAGCATGGGATGGGCCTGATCAATCAAAATTGTCACATAATCCTAGACAGTAATGCGATCTTTCAGAGTAGCCATGGGGCCCATGGAATACCATGATATGGCTGACAAAATCATCACTGAACCCCTGCCTCTTGAGGTATACACTCATCCAGAAGTTGGAAACAGTGCAACCAAAAGACATCCGACTAATTGACTTTCTTCCATTGCTCCATAATCTAGGTTTTATGGCTTCCCTTGTAATGGAGGAACCCATGATAAATGCACCAACAATCTGCCTACTTTGAAGTCACTTAGCTCCAACATAGTGCACTCACAACTACACAGAACACAGTTCTGACCACAACTGACACTTGCTCTTATTGAGGACATTGCACAGGTGCCATTTGTGGTCGAATTCTACTGCGCAACCTGCAGGCTTGGCAAGCATACAGTTTTCACAATGTTTCCATATTTTTGTCCAACACCTGTAATTCCCATCCACAGTAGAATGCAGGATATTGATGGGCATTAGTTAAAAGTTAAAAGAGCGCTGAAAAATCTGCAGTTATATTTGAATATTTCTGGTATCTCAAATACAGATTTTTCAGCACTCTTTTAACTTGACTCTGTATATCAGAATGAACAAAAATGGACTTGTACCACTATTGAAATAAGCCCTTCATATGTAATTTGTCCAAAGTATTTCACCATTGTCTGGGCTATAGTTTCTGGTGGAATAATTTGAACACCATTGTCCTGTGTGGGCACTGCAGTATGTGAATTAACCCATTATTGGTCTCATTTCTCAGGTTTTCTTGGCATGACTGATTGATGGTGTGCTTCCATCTGTTCAGGCACAGTGGATGTCAGGAGTCAAACTCTGCTACACATAGCAGCATGAGACTAACAATAGTTCACAGCCTGGTTGGAGTCCAGGCAGCAAGTAAACATAACAGCAAAACTTGAAAAAGATGACTAGGTTGTCATTCAAATATTGTGCATAAAAGGAAAACAACAACTGGGCTGAGCATCTGGAAGTGCACCATTTACCCCTCTCAATGACTCACTCACAGACATTTACTGATGGTTTAAAAGTGTTAATAAATTGTATGAGGTCCGCTGCTTGTGGTCTCGTGGTAGCGTTCTCGCTTCCCGAGCACGAGGTCCCGGGTTCAATTCCCAGCGGGGTCAGGGATTTTTCCTGTCTCGAGATGACTGGGTGTTGTGTCGTCTTCATCATCATCATTCATCACCATTACGGTCGGAGGAAGGCAAAGGCAAACCACCTCCACTAGGACCTTGCCTAGTACGGCGGTGCGGGTCTCCCGCATCGTTCCCCTACGCTCCGTCACGGAGTACGGGACTTCATCATCATCATCATCAAATTGTATGAGAGCATATTGAAAGGTAACGCCTCAAAATTTTTAATGTGAAAACTCTTAAAGCTTTTAAGTAAAACAAAAATTATTAACATTCTACATCTGTATTCTTCATGTCTACATATTTATTTCTCACGGAAGTCACCCTCAAAATGAACTCATTTCTCCCAACGAGAGGGCAGTTTTTTGATACCATCACTATAGAATGTCTGACTTTGTTGGCAGAGCCACAACCTCTCCTCCACTTGCACCACTTTATCACTACCAAAGTGAAATTCTCAAAGATGTTCTTTGAGTTTCAGAAACAGATAAAAATCGGGACTGTGTGGAAGATGATCGATGACAGTGAACCCAAGGCATCAGGCAGGGGGATTGTTGCTGATGTTGCAGTGCTGAAGGAGGAGGTGCTCATTGTGTGGATGAACTCTTCAAATTTGAAACTCGATTAGCGTACTGTTTCTTATGCACTGGCATAACTACACTGCACACTTTACACGATACAATTCAGAGCCCTCTAATGGCAGAGGGCTGCAAATATGTAGAAATGAAGAATCAAGATGTAGAATGTTAATAACATTTGTTTTAATTAAATAGTTTTAAGAGTTTTCACATTAAAATTCAGAGGCATTACTTTTCAGCATGCCCTCATAAAAGTTCTTGTCATGACTGCTTCTTGTTCACTTTGATAATGGGTTGAACTTTTTCTTGAGCAATGTGGAAGGCTGTAAGATTGTTAACAAATGGCTTACAGTGGAACTTCCACAGTACCACTTGTCTGACCCTCAGGGCTAAACAGCACCCCCTGTTCCATGATGTGAGTGGCCATTCAGGTGATTTGGTGGCAGTTGCAGATCCAGCTGGCAGATGGATCCAAATGAGAAAATGGTCACTAGAGAGACAGTCCTCCACAGTTCCCAAAGGCAGTATCAGTTAATGTAGAAGACTAAAGTGGCAAGTTAATGCCTGTGGATGATTTGTATAGCAATGCATTGCTTTTCCTGCATTGAGGAAGCACAAATGAAGCATGAAGGACAAAAGGATCAGACTAGCACAGACAGAGAGAAGATTCCTTGCCAAAAAAAATTTACTAATATCAAACATAGGCCTTGATTTGAGGAAGAAACCTCAGGGAACACACATTTGGAACACAAGTGGCTCAGGGACTGTGAAACAACTAAAAGAGGAGAGAATCAAAATGTCTAATATATGGAGTCAAAGAAGCATATTGGAAACAAAATGGAAGTTTTCCACATAATAGGTAAGAAATTGAATATGTGGTAAACATTAACTAGAACAAAGGACACAAATATCTGGTATGTGTTAAGACATCAGTGAATAACGTTTATGGTACTAGAAGGAGCCACAGAGGGAAACACTGAAGATTTAAAAACTACAATAGATGATTGAGGATGAATGGTTAAGTGCTACTAAGCTGAAGAGAGTGGCATAAGAGAGAAAATCATGGCACACTGCATGAAACCAGCCAGTAGAAAAGAAGCAGGATTCAAAGAAAGTGCAAAATGTCAAAGTATGAATATATAGGGAAAGAATTACATCCATAGAAGCATGCATGACAGCATGAAAGGAGGATGCTACTTACAGGAATTACAAAGAAACCTTCAGAGAAAGAGAATCAGCTGTATGAACATCAAGAAGGAAGGTGGTAAGCCACTACTAAACAAAGAAAAGAAAGCTGGAAAATGGAAGGAATGTGTGCAATGGCTGTGTAAAAGATAGAAACTTGAAGCCAATAAAATGGAAAAGAAAGGGGAAATGGATTAATAAGAGATGAGAGGTGGCATTCTTTGAGATGAAATTGATACTGAAGGACATATATCAAGGCATGGGAGCAGGCAACATTTCTTCATAATTATTAAGATCCTTGAGAGAGCCATCTATGATGTCATTGTTCTACATGCGTGCAGAATATATGAAAAAGATTAAATAACCTCAGATTTCAGGAAGGAAGTAATTAATCCCAATACTAATGCAGGCAGATGTTGACGTGTTACTGAACTATTAGTTCAATAAGTTGTTGCTGTTGTGATCTTCAGTCCTGCGACTGGTTTGATGCAGCTCTCCATGCTACTCTATCCTGTGCAAGCTTCTTCATCTCCAACTACCGCACCCTACATCCATCTCAAACTGTGTGGTGTATTCATCTCTTGGTCTTCCTCTATGGTTTTTATCCTCCACACTGCCCTGCAATACTAAACTGGTGATCCGTTGATGCCTCAGAACATGTCCTACCAACCGATCCCTTCTTCCAGACAGGTTGTGCCACAAATTCCTCTTCTCTCCAGTTCTATTCAGTACCTCTTCATTAGTTACATGATCTACCCATCTAATCTTCAACATTCTTCTGTAGCACCATATTTCAAAAGCTTCTCTTCTTGTCTAAACTATTTATTGTCCACGTTTCACATCCATACATAGCTACACTCCATACAAACACTTTGAGGAAAGACTTCCTGACACTTAAATCTATACTCGAGGTTAGCAAATTTCTCTTCTTCAGAAACGCTTTCCTTGTCATTGTTAGTCTACATTTTATATCCTCTCTACTTCGACCATCATCAGTTATTTTGCTCCCCAAATAGCAAAACTCATTTACTACTTTAAGTGTCTCATTTGCTAATCTAATTCCCTCAGCATCACCTGGTTTAATTCAACTACATTCCATTATCCTCATTTTTCTTTTGTTGATGTTCATCTTATATCCTCCTGTCAAGACACTGTCCATTCCGTTCAACTGCTCTTTCAGGTCCTTCACTGTCTCTGACAGACTTACAATGTTATCAGCAAACCTCAAGGTTTTTATTTCTTCTCCATGGATTTTGATTCCTACTCCAAATTTTTCTTTTGTTTCCTTTACTGCTTGCTCAATATACAGATTGAATAACATTGGGGATAGGCTACAACCCTGTCTCACTCCTTTCCCAACCACTGCTTCCCTTTCATGCCCTTCGACTTGTATAACTACCATCTTGTTTCTCTACAAATTGTAAACAGCCTTTTGCTGCCTGTATTTTATCCTTGCCATCTTCAGAATTTGAAAGAGAGTATTCCCGTCAACATTGTCAAAAGCTTTCTCTAAGTCTACAAATGCTAGAAACATAGGTTTGCTTTTCCTTAATCTATCTCCTAAGATAAGTCGTAGGGTCAGTATTGCCTGATGTGTTTCGACATTTCTACGGAATCCAAATTGATACTCCCCAAGGTCGGCATCTACCAGTTTTTCCATTCATCTGTAAAGAACTCGTGTTGGTATTTTGCAGCTGTGACTTATTAAACTGATAGTTCGTTAATTTTCACATCCGTCAACACCTTCTTTCTTTGGGATTGGAATTATTATATTCTACTAGAAGTCTGAGGATATTTCGCCTGTCTCATACATCTTGCTCACCAGATGGTGTAGAGTTTTGCCAGGGCTGGCTCTCCCAAAGCTATCAGTAGTTCTAATGGAATATTGTCTACTCCTGGGGCCTTGTTTCGACTTAGGTTTTTCAGTGCTCTGTCAAATTCTTCATGCAGTATCATCTCTCCCATTTCATCTTCATCTACATCCTCTTCCATTTCCATACTATTGCCCTCAAGTACGTCGCCCTTGTATAAACCCTCCATATACTCCTTCCACCTTTCTGCTTTCCCTTCTTTGCTTAGAACTGGTTTTCCGTCTGAGCTCTTGATATTCATACAAGTGGTTCTCTTTTCTCCAAAGGTCTCTCTAATTTTCCTGTAGGCAGTATCTGTCTTACCCCTAGTGATATCTGCCTCCACATTCTTACATTTGTCCTCCAGCCATCCCTGCTTAGCCATTTTACACTTCCTGTCAATCTTATTTCTGAGACGTTTGCGCTCCTTTTTGCCTGCTTCATTTACTGCATTTTTATATATTCTCCTTTCATCAATTAAATTCAATATCTCTTCTGTTACCCAAGGATTTCTACAAGCCCTTGTCGTTTTACCTACTTGATCGTCTGCTGCATTCACTACTTCATCCCTCAGAGCTACCCATTCTTCTTCTACTGTATTTCTTTCCGCCATTCTTGTCAATTGTTCCCCAATGCTCTCTCTGAAACTCTCTACAAACTATGGTTCTTTCAGTTTATCCACATCCCATCTCTTAAAATTTCCAACTTTTTGCAGTTTCTTCAGTTTTAATCTGCAGTTCATAAGCAACAGATTGTGATCAGAGTCCACATCTGCCCCTGGAAATGTCTTACAATTTAAAACCTGGTTCCTAAATCTCTGTCTTCCCTTTATATAATCTATCTGAAACCTTCCAGCATATCCAGGCCTCTTCTATGTATACATCCTTCTTTCATAATTCTTAAACCAGGTGTTAGCTATGATTAAGTTACTCTCTGTGCAAAATTCTACCAGGTGGCTTTCTGTTTCATTCCTTACTCCCATTCGATATTCACCTACTATTTATCCTTCTCTTCCTTTTCCTACTATCGAATTCCAGTCTCCCATGACTATTAAATTTTCATCTCTCTTCAATATCTAAACAATTTCTTTTATCTCACCACACATTTCTTCAGTCTCTTCGTCATCTGCAGAACTAGTTGGCATATAAACTTGTACTACTGTGGTAGTTGTGGGCTTCGTGTCTATCTTGGCTACAATAATGCGTTCATTATGCTGTTCATAGTAGCTTACCTGCACTCTTATTTTTTTTATCCATTATTAAACCTTCTCCTGCATTACCCCTATTTTATTTTGTATTTATAACCCTGTATTCACCTGACCAGAATTCTTGTTCCTCCTGCCACCAGACTTCACTAATTCCCACTATATCTAACTTTAACCTATCAATTTTCCTTTTTAAATTTTCTAACCTACCTGCTTGATTAAGGGATCTGATGTTCCACACTCCAATTCGTAGAACGCCAGTTTTCTTTCTGCTGATAACGACATCCTTCTGACTAGTCCCCACGTGGAGATCCGAATGGGGGACTATTTTACCTCTGGAATATTTTACCCAATAGTACACCATCATCATTTAACCATACAGTAAAGCTGCATGTCCTTGGGAAAAATTATGGCTGTAGTTTCCCCTTGCTTTCAGCCGTTTGCAGTACCAGCACAGCTAGGCCGTTTTGGTTAATGTTGCAAGGCCAGATCAGTCAGTAATCCAGACTGTTGCCCCTGCAACTATTGAAAACGCTGCTGCCCCTCTTCAGGAACAACACATTTGTCTTACCTCTCAACAGGTACCCCTCCGTTGTGGCTGCACCTATGGTACGGCTATCTGTATCGCTGAGGCACACAAGCCTCCCCACCAACGGCAAGGTCCATGGTTTTCATGGGGGAGGGGGGGGGAGGGGTATAAGTTATAGCTGCAAAATGAGTTTTATATAAAAGACTGGGATGCCTGGTAAAAGCCAACATGAACTAAGATCACTTTCGATTCTGGAGAGATGAAGAAACAGTTAAAGTAGTGCTAACACAATGATTTATTTTAGAAGATAGATTTAAGAAAGCTGTAGGTTCAATTATAATATTTTTAGATCTAGACGGATCTTTTGGCAATGTTTTCTGGAATAGACTCTTTGGAGTTCTACGACAATCAGGAATAAAATACACGGAACAAAAGACCTACAACTAGTACAGACCAGATGAGGTCCTAATAAACAAAGGGCATGAAAGGGAGACAGTAATTGAGAAGGTAGTGAGACAGGATTGTAGTCTATCCTGCATATTATTCAATCTGTACAATGAGGAAGTTGTAAAGGAATCTATGAAGAAATCTGAGATATGCATTCAAGCCTAGGGAGAAGGAATAAAAACTTTCAGTTTTGTCAATGAGATTATGATTCTTGCAGATAAAGCAAAGGGATTGCAAGATCAGGTGAACTGAGTGGATAAGTGTCTTGAAAATAAGTTAAAGACTGAATATCAACAAACGTAGCATGAGGGTGATTGAGTGTAGTCAAGTTAAATTAGTTGTGCCAGAGGACTCAGAGTAGGAAATGAGATGCTAATAAAAGTAATAGAGTTTTGTTATTTGGAAAGCAAAATAACCGATAAAAATTAGACAATAAATAGTGTGGGCAAGAGGAGAACAGAAGCTTTTGAAATGAGATGTCACAGAAGAATATTGAAGACTAACTGAATAGATCAAGTAACTAATTGAGAGATACTCAACTGATCATCAGTTGTCAGTGGATAGTTTATTTATTCATCCATTGACCATTTGGTACAATAGTATTGGACATGTCAGAAACATACAGGAATAATATATACAAATAAAACATTAACAAAATTGGATAGGATAAGGTGAGGATAGGGCAGGAAATCGACCACAGCCTAATAAAAGGAACCACACCAGCATTCATGTTAGTGGGGAATCGCAGAAAACCCAAGTCAGGCTGGCCAAATGGGGAATAAACCCCAGTCCTCGTGGATGTGAGTCCAGTACATAAGGACTGGAGTAACCACCTCACTCAGTAGAGGATTGGAAGGGGAATCACAAAATTCATCTACATTGTGAGTATAACATGCGCAATAAGTTTGTTGTCGTCTTCAGTCCTGAGACTGGTTTGATGCAGCTCTCCATGCTACTCTATGCTGTGCAAGTTTCTTCATCTCCCAGTACCTACTGCAACCTACATCCTTCTGAATCTGCTTAGTGTATTCATCTCTTGGTCTCCCTCTATGATTTTTACCCTCCACGCTGCCCTCCAATGCTAAATTTGTGATCCCTTGATGCCTCAAAACATGTCCTACCAACCGATCCCTTCTTCTAGTCAAGTTGTGCCACAAACGTCTCTTCTCCCCTATCCTAATCAATACCTCCTCATTAGTTACGTGATCTACCCACCTTATCTTCAGCATTCTTCTGTAGCACCACATTTCGAAAGCTTCTATTCTCTTCTTGTCCAAACTGGTTATCGTCCATGTTTCACTTCCATACATGGCTACACTCCATACAAATACTTTCAGAAACGACTTCCTGACACTTAAATCTATACTCAATGTTAACAAATTTCTCTTCTTCAGGAACGATTTCCTTGCCATTGCCAGTCTACATTTTATATCCTCTCAACTTCGACCATCATCAGTTATTTTACTCCCTAAATAGCAAAACTCCTTTACTACTTTAAGTGTCTCATTTCCTAATCTAATCCCCTCAGCAATAAGTAAATAAATGAAAAAGGAAACACTACCAAAGAGGTACAAAAAAACATGAATAAATTATACCACACTGCAGAAAAGTACAAAATGCATAACAACTCAATAAATAATGCAGGTACAACATGAAAATTTTATTTAAAACACAACTTGAAAAATAAAACACAAGAGCACATTATACAGCACTGCCATAATCATCACAATTAGGTTGGCACCAGATCCTTTCTCAGCAGAGGTGTGTCACACAGCATCTGAAACAGAAAACCTACAGCAGGAACATTCTTTGCAAAAACAAACATATCACCAATGGCACATCAGTTAACAGAGTCAAAATAACTGAACAATGAATATGAATGAGGGCCCAGTAGTCCCATGAGCTAACATATTCATTTACATTGTAGAAATACTTCTCAACCAGAAATGATTTTAACTCGTTATCTGGAAGCCGCTTCCATCTCCAGCCTCTTTATGTAGGTTGGAAGCACATTGTAAAGAATTGCATCAAAGAGCCTCACATGTCTTGGAGTGTGGGTTGTTCTAACTTGTTCTATATGGATGGATGCACAGTTGTGAGTATTATAATGGTGGTAATCAGAATGGGTTAGCAGGTCACCAAGGCTAACTCCTCTCATCAACACACATTTGCATTTGTACAAGAAGGGAATATTAAGCAAAAAAAACTTTTTAAATAAGGGCTTACAGTGAGCCATAGCCAAGCTGCCATATGTGACAAGATTCAAATAGCTCTTTTCTGTAATGCAGAAATTTCATTAAATCAACTATTAATTTTACCCCAGAAAACTATTCCATTAGTTACAAGGGACTGGAAGTAATTAAAATAAGCCATTCTAGCACCATCTGGGGAGAAAACTTTAGAAATAATTCTCAAAGCAAAACAGGCATAACTGAATTTCTGGGAAATATTAGTTACATGGTCTTTCCCATTTAAGTCTTGGCCAACATTCATTCCTAAAAGCGTCATGCACTGTACCCCTTCTACTTATTTCCACCCAGTACCAGATGTAGATCTTTTTGAATTTACCCGTATTCCCAAATTGTATATAGTTTGTTTTTCTTATGCTTGGTGTCAGATTGTTTGCAATGCAAGAATTAAGGACTTTTATCAGCAGCTATGGACAGAGATTCCTTAACATCACTCGTTATTACACTAGTGTCAACTGCAAACAACGTGATCTTGGTGGCCAATGTTTCAGATGTGTATCATTTACATAAATAAGGAACAGAAGTTGGCCTAACACACTACCCTGGGGTACACCTATTTCAACTTTCCTTGCATCAGATACTATTCCGATTTCATCATTAGCATGAGTTGATGTGAGCTCAACAACATGCAACTTATTCTGCACATATTATTTGAACCCAATTGTTTATTTCTTTTTCCCATTGCATCCAACTAATTTAAAAGAATTTATGATTAACCATATCAAAAGCTTTAGAGAGAACTATATTAACTCTGACAGCACCATTGTTGAAACTTCCTGGCAGATTAAAACTGTGTGCCCGACCGAGACTCGAACTCGGGACCTTTGCCTTTCGCGGGCAAGTGCTCTACCATCTGTGCTACCGAAGCACAACTCACACCTGGTCCTCACAGCTTCACATCTGCCAGTATCTCGTCTCCTACCTTCCAAACTTTACAGAAGCTCTCCTGCGAACCTTGCAGAACTAGCACTCCTGAAACAAAGGATACTGCGGAGACATGGCTTAGCCACAGCCTGGGGGATGTTTCCAGAATGAGATTTTCACTCTGCAGCGGAGTGTGCGCTGATATGAAACTTCGTGGCAGATTAAAACTGTGTGCCCGACCGAGACTCAAACTCGGGACCTTTGCCTTTCGCGGGCAAGTGCTCTACGATCTGAGCTTCTGTAAAGTTTGGAAGGTAGGAGACGAGATACTGGCAGAAGTGAAGCTGTGAGGACCGGGCGTGAGTCGTGCTTCGGTAGCTCAGATGGTAGAGCACTTGCCCGCGAAAGGCAAAGGTCCCAAGTTCGAGTCTCGGTCGGGCACACAGTTTTAATCTGCCAGGAAGTTTCGTATCAGCGCACACTCCGCTGCAGAGAGAAAATCTCATTCAGCACCATTGTTGTTATCCAAATTACTAACTGTTTCATCGGTGTAATCATTTATCACTTGAAAGCCACTCTGATTTTCAATTGCCATTCAGCAGGCTGTGGCCATTTAAGTACTTGGTGGTTCTTCGTTTCATTAATCTCTCTACTACTTTAGAGAATGCCAAGAGGAGTTTTCAACTTTATGCATATTTCCACACTTGTATAAAGGTATTGTCTTTGATATTTTTATTCTTTCAGGGAGCATACGCTCAGTGAATGATAAATTAACAACGAGAATCAACGGCTTTGAAATTTGTGTAGCAGTCTGGATTACACGTGACACTGAAAAATCATATACACCAGGTAACATTTTGCATTGGAGGCCTTTACTGCTTCCTACTCATTAGTTGGAACAAACCTCATGCTGTATGCAAACCCCAAATAGATCCTGATAAGTGAAATTTAAGCTAAGTGTTTGGAAAGCATTTATATAAAGTAATCGTTTATGTAATTTAGCAGGGCGTCTTTGCCAAATTTGATATCATCAAAATTTGTAAGAATAGTTTCCTGCTCTTCATGTATCTTCCCTGTTTCACGTTTTACAATATCCCATACATATTTTGATTTGTTGCCAGACATTCTTATTATATTATCATTTCTAGGAAGCTTTGCTTCACAATGATCTGACAATATATTTTCCTATAAGACTTTACATGTTCTGCAAATCTTCTCGTCTGCCAACTGAACATTCCAACGGAGGATGAGTTGAGGGTTAAAATTATAGAGGGAGACAATGACTTGAATGGAGTAAAACACTGAAGCGAAGCGTTATTGGAAATAGACAGCTGTCTTTAGAAAAGATGCAGGGGCAACACGTTTTCATATTTTTAAGGTGTAATGCCTAGTAATTTTAAGAGACGGTCGGTAAACAGGAGTGGATTCAAATGACTGACGAACGTGTATGTTTCAGAACACATGCAGCATCTGTGTTTAGCGATAAACGTCGCCTTTTGTAATATAATAGATTACTATGGGTTACTGATACCGCACTTTTGGCATCTTAGCAACAGGCAAAGCAAAAACCTAGCCAATGATGAAATGAATAAACGTTCCAGCAGTCAGGCTCACTTGTTCGGACAGTCACATCTTCGTAGCTTGAATTTCGTGTACCCTCTGTTTATGTATTTTTTTTTAATTTTTTTATCGTCATTTATTGAGAACAAGAGTTACACAAACACAAAGCCAGTAGGCTACGGTCGCTAGACGTTTTGCGGCCTATTCTGAAGTAAAGAATAATTCACTAAAATAATCGTAAAACTAGAAAACCAAACTCTGAAAATAAATGCTTGATGCGCGTTAACATATTGCCAACATTACCATTAGTGTACCAAGCAACTAGCGTTTTGCGTTTAGTATTTGAAGTGAACATTTGGTTGTAAAATATTGTAAGTCACTTGTTAGACGTGTCTGGAAATATGTCAACTAAAACTGAATCGTAAGTTCTAGTCTACGGGAGTCGTTCCCAGTCGCTTTCGTATTGACTTCGATATTTAGTTGTTGATTTTTCTCCTTATTTGCTAATTTTCCTAACTTTCAAATGACTGAAATGTTGATTGTGTTACTACTTTAATATATCATTTACTCCAGTCATATGAGGATACAAATTCGTCGCATATACGGTTTCGTTTTAAATTGGCAATCGTGTTTTGCTTCAAACACGAGAAATAAATCGTCGTGGGCAGTGCTTGAGTTGTGACTGTTTTGTTTTGCGTATTGCTGTAGAAGTCTTTGTATTCATAAAATTTAAATGCAGAACATGGATAAGTTGTGGTTAGTACTGTTTAGTGGTTATGGTTTTCATGTGTCTGAATCATTTCATAGGCTAATGGTTTATGACAGTTTGCTTTCTAATTACAAAAGCGCCGTAAGTTAATGGTGCTAAATTATGGTTCATTCTGTATCGTTTTCTTTACCATTGCTTGTACGTCGTAATATACGTGTTGTGGTAACATGACATTTGTCTAATGCCCCTTCCAACACATGTATATATTGACATTTGTGTTTATATGAATTAATGCTGTTCCTCATATTAAGATGACAAATCCTGCACCGCTGTAAAATGATACTTGAACAAATGAATTGCTAATTTTTTTTCACAACAAATACCGACAGGTTAACAGAGACCATTTCACCTTGCTTGCAGGTGACATCCAATCACCGAAATCCATTTCATGTGTATATTTTGCTCTTACATTTTTAGATTCACGGTTTTAATCATCGTTTTGCTTATTGGTAACTGGCCAAGCTAAAGATATATTGCATCATTATTGACACATTGCAGTAAATAATTCGTGTAAGAGAGAACGCATTTGCTCTGCAGTAAGTGCTATTGACCTAGCACACGGTGATATGATATTCATACTTCATAGCTTTTTTAATAAAGAACACACACACAATTTCCAGTATTTCCTCCCAGTATTGCTTGTTTGGAGTACCAGTACAAAAATGCCTCTGTTCCTTTTGTATAAATGAGGCAACAACAGCACAAAACTGTAGTAAAGGTTTGAAGACATTGTTGCAGATTTTATTGTTTGTCTTTACAGTCATATAAGATGTGGTAAGGTAATTATGGAAATAGCTTTGAATAAATATAGGGTAGGTAATTGATATTCTTCTCTAAACACTTAGGCCTACAGTGAAATCAAACTGTTTCCACATCAGTATATAAATATAGCCTACTCATATTGTGATTGCCAATAAAAATTTTCCTTTTATGGCACATTTAAACTCTGGGCATATTATCCATAAGCCCGATTATCTGTAGGCCTGTATAGTTGTTGGTTTCTGTATATAAACTTTGAAGTTAGAAAGTGTGCGTTAGGCAATGTGTAACAGCTGTTGCCTGTAGTGTTTATTTTCTGATATGTAGGATCTTGGTAAATATATTTTCAAGCATGCCTAGTGTTTTGTTAATATACCATGATGTCCTCAGAGTGGAGGGGAGAAACTGATGGTGGTTTTATAAGTGGTGATCTTCTTTGTCAGTCTTGATACTGCTCTCAGATTGTACTTTCATCAACAGTGACAGTACTTGCAATATATTATTAAACGGGATCAATAAAATTTTGATGCTACAGAGCACTGTGAACTGCATGTTCTCTTAAGTGTCACCTAGGTATACCTGTGGAAGTACAGAGCGAAGTGGCGCAGTGGTTAGCACACTGGATTTGCTTTCGGGAGGACGACAGTTCAAACCCGCTTATGGCCATCCCGATTTAGGTTTTGCATGATTTTCCGAAATAGCTTCAGGCAAAGGCCGGGATGGTTTCTTTGGAAGGGCACGGCCGACTTCCTTCCCTAACCTGATGGGACCGATGACCTCACTGTTTGGTCCCCTTCTGCAAATCAACCAACTAACCTGTGCAAGTCACAGAATGAGTACTAGATCCAAATGGCTATGCATCCTGATATAGCATCATCATCATCCCCCCCCCACCCCCACCCCCACCCCCCCAAAATAGGTCTTCTCACTATTTAAGCTGAAATAGGTTGTATAGAGGATAGTTCAAGTATCATTACATTTGTGCCCCCTGTCCCATATTATTGTAATCTGTCCTTATTCTTGTTTGATACTGTTTTATATCTTTACCTACCAGATGCAGATTTTTTTTTTTCATATCTACCTCACTATTACATCAATCGCCCTCTGTCACGTGTTTAGAATATTTGTCTTTGGTTGCTCATACCACTGCTCTACGGCTTCTTCTAATGCCAAATTAACTATTTCTGAATGCTATAGTAGATGTCCCACCAACCTGCTGTTTCTTACTGTAAGGGTTTTCTGTGAACTATTTTTGTCACTCATTCTATCAAGAACTTTACTTTATAGGTTATTTGTCCACTTAATTTTCAACATTCATTGATAACATGTTGCTTCAGGTTTGTTCTTTAGATTTTCAGTTATTTGATATTTCACCTCCACATGATTCTATGCTCCAGATGTACAACTTCAGAAATTGTTCCTTATTTCCATATCAGTATATGGAACCAGTAGAACTCATTCTGTTGATGAAAACGTTCTTCCCCTGTGCCAAACTGCTTCTTGTTTCTTCATTGTTTGTCATAACGTGTAAATTACGCTTTCTATAACAAAATTTTTTTTTGCTGTTTCTGCTACTGTCATCACCAACTTTTTTTTTCCATTTGTTCTTTCTCCCTATCCTTAAGCTGTTCCTCTCTGCAGATGTTCTAGGTATGCCTTTCATTTGGCCTGAATTGTCTTTTGTGAACCACCATAGTAGTGATATGTTCCTCATGAACTTTATTCCTCTTCTGAAATTTTATTTCCCTTGCTTTGTTAATTCTTCAATATACAGCTGTCTTAACACCCTTCTTAAGATGAAAATGCCTGTTTTGACCTTCCAGTTTCATTATTCCCGTTCACAATGATTAGAGGTAAATTGTCTGACCATATTTTAGCTCCAATCCAAACAATGTGAACATTTACACTTTGCTCACCACTTCTAAGTACAATGTCAGACATGCATCTCAGACCATGAGCTATGAAATTCATAATAATAAGCTTTCCAAAACTTTTTCTTTAATTATTTCATCTCCCAG
The DNA here is from genome assembly GCF_023898315.1 of Schistocerca nitens. NCBI lineage: Eukaryota > Metazoa > Arthropoda > Insecta > Orthoptera > Acrididae > Schistocerca > Schistocerca nitens. The sequence goes on from NC_064614.1 coordinate 438,578,508, forward strand.
CAATTGTAACAAATTCAAATTTACTGAATTGGAGCCTGAATAGTAATAACATATGCTTCTTGGGGTCTAATGAACAGTGCAAGCCATTGGTATATTCTCTGAAGTTGTATGTTACATAGGTGGTGGTTGTTTTTTTCCCAGTTGTTTGTTTGTAACATGTTGATCATTTCATGTGAGTGGTTGCTTAGATCATGTTGTATAGGTTTCTTTTATGACGTGGTGGTGACACTCAAATTTGTGTAGCCCAAGATCTAGGGGGTTGGAAGATGATAGTTTGAGAGTTCGTTGAGGCAAGGAATGTTGGGACAAGAAGCTATTTTTGTTAAATATTGTGGTGACGGATGTGCAGAGTAGAAAGAGGCCTAGGTTTGTTGCTATGGATTAATTTAGCAATTGTAATTTATTTGTTGTTCACTGTTGCTATTTGAGAATTTATATTTTGTCATAGGAAGATAGTGAGCGGAGCTGTGGACACTAGAAAATGGAGTGACAAGTGAAGAAACTGGAATATTCAGACATAGTCTTCCGTTTGAGTTCAGTAGACGGGCGGCAGCAGCAAGGCTGCCAGAAACATTTGTGCCATGTATGGGGATTATGTCGTTGGACAGAGCATGGCAAGAAGATGGTTTTCTTGTTTTAAGAAGGGTTTTTTTTTTTGACGTTAGTGACTCTCCACATTTAGGATGAATTTGGGGTTTGATGAAGATAGTTTAAATGCATTGATCAACATCAGAGCACTTGAGATCTGTCAGATGTGATGAACTGTGAGCAGTCACCATCATGCAACATTGCATGCAATGGGAAAAGTTAAAAAATCAGGTTTATGAGTACAGCATGCTCTAACCCAAAATCACAAAAATGAGCTGGTGGAGATAAGTGCACCTCTGCCTGTTCATCAGTTGGCTCATGAACAACACCAACTCTCCCCCACCACTTTGTGCTCATTGCACTCAACCTTTGATGGTCCCACCATTTCCTGACTGAATGCTCCTTTTTTTTTTTTAACCACTTACTTTCTCGTTTGTGTTTGCTGTCTGCGTTATTGGCCATTTTAGCGAATGACACGCGGGCTGTCAACCACGTTTTACTTTTTATCCATTGAAGCAATATGGCGAAGGAATTTAATTTTCAGTTAAAGACCTCTGTTTCTCTAGGGTGTATTTTAGAGACATTTATGTCTGCATGTCCCTGTCTTTAGCTGTCTTCTCTTCCTTTGGTTGGTATTAACGTGTAGTCATATTTACCTCCTCTCTCTTGTCTTCATTTTCTATAGTTTTGACATGAGCATGTACGACCCTAGTTGTTTTTGTGCCCTAACAAACAACACCAACCATTCACATCCTGTATTGTTACTGGTGATGAGAAATGTTATTTTTGTGCTAACATAAGGAAAAGAAAGGAATCAGTGAGCCCAGATGAAGCAGCAACTCCCCCTACAAAGACCTGCATGTGTCCACAAAAGATAATGTTAAGCATCTGGTAGCACAGTGATGGTGTGGTGTACCACATGTTGCTTCCCTGATATGTAACCATCACGGGTGACATCTATTGTCAACATCTGAGACATCATGCAGACACAATCTGAGAACAATCAGGAAGACTGCCTAAATGGATGCTATTCAATGGTAACTCTGTCCGCATTCTACTAGACTGACAGGAGTTGCGTTGAGAAGTCTTTCCACACCCACAGTATTTACCTGAACTTGTGCCCTTCGATGTTCGTCTTTCCTGCTCTCTATCGAATAACCTTGAAGTGGACTTTCTTTCCTGATGAAAATGCACTCCGAACGTGGCTTGACAAGTTCTTCACCACAAAACCACGTGATTTACTATAGTTGCATTGGCAGATTGTTGTAACTAGTAAAGGAGAATATCTTATTGATGACCAAAGTTTCTGTTATGTGTATCTGTTTTGTTTATTAAACTTATGGAAAAATGCTATGAACTTGTGCACCAACCCAATACTTTCTGCTCCCCTGGGGGCTCATGGTCCTTTCGTGAGGACGTGCGTGGCCAGCACGGGGCCTCGAGCTATTGCAGCCTTCCTTCTTTCCCAGGCTGCATTTCCTTTCCCTCCCTCTCCTTTCCTGTCCTTGCTCCTTCCCCTCCGCTCTCTCCTCTCCCTCTCTTGGTGTCCTTGTTTATGTTGGCCCCACTATCCTCCTGGTTATGTTGGCTTTGCAATTTGGTTTTGTTGAGTAATTACCTCATCCTTTTGTGATTCTCTGGTTCCCCTCTGGGGTTTGACCTCCATTACGAAATTTCTATTCCGTAGTGTGAGCCATTTGGGGAAGAGCACCTTACCTAGTGTCTCCAGCGTGTGCCCTCCTAGTTCATTCCATCTTTTCCCTCACATTGTTGTCTGATGCTAGGGTACATAGCCAGCCCATGTGGTGGAGTCGCTATGTACACTTTCGGTTGAGCCCCCCTCAAAACACAGGGATCACACTTCTGATACCTGAGGTGTGACCACCTCATGTAAGCCTAGGAGTGGTTGCTTGTCAACCTGGAGCATTAGAACTCCTAGCAATGACCGCCGTGCCAGACGGCCGTTGCTGTTGTTGGGTGGGGCCCGTGGGGAGAGCCCCTGATCAGAGTGGGTTGTATCAGGGCAGAAGCTACGCAAATGAAACGCATAAGAGTTCAGAACTCTGGCCGTTCTTCTACGGCCGTCTCTTTGAATGGAACTGATTCTTTTAGTGCTGCTTCTTCGGCCTTCCCTTCCATGTCTACCCCCTGGGGGGGGGGGGGGGGGGGGGGGGGGTCAGGTTCGTCGGCCAAGGGCAAAACCTTTTGCCTGCTATCTGGTTTGCACCAGGACTGATGGGGATACTTTCACCAATACCAAACCTTTATTTTTTGCGGAAGACATTGAAGAAAAGTTTGGTGAAGTGGACTCTCTGAGCAAGATACGGACGGGTTTGTTCTTGATCAAAACTGCTTCATCTGCCCAGTCTGCAGCCCTTCGTGCCTGTGACCATCTTGGCACAATTCCTATGTCCATAACCCTCCCCCCTGAAAAATCAGTCTTTGAATATGGTTCGAGGTGTAATTTTTCACAGGGACCTCATCCTTCAAACTGATGAAGAACTTAGGGACAATCTAGGACGGTGGGGTGTTCACTTTGTTTGGCGTGTTCAGAAGAGTCTGAAGGACAATCGCATGGATACAGGTGCCTTTATCCTGGCCTTTGAAGGGGATACTCTCCGTGAGAAGGTCCGGATTATGGTTTATTGATGTGATTTGAAGCCGTACATTCCACGACGTATATGAGATGTTTTAAGTGCTTGCGTTTTGGACACAGGTCTTCCCGCTGTTCGCAGATCCCTCTCTGTGGTGACTGTGGACGTCCACTTCATGAGGGGAGTTCCTGTATTCTCCCTCCTGTGTGTGTGTTAATTGTCATGGCAATCATTCTCCATGTTCACCAGATTGCCCGGCTTATAAGAAGGAAAAGAAGATACAGGCGTATAAGTCCCTTGATCATCTAACCTACACTGAGGCTTGTAAGAAGTATGCACGTCTTCATCCTGTGTCAATGATGTCTAGCTTCCTTACCCCAGTACCGAACCCCTCTCCTCCCCCCTTACCCTGGGGTCCCCACACCCTCCCCTCTGGGTGCCACTGCCCCTCCCCAGCCGGAGGAGTGTCCCACTTCTTCGGCATCTGCCAGTTTTAGGGCACACCTTCCAGGCCAAAGGTCTACTGCCACATGACCCCAACGAGAACCGCATTCTGTGGGCCCCCAGGTCGCCTGCTCTTTCTGTTCCAGATCTTGCTGCAGTTGGCTCCCTTTTGCAGCACAGCCCTCCTCGATCGCAAGCAGAAAGAAGATGAAACAAAAGTTCCGGGACAAGGAGCCTCTGGTGTTGCCGGAGGTCCTGTCCCCACCTTCGCAACCTGACTCTGACCTGCTGTTCATGGATGTTGTCCTCTCTTTGTTGCTGACGGATGGTGACACGGCAGCATGACTGGCTTTAGCCTGTTCACTCCCCCATTTGAAACACCGTTCTGTGGTTATCCAATGTAATTGTAATGGATATTATTGTCACCTTCCGGAGTTGAAATCCCTTATTTCATCTTACTCTGCAGCTTGTGTGGTTCTACAGGAGTCTCATTTTACTGATGATCACTCACCGACCCTCTGTGGGTTGTATGCTTTCCGTCGAAATTGGGTCGGGCCTCTGGTGGCATTTGTATGTTGCTCCATACGGACGTTGTTAGCATGTGGATTCCTCTTCAAACTGCATTGGAAGCGTTTGTTGTTAGGGTGCACTTGGACTCTGGGGTCACAGTTTGCAATCTGTATCTCCCTCCTCACAGGACTCTTACACCTGCTGCCTTAACTGCCCTTCTACAGTAACTTCCTCCTCTCTTCCTCTTTCTCGGGGATTTTAATGCTCATCATCCCTTGTAGGGCAGTGCATTTCCATCCAGTCGGGGTCTTCTCATAGACCAGTTTCTTGACGACTGGTGCCTTCTTAATGATGGCTCCCCTACTCATTTCAGTGCTTCTCATGGTACCTTTGCTGCCATTTATCTTTCTCTTTCTTCTCCCTCCCTCCTCCCTTCATTACACTGGTCGCCACACGATGACTTTTGCGATAGTGACCACTTCCCGTTGATTCTCTCTCTCTCTCTTCCCTCTCCCCAAAGCACACGTTGCCTCATTGGTCTTTCCAATGCGCTGATTGGCCTCTGTATACTGCACAGGTCGTTTTTTCTCCCTCTTTGTCAGGTTGTATTGATGATGTCCTACGTGACATGTCTGATATGATTGTTCATGCTGCTAGCCTTGCTATCCCAGGCTCATCTGGACCCTTTCGCCGCCGGCGAGTCCTGTGGTGGATTACAGCCATCACCATCTGTGATCGCCGTCGAGCTTTGCAACACCTTAAGAGGCACCCATCCGCTGTCAATCTCATTACCTTTACAATGCCTTCGCGCCAAAGCCCTTTAGTTAATCAAACGGAGCAAATGGGTGTGTTGGGAACTGTTTGTTTCTTCCCTCAGTTATACTGTCGGATATGGGCTAAACTTTGCTCTCTCCAAGGTTGCCATCGGCAGTCTACCCTCCCGGGCCTTGCCCTACTGGATAGCCTTTGCACGGACCCGTTGATTCTCGCGGAACATCTTGCAACCCATTTTGCAACAGCAAGAGCATCAACCTCCTATCCGGCTGCTTTCCTTCACCAGGAACAGCAGGCTGAAGCTTCCGCCTTATGTTTTACCCCTTGTCAGTCAGAATTGTACAACAAACCTTTTACTGAATGGGAACTTCTTTCCACATTTTCTTCTTCTCATGATACGGCCCCTGGCCCAGACTCCATACATAACCATTTGTTTCAACATCTCAGTGCTCCACAAAGACAACATCTTCTCTGGGTGCTTAACCGTATTTGGCTCCAGGGTGACTTTCCTTCTCATTGGAGGGATAGCATCGTGGTTCCTGTCCTTAAGCCTGGTAAGAACCCACTGTTTGTTTAAAGCTATCAGCCAATTAGTCTGACAAATGTTGGTTGCAAGTTACTTGAACGGATGGTAGCCCGTCTGCTCAGTTGGGTCCTCGAATTTCGGGATCTATTGTCCCCTTACCAGTGTGGCTTCCGAGAGGGACGATCTCCGATCGATCATTTACATTGCTTGGAATCCGCAGTTCGGCAGGCTTTTTCCCAGTGCTGTCATTTGGTTGCAGTATTTTTCGACCTTCGCAAGGCCTATGACATGGCTTGACTCCATCATATCTTACGTATACTTCATGATTTTTATCTGCCAGTTCCTGTTCCATTGGTCGTTCAGGGTTTGGGTTGGTACTGTTTTTAATTCTCCATGGACCCAAGAGAATGGCATCCCACACGATTCCATATTGAGTGTACTTCTTTTCCTCATTGCTATAGATAAACTTGTGGCCTCCGTCTGTCCTTTGGTTACCCCTGCTCTGTATGTGGAAGATTTCTGCATTTGGGTTAGTTCCTCTTCGATGGACTCTGCAGAGCGGCAGCTTCAGGGTGCTGTAAGGCATGCCCCTGCATGGACCCTCCTCTCCTTTAAAACCGCGGGTGGTCCACTTCTGTCGCCATACTACGGACCACCCCGATCTGGAGCTCTACCTCGATGCTCAATGATTACCTGTGGTCCCACAGTTTCGTTTCCTGGGTCGTCTTTCCTACAACAAGCTCACATGGCTGCCTCGTATCAGACTTCTGAAGATATGTTTCTGTAAACTCTATGTCCTTCGCTTCCTTGCCCACACTTCTTGGGATGCGGATCGTTCCACTCTTTTCCTCCTTTATCGGGCTTTAGTGCTGTCTCGCTTTGACTCTGGTTGTCAGGTTTATGGTTCAGCTGCTCTTTCCACACTGCGCCTCCTAGATCCAGTCCACCATCGTGGTATCCGTTTGGCCACTGGTGCCTTCCCTACTAGACACGGTCATAGTCTCCTGGTTGAAGCTGGGTTCCCGCCCCCCCCCCCCCCCTTCTGTTCAGCGGTCCCAGCTTCTGGTTTCTTGTGCAATCATTGTCCACAATCATTGTCCATTACTCTCCCACTCATCCTTCCTATTCTATCCTGTTCCCAGACCAAGGACGTCTTGCGTCTCTTCGCTATGGTTTTCAGCTTCCTTCTTTGTCCTGTCTCCCACGTCCCCCGACCCCCCCCCCCCTCCTCCCCCTTGGTTAGTACCTCAACCCCAGATTCGGAGGGATCTCCACAGAGATCCAAAAGATTCCATTCCGCCGATGGTGTTCCATTGTTTCTTCCGACGACTTTTATGGGAGTTTCAGGATGCTATTGTTTTTTACTCCGATGACTCTAAATCTGCTGATCACGTGGGATACGCCTTCACATCCTCCATTGGCATGGTAAATCGTCTCCTGCCAACTGCATGTGGGATGTTTACTGTGGAATTGATGGCAATTTCCCTGGCCCTTGTCTTTATTAAACAGTCCCAACTCAACTGCGTTTTGTTACGTATGGACTCAATGAGTGGCCTTCAGGCTATTGATCGGTGTTTTTCCTGCCATCCCTTGGTCTCGGCCATCCATGACTGTCTCGTTGATCTTCACCATGCTGCTTGTTCTGTTGACTTCCTTTGGGTCCCTGGCCATGTGGGTATCCCAGGTAATCTGCTTGCTGATCGTTTGGCTTGGGGAACAGTCGCTTACCTCCCCCCCCCCACCCCCCCACACCCCACCTTCTCTGTAACACCACCTGCAGCAGATTTACAGCTTCATATCAAATCCCACTTTGCACAGTCATGGGCCAACTCTGTGGAGGCTACCTCTCTGTCTAATAAACCTCGTGCGATTAAGCTGACACATGTCCTTTGGCATTCTTTTCTCCGCCTCTTCCGAAAGGACTCAACCACGACCAGCTTGTGTTGTATCCACATCAGCCATACCAGGCTGACCCATGGTTTCCTTTTGCTTAATGAGCCATCCCCACTTTGTGGTTGTTGAGCCTTCCAGTCAGTAGCCCACATTTTGGTGGAATGCCCCCTTCTTTTGGCTCTGTGTACTAAGTACAGACTTCCCCGCACTTTACCTTTAATATTGGCAGATGATTCCTGGATGGTTGAACTGGTTCTCAGTTTCCTCTGTGAAAGTGGTTTTTATTTTCAGTTCTAAGGTTTTTAATCTCCCTCTGGAGTAGGGGCAGGGCAGTGAGGGTTGGGGTCTCTCCCTGTAAGCTGTGTTTGGAGATTCCTGACTCCCCTCCCTGGCCAAGATCCTCTTTTCTCTGCCCTTTTACTCTGTTTTTATCGCTTTCTAGATTTGGTTAGTATCCCTTTACAATACACACTTTTACATTCTAGCGGTTGAATGCTTTTGAATAGCAGGTGATCTTGCCTATACTGCATCAGAGGTGGGATATTTCCTGCCTCTAGCATAGCCTAGGGATTGCCCACTTGCTGACTTCCCTCCTTTTGTTTTCACCATTGGCAACACGACTGCACTTCTATGTTTTTTAGCCTTTGCCCCTTTTATCGTTATGACGATTCTGAGGTGTAAATCCTCCGCATGGACCACCTTTGAGACAAGGGACTGATGAATTCGCTGTTTGGTCCCTTCGACCCCAATCAACCAACCAACCAATACTTTCTGTAGTCAAATTTCCTCTACGATTGAAACCCCTATTCTCAATTTTCAAATTTTTAATATGTGTGAAGGTGTTTGTATCGAGACATTCCTGCTCCAAAATCCTATTTGACTTGGAGGTCCCATTAGTATGTTACAATTTATTTAGCTCATGTTTTATGGTGGTGGTTATGTTAGCCATGGGTCTTTCCATAAGGCTTGTATGTCCACCATGTTATTGGAGTTATTGGTCTATCGGCACAGTAACACCTTGTTAACTAGTCCCACTTTTCAATGTTTGATTGTACATTTTTCTGCACAGAACTGATCTGGAGCACAGGTATTCTGAATATAGCAGCCTTGAAAGCTTAAAATGTTGTATACTACATGTCCATTATTCTGGAATAAAACATTCACTTGATTTCACATACCAATAGTGTCCATACTAGTGAAGATGTTAGCTTACACAAAGGACTACAAAGTTTTAGTTTCAAAAGAACCATTCAGTTGTACAAGGGTGTAACTTTTACATGCATCACGTACAACCTTGGGTTGTTTTTAAAATTACGTATAGGATCAAAGTTTGAAGTTATATTTAAAAAATGTTCAGTGTGTTCTTCCCAGATCATGGCTTTAATTGCTGTATTCACTGCTGTTATTTAAAGGAGATGCACACAGGTGGGGGTCTTCACTCAGAACCGACCATCCCCCTCTGCCCCCCCTCAAAAAAGTGTGACTTGACTATGAAGGCCAGTGATATAATGGGAGGTCTGTATGCTGGCCCTTTTCACTGATCAGTTGTTGAGGCAACACATTTTTTTTTTAGAAATGCTCTTACATATGCAGAATGCCCCCTTGCGGGTCCGGGGGTTAGAATAGGCCCGAGGTATTCCTGCCTGTCGTAAGAGGTGACTAAATGGAATCTCACACATTTCGCTCTTTATGTGATGGTCCCCTGTAGGTTTTGACCTCCATTCTTCCAAATTTTTCCTAAGAGCTTGGCAATTTGGGAAGGGCGCCTTGCATTGTGCATCATGTGCTGAGGAGCTAATGTGGCCCTCCTTCCCTTCCGGGCTGCATACCTTCTTTTTCCGCATCCTTCCCTCTCCCCCATCTTCGCCCCTCCTCCTCTCACCTCTGGCTCTTTCCTTCCCTTTCTCCCCGTCTGGGAGTATGGTTTGTGCCTACATCCGGAGACAGACGCTCGTAAATGTACCGCATTCTTCGCCTTCTCTGCTTGTATGTCTTCATCCTTCCTTTGTCCTTCTCTTTTCTTTACCTCTTCTCTTTACCCTTTTCTCCGCTGCGGCGTTGGAGACGTCTCCTCTTTCCTTTCCCCTTCTTTCTTTTTCCCTACGTTTTGCTATCGGTGTCAGCAGTTCAATCACACCAGCCAGTCCTGTTCCAATTCGGCCAAATGTGTTACGTGTGGCAAGGATGCCCATGAGGGTGCTTGTCCACCTCCATCCCCTCACTGCATCAACTGTATGGGTGACCACACTGCTTCCTCTCGAGATTGCCCCGTTTTTAAGGACGAAAAGCTCATCCAGGAAATCAGAGTGAAGGAAAAGGTGTCGACCTTTGCTCCTCGAAAATTATTCGCCAGTCGACAGCCCACCGTGCCTCAGACAGGAAAATACAGCACTGTCCTTGCTTCTCCTCGGCCAACAAAGGAGGCGGCCACGCAGACTTGCGACCTCACCTTTAGTGCCACGGTCGTCAGATCGGCCAGCACAAAGATCGCCCGTTCAACTTCACCACTTTCACCTGCCCACTCTCTGGCTCACCCTTCGTCGGGTTCTGCTAAATCTTGAGCCCAAAAGTCAGACACCAAGACTTTGAAAAAAGAGCATACTCGTGAAGATTTTTTAGGTACCGCAACTTCCCAACCATCGGTTCCTCCTTCCTCTAAACATCATACTTCCAAGAAGGCTACAAAGAAACCCAGTTCATCTCCTTCTCTGCCAAGGCGTGTCCCATCTACAGCACCACCTGGCGGAAATCGCCCTCGGCTGTCTTCTGTGTCGCCCAGGCGCACTGCTGGCGGCCGATCAACAGACAGTTCGCTGGTGGCAGGAGCTGCTCCTGACCAACCTATGGATCAGGATCTTCTGCCTTCGGCTGAATGCCATTCCATGCTGTCGGTCGCAAGCTCTGAGCAGTCGTTGAGTTGACAGCAACCTTGTTCGCATTCCTCCATTTTATGTTCACCCTATGTCCATTATCCACTGGAATATCCGCAGCATTCGAGCCAATCGGGATGAATTGTCGATCCTCTTACGATCCTACTCGCCGGTCATCTTCTGTCTTCAGGAAACAAAGCTGCGTCCCCATGACCGCTTTGTTCTCCCTCATTTTCAGTCTGTCCGATATGATCTCCCCTCTGTTGAAGGCACTCCAGCCCATGGAGGACTCGTGATTCTTCTCCATGATACTCTCCATTATCACCCAATCCATTTAAACACTTCCTTCCAAGCTGTCGCCGTCCGTCTTTCCCTTTCCGGATACATGTTCTTTCTTTGTACTGTATACATTCCATCGTCCACACAATGGCACGAGCTGATCTCCTTCATCTTCTTGGTCAGCTTCCACCCCCCTATTTGCTGGTTGGGGACTTCAATGCCCACCACCCGCTTTGGGGATCTCCACATCCTTGTCCACGTGGCTCACTATTGCTAGACGTCTTCCACCAAGCGGATCTAGTTTGCCTCAACACTGGGGTCCCTACATTTTTGTCTGCTCCACGACAAATTTATCTCATTTGGACCTTGCGGTCGGTACTGTTCCGCTAGCTCGGCGCTTCAAATGGTTCGCCCTTGATGATACACACTCGAGTGACCACTTTCCATGTGTCCTTAGACTGCAGCCTCAACTGCCATATATGCGCCCGCGACGCTGGAAGTTTGCCCAAGCCGATTGGACACTTTTTTCGTCTCTAGCGACATTCGATGTCCGTCACTTTCCCAGCGTCGACGATGAGGTCACACATATTACAGACGTTATTCTTACAGCTGCGGAACATTCAATACAACGCACCTCCGAATTGCCCCGGCGCTCCCCAGTTCTTTGGTGGAACGAGGCATGCCGTGACGCTATATGTGAGCGGCGACGTGCTCTCCGCGTTTTCTGCCACCATCCTACTTTGGCCAACTGTATCCGCTATAAACAGTTCCGTGCGCGATGCCGTCGTGTCCTCCGCGATAGCAAGAAGGCAAGCTGGAAATTCTTTGAGCTCATTTAACACCTTTACTCCCTCCTTGGAAGTTTGGAGTCGGCTTCGATGGTTCTCAGGCGCGCCTAGTTTCTCCCCGGTCTCTGGGCTCACTGTCGCGCAGGATACATTAGTGGACCCCGTCGCAATTTCTAACTCATTGGGTCAGCACTTTGCTGAGATTTCGAGCACTTCAAATTACTCGCCAGCGTTTCTCCCGAAGAAACATGCAGCGGAAGTGCGACCTCTTGCTTTCTCCTCTCAAAATCGCGAAAGCTACAATACTGTTTTCTCCATGCGGGAACTCCAACATGCACTCTCTTCTTCTCGCTCCTCCGCCCCAGGACCGGATGGTATCCACGTCCAAATGTTGCTGCATTTATCAACCCATAGTCTGCGTTACCTCCTTCGCCTTTATAATCGAATTTGGACCGACAGTACTTTTCCCAGACGATGGCGGGAAGCTATCGTCGTTCCTGTTCCGAAACCTGGAAAGGACAAACATCTCCCCTCTAGCTATCGCCCCATTTGTCTCACGAGTAGTGTCTGTAAGGTTTTGGAGTGTATGGTGAATTACCGTTTAGCTTGGTGGCTGGAATCCTGTAGTCTTTTAACACCTGCCCAATGCGGATTCTGAAAGCATCATTCTGCAGTTGACCATCTTGTTGCTCTCTCCACTTATATCATGAACAATTTTCTCCGGAAACGCCAAACGGTAGCAATATTTTTTGATCAGGAGAGAGCATACGATACCTGTTGGAGGACAGGCATCCTCCGCACACTGTTCTCTTGGGGCTTTCGATGTCGGCTGTCCCTTTTTCTTCGCGAATTTATGGCAGAGCGCACATTTAGGGTGCGGGTGAACACTGCTCTCTCCCGTACTTTCTCCCAAGAAAACGGGGTACCCCAGGGCTCCGTGCTGAGTGTTGTACTGTTTGCCATTGCCATCAATCCAATTATGGATTGTCTCCTTCCTGATGTCTCGGGCTCCCTCTTTGTGGACGATTTTGCGATCTACTACAGCTCTCAACGGACCAGCCTTCTTGAACGACGTCTTCAAGGATGTCTCGATCGCCTCCACTCTTGGAGCATCCAAACCGGCTTCCGTTTTTCCCCCAGTAAGACCGTTTGTGTTAATTTTTGGCGACGTAATGAGTTTCTTCCGCCCTCCTTACATCTAGGTCCTGTCAACCTTCCGTTTTCAGATTACGCTAAATTCTTGGGTCTTATGTTTGACAGAAAACTGTGCTAGTCCTCCCACGTTTCCTATCTTTCGGCTCGCTGTCTGCGATCCCTCAACACCCTCCGTGTCCTGAATGGTACCTCCTGGGGAGCGGACCGAGTGGTCCTTCTCCGCCTCTATCGTGCCTTCGTGCGCTCGAAATTGGACTATGGAAGCATAGTCTACTCCTCTGCTCGGCCGTCTATTCTTCGGCGTCTCGACTCTATCCACCACCGTGGATTACGTTTAGTGTCTGGAGCTTTTTACACCAGCCCTGTGGAAAGCCTTTATGCTGAGTGCTGAACCTCCGCTGTCCAATCGGCGAGCAGTCCTTCTGAGTTGTTATGCTAGCCATCTGTCTTCCATGCCTGCTAATCCAGCCCATGACATTTTTTCGACGCCTCCTTTGATGTAGGGTATGCAGGCCGCTCCTCCTCCCTACTACCACCGGGAGTCTGCTTCCGTCAACTGCTCCATTCTCTTTCCTTCCGCTTTCCTAAAACCTTCTTGACAACTTGGGGTACAGCACCGCCTTGCCTCCGTCCCCGGATCTGCCTGCTCCGTGACCTTTGTCAATTTCCCAAGGATGGTACCCCTTTTCACTTGTTTATCATCGGGCATTTGCTGTTCTATGTGCACAAATGACGGACGCCACATTTATTTACACCGACGGCTCGAAAACATCGTTAGGTGTAGGGAGTGCCTACATTGTTGGCGATACCCCAAATCACTTTCGGCTTCCCGACCAGTGTTCGGTTTATACTGCGGAGCTTTACGCTGTTCTCCAGGCTGTCCACTACATCCGCTGCCATCAGTGGATACAGTACGTTATCTGCTCAGATTCTCTCAGCTCTCTCCTCAGTCTCCAAGCTCTTTACCCTGTGCACCCTCTGGTCCACCGGATTCAGGACTGTCTGCGCTTGCTCCACCTGGGGGGCGTCTCGGTGGCGTTTCTCTGGCTCCCGGGACACGTTGGTATCTGTGGAAATGAGGCAGCCGATATTGCAGCCAAGGCTGCAGTCTCTTCTTCGGCCAGCTATTCAATCGATTCCCTTCACCGATCTACGGAGTGTTTTATGTCGTCGTGTTGTTCATTTATGGCACGAACATTGGTCGACACTTCCCCATAATAAATTGCGGGACGTGAAAGCTCTTTCTTGTGCTTGGATCTCTTCCTCCCGAACGCGTCGTCGGGAGGAGGTAATTTTAACTAGACTCCGGATAGGGCACTGTCTTTTTAGCCATCGACATCTTTTAAGCGCCGATCCTCCCCCACTCTGTCCCCACTGCTCTCAGCTGTGGATGGTAAGACACCTTTTAATTGAGTGCCCCTATTTTAATCCGTTACGCTCCCGTCTACAGCTATCGCCTGATGTATCATCGATTTTAGCAGATGACACGCGCTCAGCCGATCGCGTTCTCGAGTTTCTTAGTGCCAGTGAACTGACGTCAGTCATTTGAAGCTTTTTTTGGGGACAACCAACCCCTTTCTGTAGTGGAATTTTAAGCCTTCCTTCTGCTTTTAGTTTCTCCAATTTTATGACTTTCGTTCCCATTGCTGCTGGTTTCCATTTTCGGTTTTTTACTGTTTCCTAAGTCACGGACCGGGCGCTAATGACCATAGCAGTTTTGCTCCCTAAAACCAAAAAATAAATGTGCAGTATCATTTTCTACGCTGATGATGATGATGAACGTGTTTGCTTGGTTGCACCTGATATCCAGCACGGTAGCCAGTCTGTTGTGGTGGGGCCATCATGTACCCTGTTGGTTGTAGACCCATGACCACACAGGGATCGCTCTGCTGATGGCTGCGCCATTAACTTCTCACATATGCCAAGGTGTAGATGCCAGTCACCCTGGGGCATTGCGACTAGTGGCAATGGCCATCCTGCCATTCAATGCACAGAAGTATGACCCCAAGTTGTTCCCCTTCCTGACCACACCATGTGAGGAACGTCAGGCTAAGGATGGGAGCAAATCTTATTCGCCCTGGTACCTGGTATGGGGACTCCTTTGTCTTGATGAAGCCTCACTTTTTTATAGAGCATTTAGAGGACAAGTTTGGGGAGATGGAGGGCTTGTCCAAAATGAGATCTGCATCAGTCTCGATGAAAACAGCATCCTCTGCCCAGTCATGGGTGTTGCTCACTTGTGACAAGCTGGGGGATGTTTCTGTAACCACCATGCCCCATAAGAGCTTAAATATGGTCCAGGGTATCATATTTCGCAGGGACATTCTTTTACAGTCTTGACGATGAGCTGTGCGCCAATTTAGAGTGGTGAGGTGTACATTTTGTTTACCATCTCCAGCGGGGTCCGAGGGATAATCAGGTTCCCACTGGTGCCTTTATCTTGGCCTTTGAGAGTGATACATTACCCGAGAATGTCGAGGTAATGGTCTACCGTTGTGATGTAAAGTCCTATATCCCTCCTCCAATGAGCTGCTTTAAATGCTGGAAGTTTGGCCATATGTCTTCCCACTGTACTTCCAGCATCACATGTCGAGATTGTGGACGTCCATCCCATCCCAATACTCCATGTGCTCCACTTCCCAGCTGTGTCAACTGCAGAGAGCATCATTCACCTTGCTCAGCAGACTGTAGGATTCTCTAGAAAGAAAGGAAAACCATGGAGTACAAGACCTTGGACCAAATCACCTACACTGTGGCTAAAAGGAAATTTGAATGCCTACATCCTGTACGTATGACATCGTCTTACACTGCGCTGCAACAGTTCTAGCCCCATCAGCTCTGCCAACACCAGTCACCTCTCAGAGCCAGAAGACTACACCTGTCCCCTTCATGGTGGGTGGCACTTCCCTCCCTGTTGCTCCTGCACCATCTACTTCGGGAGCAACACCCCCCCCCCCCACCCCCACCCCCCAAACCCTGAGTCCCCCCTTCTGCACAGGATAAGTGTATGTCTTCCTCGGCTCCTCTCTAGGAAGGGGTCCCTTGGGTCACTCCCTTCCCAGGTTTCTGCTAGTGGGAAAGATGACACCCGCCAGTGGCTGAAGAGCCCAAAAGCAGCTGGTCGTAGGGCTTCATGATCATCCTCAGTCCCAGAGACTGAATCAGTGAAGTTTTCCCAGGCAGGGAAACCCAAGGAGCAGTGAGAGAAATCCAGGACCAAAGCCCCAAGACCAGGGGAATTGCGGTGGCACCCACACCACCGCTACCTACAAGCTCTGCGCCAGCGAATGAGGTGGAGATTCTGGCATCCGCTGAGGACCTAGATCTCACCAGACCCTCAGACACAATGGATATAGACTGCTCAGGCAATAAATCAGTGGCAGCAGGTGACCCTGAGGCGTAAACTGCCTCATTGAATGTTCCATGCCTTTTCAGTCTCACGACGACGTCATCCTCCAGGGGAATTGGGGCAGTTTTTTCCACCGCCCGGCTGAGCTATGGGAGCTTTACACTTGCTTTCTGCATTGCCCCCCAGGAAACCTGGTTTCCAGCAAATCGGACCCATGCCCTCCATGGCTATAAGGGGTATTACAGGAACTGTATTGACTGTAATCAAGTGTCAGGTGGAGTTAGTGTTTGTCCTAAACTCAGTCTGTAGTGAAACTGTGCCCCTTGAAACCCTTCTTGAATCTGTGTCTGTCAGAATAAGGGTGACGCAGGAAATAACTGTTTGCAGTGTATATCTTCCTCCAGATGGTGCAGTACCCCTGAATGTATCATCTGCAATGATTGATCAACTCCCTAAACCTTTCCTACTTTTGGGAGATTTTATTGCCCTTAACCTCTCGTGGGGTGGCACAGTGCCTACTGGCTGAGGCAGAGGGTTAAAACTGTACTGTCTCAGTTCGACCTCGGCCTCTTAAATACTGGGGCTCCTGCACATTTCAGTGTGGCTCATGGTAGTTACTCGGCCATTGAGTTATCAATTTGCAGCCCAGGAATTCTCCCATCTACCCACTGGAGAGCACATGATGACCTGTGTGGTAGTGACCACTTCCCCATCTTCCTGTCACTGCCCCGGCGTCAGGCCCATGGACGCCTGCCCAGATGGGCTTTAAAGAAGGCGGACTGGGAAACTTTCACTTCTGCTGTCACTGTTGAATCTCCCCCACACAGGCACATCGATGTGATGGTTGAGCTGGTGACTGCAACAATTCTTTCTGTGGCAGGCAATGCGATCCCTTGCTGTTTAGTGTCCCCCGGCGAAAGGCAGTCCTTTGGTGGCGGAAGTCACTGAAGCGATTGAGGAGTGTCTGCGAGCTCTGCAGCGGCACCCTCCCCTGGAGCACCTCATAGCCTTTAAACAGCTCTGTGCCTGCGTTCGCCAACTTATCAAATGATGGAAGCAGGAGTGTTCGGAGAGATACGTATCGACCATTGGGTGTCGTATGTCACCTTCCCAAATCGGGGTAAGGATCAAATGCCTTTTTGGGTACCAGATCCCAGCAGGTGTTCCCGGCGTTAACTTAAATGGTGTGTTGCCTACCGACGCAGTCTTGATTGCCGGGCACTTTGCTGAGCACAATGCTCGAGCCTCTTCATTGGAGAATTACCCCCCAGCCTTTCGCACTCTCAAGCAGCGACTGGAAGGGAAAGTCCTCTCATTCTCTACATGCCACAGTGAATCCTGTAACGCCCCATTTACAGAGTGGGAGCTGCTCAGTGCCCTAGTACATTGCCCTGACACAGCTCTTGGGCCAGATCGGATCCATAGTCAGATGATTAAACATCTCTCATCTGATTACCAGCGACATCTCGTCATCTTCAACCTGATCTGGTGTGATGGTGTTTTTCCACCACAATGGCAGGAGAGCACCATCATTCTGGTGCTCCAACGTTGTAAAAACTCGCTTGATGTGGATAGCTATTGGCCCATCAGCCCCACCAACATTCTTTGTAAGCTGCTGGAACGTATGGTGTGTCGGTGATCGGGTTCGGTCCTGGAGTTACGTAGCCTACTGGCTTCATGCCAGGACGGCTTCTGCCAGTGTCGCTCTACCACTGATAATCTTGTGCCCCTTGAGTCTGCCATCTGAACAGCCTTTTCCAGACGCCAACACCTTGTTGCTGTCTTTTTTGATTTACGAAGAGCGTAGGACATGACCTGGTGACATCATATCCTTGACACATTATACGAGTTAGGTCTCAGAGGCCAGCTCCCGATTTTTATCCAAAATTTCCTGTTGCTTTGTACTTTCCAAGTTGGTGCCTCTCATAGCCCCCCCCCTCCCCCCCCCCCCCCCCCCATTTCCCCCCTTATTCAGTAGAATGGCTTTCTACAGGGCTCTGTATTGAGTGTGTATCTATTTTCAGTGGCCATTAACGGCCTAGCAGCAGCTGTAGTGCCATCTGTCTCACCTTATCTGTATGAAGAAGAGTTCCGCATTTCGTACTGATCCACTAGTACTGTTGTTGCTGAGTGGCGCCTGCAGGGAGCCATCCACAAGGTGCAGTCATGGGCTCTAGCTCACGGTTTCCAGTTTTTGGCTGCTAAGTCTTAGGTTATGCGCTTCTGTTGGCATCGTACCATTCATCTGGAACCAGGACTTCATCTTAATGACGATCCATTCACTGTAGTGGAGACAGATTTTTGGGACTGTTTTTCGATGCCCGACTGACTTTGCTTCCTCATCTTCATCGGCTTAAGCGGAATCGCTTGCAGAACTTCTAAGCCCTCCACTGCTTGAGCTACACCAACTGGGGTGCAGATCGCTCTACACTGCTGCAGCTCTACAGAGCCCATGTTCAATCCCGCCATCATTATGGGAGTCTGGTTTACGGTTCGACGGCGCCCTCAGAATTGCGCTTACTCGACCCAGTGCACCACTGTGGTGTTGACCTAGCGACAAGAGCTTTTAGGAAGAGTCCAGTGACCAGCGTCCTTGTGGAGGCCGGAGGCCCTCGATTGCAGGTTAGGCACGCACAACTGCTGGCCAGTTACGTTGCACACATTCGTAGTTCTCCTGCGCATCCGAATTACTATATCCTTTTCCCGCCCATGTCAGTTCATCCCCCACATCGGTGGCCCAGGTCAGAGCTTCCAATTGCAGTTTGTGTCTGATTCCTTCTTTCCGAACTGGAGTTCTTACATATACCACCTATACTTGAGGTCCATTCATGGACACCTCCATGGTGTACACCTGGGCCATGGCTTCGCCTGAAACTTTCACATGGTCCTAAGGACTCATTTAACCCTGCGGCTCTCTGATGCCACTTCCTCGTGATTCTTGACATGTACAGAGGCCATGAAGTGGTTTACACTGACGGCTCGATGGTGGATGATCACGTCGGTTTCGCATATGTCCATGGAGGACATATTGAACAGTATTCCTTGCCCGATGGCTGCGGTGTTTTCACTACTGAGTTGGTGGCTATATCTCGTGCTCTTGAGCACATTCGTTCATGTCCTGGAAATTCGTTTTTTCTGTGTACTGACTCCTTGAGCAGCCTACAAGCTATCAACCAGTGCTACCCTTGTCATCCTTTGGTAGCGACCATCCAGGAGTCATCTATGCCCTGGAACGGTCCAGTCGTTCGGTGGTGTTTGTCTGGACCCCAGATCATGTCGGAATCCCAAGCAACGAACTTGCTGACAGGCTGGTCAAACAGGCTTCTCTGCAACTGACCTACACTCAGTACTATGCCACGAGGTCTCGCGGCTTTGGGAGACGGAATGGCATAACCTCAGTACATACAACAAACTGCATGCCATTAAGGAGACTACAAATGTGTGGAAGACCACCACACGAGCCCCTCGCAGGGACTCTGGTTCTGTCAGTTCTGCATTGGCCACACTTGTGTGATACATGGCTACCTCCTGTGCCCTGGTGACCCACTTCAGTGTCAGTGCGGCACCCAGCTGACAGTGGCTCATATCTTGGTGAGCTGTCCTCCTTTGGCTGGCCTGCGACGGACTCTTCAGTTACTGGATTCGTTGCCAGTAATTTTAGCTGACAGTACCTCATCGGCTAATTTAATTTTAAGTTTCCAGAATTAGATTTTCACTCTGCAGCAGAGTGTGCACTGATATGAAACATCCTGGCAGATTAAAACTGTGTGCCGGACAGACTCTCGAACTAGGGACCTTTGCCTTTCGTGGGCAAGTGCTCTACCATCTGAGCTACCCAAGCACGACTCGCGCCCCATCCTCACAGCTTTACTTCTGCCAGTACCTTGTCTCCTACCATCCGAACTTCACAGAAGCTCTCCTGTGAACCTTGCATAACTAGCACTCCTGGAAGGTAGGAGACGAGATACTAGCATAAGTAAAGCTGTGAGGTTGGGGCGTGAGTCATGCTAGGGTAGCTCAGATGGTAGAGCACTTGCCCGTGAAAGGCAAAGGTCCCAAGTTCAAGTCTCGCTCCGGCACACTGTTTTAATCTGCCAGGAAGTTTAATTTTAAGTTTTTTACGTGGCAGTGGGTTTTATCATTCTATATGACTTTTCGCTCATGTCCTTTGTCCCTTTGTGCTATCCCCTCTAATGCTTTTAGGCTGGATGTTTTAATGTGCTGCAGAGTGGTTAGCTTTTCCTTTTTATTCTCATGGTCGGCCAGGCACCGTCATCTGCTCTCTTGTTTTTATCCCTTCTGCCTGCCTCTTGCTTCTCTCTCTGGTTTTCTTTTCCTGTTTTGTCCATAGTAGTGTTGGTTGTCCTTCTGTCATTCTTCTGCTTCTTCCATTCTCCTGTTGTGCTGTACGTCTCGTTTTTCTTCTTTATGTTGTGTAATTATTTTACTAGGAACAAGGCACCGATGACCACGCAGTTTGGTCCCTTCCCCCCCTCCTTTATACCTACCAACCAACCAACCAACTGGTGCAGTGATGTTCCATGTCGTTGGTAACTGAAATGTTTTGCATGTTTCTGTCACTGTGGAAGAAGTTAAAAATCCAACCTATCCATATTTGTGAATCCTGTAAGTGCATTTTCTGCAAAAAAAAAAAAAAAAGTCCTTTTTTGTGGTAACAGTATAAAACATTCTGAATGTGAATAGAAGTTGTTTATATCCATCTCATAAAAATGTTTTGAACCGTTTGTGTATATTGTCTGTAATAAGGTATTAATTCACTATTTTTACAGGCTGAAAAATAATACGGAAGGTGGAGACGATTTGTCAAGTAGAGACATACTAAAAGTGGAAAAAGATATGGTATGTATTCACCGCTATGTATACATTAACCCTTACAATAAAAATGTTATTTTTTAACATGCAGTATCAAAAGGGCACTGGGGGGGGGGGGGGGGGATGTTTTGTGCCCACCACAAAACATTTTTTAAATTCAGATTTCTTTAATTTTTGTTGACCTTTATTAACAAAAAATTGTATAGTTATTGATGTGTAATAATGTATCATTTAAGTTTGTTTAGTCTTATTTTCTTGAGCAGTATCTCTTTACATTGGTAGTAAAAGTCATTAGAGTTATTGAAGAACGTTTCATTATAATTCAAAAAATTACAGATATTTTAGCTTAAATACAGCAGATTACATACATAGTTTCTGAGATCACTTATTCATTACTTTCTCCAGAAACATCTTCACACTTGGAACATATAACAGTTTCCTTGTGTTCAGTGCATGTGTCTCTCTTACAGTTGTTACAGATCATTGCTGTTTTGTTCACTTTATTGTACTTCATTGCTTTTGACTGGTGACTGGCTTTCACAACAACACACATGACATCTTTCTCCTCCTCCTCAAGCTTCCTTTGCAGCGAACTTGTACTTCATATTCCATCTGATAATACCTCCCATGGCTGAAACGACACATTTTTGGAATCCTCTAATATCTGTATCCTTTTCTTCAATGTGTGGTTTCGTGAGCTGTGGTCCCAATTCTTTAAGAAGAAGCAGTCACTTATTACATTTTTTCTTATTTCAGTCTGGAAAGTTGAGCAGAAGAAATGTATATAATGTTCCCCTAAGAGTTAGCTTGTGATTCCTCCACAAATTTTCAGCCAACTCAATTGAATGTCTGTGGTGACATTGCACCCTGAGTTGTGTATAGGAACAACCAGGCATTTCACTACAGCTGCAGCTGAATTTGATTGTTGTGTACTATAATTTTTTCTTCTCTTCATGCAGCTCCTTGCTGAGTACATGGTTTTAGAATCTGTGAGCATTCATATAAGCGTACTATAATTTCCAGGAAGGGACACCTACCACAGAACAATGTGACAGCATTTCATCATAACAGTGTGCATCCTTGCAGATTAATGTCTTGGCAGTAATTCATTCATTTTATCAAATACTTCTTGTATTGCAGAAAACTTGGTGTATTAGTATGAGCCACTTGGTTTATCTTCACTCTGGATTTGAATGCATCCAAAATCTGGCACAGAATGGCTAGCACGTGGCGACAATATTCCTCAGTTAAGACAGATTCTGTTGCTCATTGGATAGTAGCTTCCTTCACTTTGTTATATTTAATAATAATAATGCAGCATGATTCTTCGTCGATGGCACTAAGCTTCCTGGACTGGTTCAGTGGTCATGTTCTCTGCACTCATTTCACATCACTCTGACATATCTTACTGTTTTAGCTAACTGACAGAATCTAGTTCTATTCCTAGTATCAGTATAAACAAATCTCCATGAAGTGTTGCACCATAAATCCTTCTCCATTATTATAAGTAACTATATATATATATATATATATATATATATATATATATATATACCATGAAATCAAGTCTGTTTTGGGTAAATTCCATCTCAGTTTTTCTTCACTGGTATGCTTTATTATGATGATAAAAATCTCCGGAGGAAAAAATCTTTTCAAATGATTCTAGTATTGTCCCTACTTAAACTTCATTTGTTTTGCCTTCTCGTTCTTTCACTATGTTTTGTGCTACTCTCCTGGTGATATGAAGATGTTTGGACATGAAAACTTTTCCAGTGGTTGTAAAATACTTCTCACAGACCTCACCAGCTGTGTCATTGTCTGCTGCAGGTACCCATTGTTTGTCTTCAGAGTCTGTACAACACCACGTTCCATATACTTGTGCACAACACGTTCCTCTTAAGTTCCGTTCTTCACTTCTTCGTTATCACCAAATTCAATTTCAGAATCTGTTGATTCTTCTAAAATGTCTAATACTTGTCTCTCAGTGAGAGAGCGTTGTTACATTTTCAGTCACTGTCGTCTGTAGCACTGGCCAAAATGGCACTGAATAAGAACTAACAAGAAACAATCAGAAGCCAAAGAGAAGTCAATTATTGTTGAGATCATTATTGCTATCCACAGAGAGAGATTAAATTCAGAGGCTCTTCACTGCCGAAATGTCATAAATTATGGAATAAGACACTTGTTGTCAAGTCACATCTACTACTAAGGAGGTAGACTTTGATGACAGCCATTAGACTTAAATTAACAGATTAAGTTTAGCTGAAGAAATGATATATTTATAAAATCTGGCTTAATAAATATTTTATCAGAATTTTCAAAGATGAAATACGAATCTAAATTACAATATTTACAAAAGGTGGGCACAAAGTACCCTCCCTCCTTGGTACTGTGAGCAGTGAATTTGTCACAATAAATAAGATAAACAACTGTTGCATCCTGTGCTAAGAAATAGTGAAATAGAAATAGTTAGTTTAAAGATGAAAACGAGGAGTTGAGAGTGAAACCAAAATGTAATTCTCAACCTCATGTCAGTTATAAAATATGCGTACTAGGAAGTTGAGTAAGAGGTCAGAACGAAATTTCCGAACTTGTGTGTGTCTAGGTACTGATTTGTCCAACTAAATTGGTAATTTGAAGAGAAAGTATGTTGTGTTAAATGTTATTTTCATCTAAACAGCCTAACTAACAAATGTCATACATGACAAACCAAAATTGTATGCTAATATATTATATCCATTCACTCTTTAGCCAGTGAGGTAAGATCTTATCACAATAAATTTCCCCTAAAGAGAAATTTTTAGTTTCATTGTATTTTACTTATTTTTCAGGCTCCTTTACCAATTCCAGACGGAGAACATAAATTGGAATATGAATACTGGCTATGGTATAGTCATAGGACACCAGGAAAACAAGCATCAGTACAAAATTATGATCAGAACTTGAAACTTATTGCAAGGTTTGCTACAGTTGAACAATTTTGGGCATTGTATTCTCATTTAATAAGGCCCTCCGAACTATCTAGTCAGAGTGATTTTCACTTGTTCAAAATGGGCATAAAACCGATGTGGGAGGTAATGAAAGTCACATATTGAATACATAACTTAAGATTATTCAGCCATTTTTATGAAATTTCACTTTTTTGTGCCTTTTCCATACTTTTTTTTTAGCAAAGAAACAAGGTGAATGATTCTTTTCAAAGTAAGTTCAGAACAATATGATCATTAAAATGTTACTGACAAGACCTGGAGACAATGTACACATGGAGGTTCAGGTTTCTACTTTAGACAAAAGTTAAACCAAGATCAGTGATTGCTATGTTTAATGACAGACTGCTTTAATTTCTAGTGTGAGGCAGCTTAACCATTGCAATATTGTGTCAAGTAACATCACAAATAAATTTAGCATAAAAGAGGCCCTGCCAAAAGTGGCCAGTAAGGATTGAATAACCAGACAATGGAATAATGTGTTTCTCCTTCACTGTGAAACTAGAATTTACCTTGTATAAGATTCAGCACAACATAGTACAATATGTTTTATCTTCAACACTATAGCATTTTAAGAATAGTGCTGTACAACAATTTTTTGTTAGTAGCAAAATCAGACTTGGAACAGAAAACTAGGGTGGGGGGATGAAATGATCGTATGGCATTTATTGACCAGGATATCCCCTTCAGGGTTTGGCCACCATATTGCAAGTCTTTTTAGTGGATGCCACTTCGGCGACTTGTGTGTCAATGATGCTGAAGGACATAAAACACCCAGTCCCCTGCTAGGAATCAAACCTGGGCCCCCCCCTTGCTTGGTAGCCGGTAATGCTACCGCTGTGCTACGGAGTTGGACGGAACAGAACTGATTCCGTGACAAAATAAGTGCCGCCAAACACACTTGGCAACAGCAATTTGAGTGTTGTGATGTTAGTAGATTGTGAAAGAACTTTGGAGGGTGTTTCAGTACACTCAGTTGAAATCTGTTGTTAAACATCAGAAAGATTTCTGCTTTCTCATTTTCTCCCTCAAGCCTGTGTTCTGTTGTTATTTTACATTTAATTGTTTTTCTGCCGTATCCTCCCCAATGTTTCTGTATTCTGCATCTATTCAATTTCCCCATATGTACTACTTCTAAACAGTCCACTGAATTTCTAGATGCATGGCATAGTGATGTACACATTAAGCTGAAGTTCATTTATCTGCTGAAGCTAACTAAGCACTGTCAATTTGAAGACATATAATTCAGTAGAACAACACATAAATGTTAAGCTTTCTGACAATTTGTGGAAAATAGCAAGAGATGCATGCATGCTCATGCAGCTATACAGGGCAAACTGAACAAATTCAAAAGCTTTCAATACCTAAAGGAAACTATTGATGACACATGAAGCATGTGTTGGGAATGACAGTGATTTCATCTTCAATCTTCTGTTTAGTTTCATGGATAGTTGCATGATATGTGATGTGCACATTGCTTTTAAGGCGTCCTTACAGGAAGAAATCTCATACAACATCAGAGGATCTTGCAGACAATAGAATGTCACTTTTGCGGGAAATATGTGCCTTCCAAACAATTGGCAAATGGCTTCCATCAAATGTCTAGTAGTATGTGATGTGACTTCATTTGGCTGAAATGATTGTTTGACATATTAAGATCATGCAATCTGAGTTTAAAGAATGTTTCAAGTATATCAGCAGACAGACTGGATGTTACTGTCGTTACAATGTCATCCTCAAATTCGAAAAGAGAAAGGGTCATTGATAGCATGACATGATACAGTACACCATTCTATAACCTTGGTGCTGTATACTGGATGGTTGTGAAACTTGCAAGGATTTTCTAGTGCATAGTAACAGAAATTCTGTTTTTTAACGTATCCATTAATGCTGAAGTGAGATCCATCTGAGATCCACATATTGTTGAGGAAGTTTGTGTCCTCGTTGACTTTATTTAACAATTGTTCATTTAACTCCCTATGTGACACAGACTCGTGAATTTAATTTCTTTACAGTCTGTAAATTATAGGCCTGGAACTTCAATTCATGCAGTATTCTTTGTACGCATGGTCACCCAGTCTCGAGTGCACCTCCATGGTGTGGAACTGAGTGGCAATGGCTCCTCTCAATGGAAACTTGGGTAACTGCAATGTTCTCTGTGGTACATACTGTACAGATGCCATCTGGAGGCTTCTTTTTCAAAGCTGAACCAGGTTCTTCAAAATTACGCACCCAGATTGTAATTGCATGAGCAGATGTGTCACGTCTAAGACGTCCTAGCTGGTAGTGTGGTCGAAATACCCTGTGTGCCGCAGTACCTCGTTCTGCACCACTCCAATGTTGCATGTTTACTAAATGGCAACACACTGCAACAGTTAAATATCAGTTCCAAACAATTGCCAGATACACAGTGTTGACAACACTAACATTCAAAATTTCCTATTTCATTGCTCCACCCTTTATAAGCATTTAAAAATAGCATTTAGCTATTTCATCTCTCTTTGTGTGCCAGCAAATTGACTCGTGTGATATTGACAGTCCTAGTGTCTTTTGAGCTTCCCACATCCTTTTTGTTTTCTCATTCTCCATAGTTTTATGAGAAATCATGGTACTCTTCCACAACTATACTGAGTCAGGTGGTGCAGTGATTAAAATACTCTGCTCACATTCTGGTGGAACAGGGTTCAAATACCCGTATAGTCAACTTGATTTAGGTTTCTCATGATTTCCTTTAAACACTTCCGGAGCTTTGTATGACTCTGGTCTCGCTTAGAACTTAAAAAAATATTTTTCCAATTTAATATGTTGAAATTGTATATATGCTAATGAGTGTGTACTTGCCATTTAAGAAGTGTTGTGCTAATATTATAAGATATGTTAGTGACAGGGAGGAAGGAGGGACATTGAAGGCAGACCAATCATTTTTTAATTGACAGACTCAATGTTCATACACCGAATGAGATGGTGCAGTGGTTAGCACACTGGGATCACATTTAGGATGATGACAGTTCAAATCTGCATATGGCTATTCTGATTTGGGTTTTCTGTGATCTCCCTGTGTCACTAAAGGCAAACGGCGGGATGATTCCTTTGAAAGGCCACAGTCAATTTTCTTCCCTAATCAGAACTTGTACTTGGATTCTAATGACCTTGTTGTTGGCGGAATGTTAAACACTACTCTCCTCTTCCTTCATGTATGTGCTTAAGGTCAAACAGCATTGCCAAACCTTCATTATTTGATTATTGTGCTGCTTTCAGTATTGATGAAGTAACAGAGTTCTATATATGCTGATTAGTCTGAGAGACCAGTTTTCTCCATAATACCTTGAATTGATCTAGGCTGATTCTGTCTATCTGTTATTCTATTAAGTGAGAAGTGGGGTTGAGTATAAAAATTAAGTTAACTAAATAAATTCCATAGATTTTTTGGAATAGGGAGGGCTAAGTAACAAATGGAAAATTTGGATAAGTGGCACAAATATTGGCAAAAAACAGAAATGACAAAGGATAATGTGAAGGCTGAAACTAGAAGCGTTATGGTTCAATGAAGTGAAATGGAAGAAGATGAAGGTATGTAGTCAATTGTACATTGGGTAATAGGAACAGCAACAGAAAATGGTATAATTGGAGTATGGTTTGTTTTGAATAGGAAGGTTGGGTAAGAAGTAAGTTCCTATGAACAAATAACCAATTGTGTTATTCTCATAAAAATCAAAACCAAACCAATGCTAAGAGCTGTAGTTCATGTGTAAATGCTGATGTTGCTAGCAGAAAATGGTGAGATGTAGAGAGTGTATAGGAGAATTGAGTTACTCCGATTGTAAAGGAAGATGAAAATCTAATAGAAGGGAATGGGAGAATACAGGCTCTGCAATAGGATGTGGTAAAATTCAAGAAAACCCAGGAAAGTTCTGAATGCATCATATCATGGTGTAACAGGGATTCTGAACCCCCTGCGGGTTCGGGGGTTAGAATAGGCCCGCGGTATTCCTGCCTGTCGTAAGAGGCGACTAAAAGGAGTCTCAACTGTTTCGGCCTTATGTGCAGGTCCCCTCTTGGGTTTGACCTCCATCTTTCTAAATTATTCCGAAGAGCGAGCCAATTGGGGAAGGGCGCCTTACATGGTGCACTGTATCCGTCGTGCAACTAGACCTTTAGCCGGCTTTCTCGTTGTTGCAATGGTGTCCCGCTCGTTTTCGATCTCTTGGGCGATTACCACGCTGCCCTCTGCAGTGTTTCTTTTATCTGCGACGACGACCGTGGACAGTTTTGCACCTAAGATCCAGCACGGTAGCCAGCCCGTTGTGGTGGGGCCGCCATGTACCCTCTTGGTTGTAGCCCCCTGACAACACAGGGATCGCTCTACTGATGCCTGCGCCGTTAACTCCCCACGTATGCCAAGGAGTAGATGCCCATCTCCTTGGGGCATCAGGACTCCCGGCAATGGCCGTCCTGCCAGGTGGCTATTGCTGCGGCTGGGTGGCGCCCGTGGGGAGGGCCCTTGGTCGGAGTAGGTGGCATCAGGGCGGATGACCCGCAATGAAGCGTGGTACATCATCTCTCGCTGGCGGCCAGCCGCCAGCAGTCTCTAAGCATTCTCGGGCTCAATTTAATGCTCAGAAGTACGACCCAAAAACGTTCCCCTCCCTGGCCACGCCGTGGGAAGAGCGTAAGTCTCAGGCTGGAGGTAACAGTTATTCGCCCCGATTCTTAGTTTGCACGAGAGCTGATGGGGAGTCTTTTCTCTCCACGAAGCCTCAGTTCTTCGTCGAGCATTTAGAGGACAAGTTTGGGGAGGTGGAGGGCTTGTCTAAAATGCGCTCTGGGTCAGTACTGATACAAACGGCATCCTCCGCCCAGTCACGCAGGTTACTCGCTTGTGACAAGTTGGGGGATGTTAACGTTACTATTACACCACATAAGAGTTTGAATATGGTCCAGGGTGTTATTTTCCATAGGGACCTCCTTTTGCAGTCGATGACGAGCTGCGCGCCAACTTAGAACGTAGAGGTGTTCATTTCGTCCGGCGCGTTCATCGGGGTCCGAGGGACAATCGGGTTGCTACCGGTGCCTTCATCTTGGCCTTCGAGGGTGATACGTTACCGGAAAAGGTCAAGGTGATGGTCTACCGATGTGACATCAAGCCCTATATACCTCCCCCGATGCGGTGCTTCAAGTGCTGGAAGTTCGGCCATATGTCTTCCCGCTGCACTTCCAGCCTCACATGTCGAGATTGCGGACGCCCATCTCATCCCGATACTCCATGTGCCCCGCCTCCCATCTGCGTCAACTGTGGGGAGCACCATTCACCTTGCTCGCCAGACTGCAGAATATACCAGAAAGAGTGCAAAATCATGGAATATAAGACCCTGGACAGACTGACTTATACTGAGGCCAAAAGGAAATACGACCGATTACATCCAGTGAGACTGACATCTTCCTATGCCGCTGCTACAACACCTGTGGTCGCCCCATCAGTTTCGTGATTTCCGGCCGGATCGCTGAGTGGTACAACTCCTCCTGCCCCCTTGCCAGTGGGGGGCTCTACCCACCCGGTTGCTCCTGCGCCACCTACCTCAGGGGCAACACCATCCCCCCCTTCAGGGACGTCCGTCCCTGCTTCTAAGCCGGAGAAGTGTCCACCTTCTTCGGCTTCTCACGCTCGCAAGGGGTCCCTTGGGTCCCTCCCTTCCCAGGTTTCCACCAGCGGGAAGGCTGACGACAGACAGTGGCGTAAGTGCCCACAATCAGCTGGTCGAAGGGCTTCACGATCCTCCTCAGTCCCAGAGACTGAATCGGTGAAGCCCTCCCAGCCAGTTAAACCCAAGGAGCAGCGTGAGAAACCAAAGAAGAAGAGCTCTAAGCCCAAGGCACTCGCGGTGGCAGCCACCCCACCGCCACCTTCCAGCTCTGCGTCTGAAGACGAGGTGGAGATTCTGGCGTCCGCTGAGGACCTCGATCTCGGCAGTCCCTCAGACGCCATGAATAGCACTAGTGCGGGTGCTCAATCGGAGGCAGCAGGTGACCCGGCGGCGTAATCTGCCTTCCCAGTCCCGTCACGCCTTTCCCAGCCATGGCCAATACCATCCTCCAGTGGAACTGCAGCGGTTTCTTCCACCATCTAGCTGAGCTCCGCCAACTTATCAGCCTTCACCCTTTCTTCTGCATTGCTCTCCAGGAAACTTGGTTTCCAGCAATGCGAACCCCCGCCCTCCGTGGCTATCGGGGTTATTATAAGAACCGAGCTGCTTATGAAAGGGTGTCTGGTGGCGTCTGCATATATGTCCTTCACACTCTGCACAGCGAGTCTGTCCCTCTCCAGACGCCTTTAGAGGCTGTCGCTGTACGCGTGTGGACGCCACAGGCTGTTACCGTCTGCAGTCTTTACATTCCACCGGATGGTGATGTCTCGCAGCATGTCCTGGCTGCACTGGTCGCCCAATTGCCGCCACCTTTCTTGCTATTGGGCGACTTCAACGCCCATAACCCTCTGTGGGGTGGGTCAGTGGCAACAGGTCGAGGCGCCATCGTTGAGAATTTATTGTCGCAGCTCGATCTCTCGCTGTTAAATGATGGTGCCTTCACACACTTCAGTGTAGCGCATGGCACCTACTCCGCCATTGACCTTTCAATCTGTAGCCATAGCCTCTTACCGTCTGTCCAATGGAGTGTGCATGACGACCTGTGTGGTAGTGACCACTTTCCGATCTTTTTGTCACTACCACAGCGCCACTCTTCTGGGCGCCCTAGCAGATGGGCTATGAATAAGGCTGACTGGGACTTGTTCTCCTCCACTGCCGCTTTTGAGCCTCTCTCTACTGATGACATTGATGCGGTGGTTCAATCGGTCACCACCGGCATCGTTACTGCCGCCGAATCTGCCATTCCCCGTTCTTCTGGGTCCCCTCGGCGGAAGGCTGTGCCTTGGTGGTCGCCTGCGATCGCTGAAGCGATTAAAGATCGCCGGCGGGCGCTCCAGCGTCACAAGCGACATCCCTCCATAGCCTTCAAACGGCTGCGTGCGCGGGCCCGCCTTCCTTATCCGCCAAGGCAAGAAGGAGTGCTGGGAGCGGTATGTGTCCTCCATTGGCCTCCATGTCACTCCATCGCAGGTCTGGGCCAAGATTCAACGCGTCTACGGCTATTGGCCACCTGTCAGCGTCCCTGCGCTCTCACTGAATGGAGCAGTTTGTACTGACTCCGACGTCATTGCAAATCGCCTAGCAGAGCATTTTGCTATGAGTTCCGCTTCTGCGAATTACCCCCAGGCCTTCCGCTCCATTAAAGAGCGGATGGAACGTCGGAGCCTTTCGTTTCGCACCAACCACCTAGAATCTTACAATGCTCCATTTAGTGAGTGGGAATTTCGCAGTGCCCTAGCTGCTTGCCCTGATACCGCTCCAGGGCCAGATGGCATCCACTGTCAGATGCTGAAACACCTTTCAGTGGACTGCCAGCGGCGCCTTCTCGATCTTTACAACCGTCTTTGGGTCGAGGGGGAGTTTCCGTCGCAATGGCGGGAAGGCATTGTCATCCCCGTTTTGAAACCTGGAAAGAACCCTCTGGAGGTGGACAGCTACCGTCCCATTAGCCTCACCAACGTTCTTTGCAAGTTGCTTGAACAGATGGTGAGCCGGCGCTTGAATTGGGTACTGGAGTCTCGGGGCCTTCTGGCTCCGTCTCAGGGTGGGTTCCGTCAAGGCCGCTGTGCCACCGACAATCTGGTGAGCCTGGAGTCGGCCATCCGTACTGCCTTTGCCCGCCGTCAGCACCTGGTCGCTGTCTTTTTCGACATGCGGAAGGCGTACGATACGACATGGCGTCATCACATCCTTTCTACGCTTCATGGATGGGGTCTTCGGGGTCCTCTGCCGATTTTTATCCGCAATTTTCTGTCGTGTCGTACATTCCGCGTGCAAGTCGCGGCCTCGTATAGTTCCTCCCACGTCCAGGAGAACGGTGTGCCACAGGGTTCTGTTTTAAGTGTCTGTCTGTTTTTAATAGCCATTAACGGGCTTGCTGCGGCCGTGGGAAATTCTGTCTCCGCTTCCCTGTATGCTGAAGACTTTTGCCTTTACTACAGCTCTACAGGCATTGCAGCTGTTGAACGTCAGCTACAGGGCGCTATCCGTAAGGCGCAGTCTTGGGCTGTAGCGCATGGGTTTCAGTTTTCGGCAGCCAAGACCTGCGTTATGCATTTCTGCCGGCGCCGGACAGTCCATCCTGAGCCGCAGCTTTATCTTGCCGACGAACTCCTTGCAGTGGTTGAGACCCACAGGTTTTTGGGGGTCGTTTTTGATGCTCGGTTGACTTGGCTGCCTCATATTCGGCAGCTCAAACAGGCGTGTTGGCGGCATCTCAATGCACTGCGATGTTTGAGCCACACCCGCTGGGGCGCCGACCGCTCTACCCTGTTACGGCTCTACCAGGCGTTAATCCAGTCCCGCCTGGATTATGGGTGCCTGGCTTATGGCTCAGCATCCCCGTCTGCGTTGCGGGTGCTGGATCCAATTCTCCACAGCGGGATACGCCTTGCCACTGGTGCTTTCCGCACCAGCCCTGTGGACAGCTTACTAGTGGAGGCAGGTGTCCCTCCACTGCGGTTCCGACGCCAACGTTTGCTGGCCGCTTATGCTGCCCATGTTCTAAGCTCGCCCGGGCATCCTAACTATCGTCTCCTGTTCCCGCGATCGGTCGTCCGTCTGCCAGAACGTCGGCATCGCTCTGGTTGTACAATAGCGGTCCGCGTCAAAGAGCTTCTCTGCGGGCTTGGGTTTTTCCCTGTTCCACCTCCTTTCCGGGCACCTCTGCGTACACCCCCGTGGTGTGTTCCTCGCCCTTGCCTTCGGCTCGACTTGGCACAGGGCTCGAAGGACTCGGTCCCTCCAGAGGCCTTCCGCCGCCGCTTTTCTTCCATCCTGGCCACGTATCAGGGCTCTGGCATTGTTTACACCGACGGTTCGATGGTTGCTGGTCGTGTCGGGTATGCGCTAACTCTAGGGGACCATTCCGAACAACGTTCCTTGCCGGATGGCTGCAGCGTTTACACTGCTGAGCTGGTCGCCATCTTTCATGCCCTAGAGTATATCCGCTCCTGCTCAGGTGAGTCCTTCGTTATCTGTAGCGATTCCCTGAGCAGTTTACGAGCTCTCGACCAGTGTTTTCCTCGTTCTCGTCTGGTGCTGGCTATCCATGAGTCCCTGCATACTCTTGCGCGTTGCGGCCGCTCTGTGGTCTTTGTGTGGACCCCCGGTCATGTCGGTATCCCGGGCAATGAACATGCTGACCGCCTGGCGAAGGAGGCCACGAGACAACCGTCTCTGGATGTTGGCCTCCCAGAGGCTGATTTGCGGGCAGTCCTCTGCCGAAAAGTTTTTGCGATTTGGGACGCTGAATGGCACGATCGGATCACGCACAATAAACTCCGTGCCATTAAGGAGACGACGACTGTGTGGCGGTCATCCATGCGAGCCAACCGCAGGGACTCAGTCGTCCTTTGTCGGCTCCGCATTGGCCACTCCCGGCTGACACACAGTTATTTACTGCGCCGGGAGGACCCTCCTGTATGTCACTGCGGGGCGGCTTTGACAGTGGCCCACATTTTGTTGGCCTGCCCCCTTTTAGCTGTGGTCAGGCAGACATTTGCGCTGCCTGATACGCTCCCTGCCCTTTTATCCGATGACCCTGTTATGGCTGGCTTAGTTTTACGTTTTATTCGGGCAGGGGGTTTTTATCGTTTACTCTGAGTGTTTGTTCTGTTCTTTTGTGTTAATTCTGGCCATTGGCCTACGATTTTACGCTGCGTTTTTAATGTGTTCTCGGTGGTTGGCTTTTCCTTTTTATCTCTATGGTCGGCCAACCACCGTCACAGTCTGTGTGATTTTAATTTGTCTTGTGTGAGCTCTGTAAGAGTATTTCTTGTCCTGTGTCGTCTGACGTTTTACCTGCTGTTCGTTTTTCTTCTCTTTGGGTGGTTTTAATTTTTTGGAAAAACGGACCGATGACCGTCACAGTCTGGTCCCTTTAATCCCCCAAACCAACCAACCAACCAGGGATTCTGAAATAAAATAGTAGATTGCAGGGTATACCCACCATCTGTAAATGCAGATTGCAATTTGGCAGTGATGAAGAGTAGGCAAAATTCAGTCATTTGCAATAACAAATGTATGAGGAAGTAGGATACTGAAGTATTGAGGAATGAAGCGTGTTGAAAGATACTGAAGCTATTTGTAATGCAATAATAATACCACTGTAGATAGTGCTGCTGAGAAGACAATCCATTTGTAAAAGGGGTGACAGGAGTCGAAATTGAGGGTAACAGAAGGAATACTTTATTTGATGAATGAAAGAAGAAAATGAAATAATGTTCAGGAGAAGGAAGGTTTTCAGCTTTGTCACTTAGAAATGAAATCATAAGGAAGTTCAAGGAAACTGAAGTGAAACTGCTGCAGAAAAAAATAAAGAATTAAAACAGAAATGTCATCAGAATAATTCAGCACACACAAAAGTCAAAACAACTTTCACAGAATTACAAATCAAAGACTTATCCTTAAAAATGTAAAAGGAACTGTAAAGTTAAATGCAGATGAGAGTGGATAAATTGAGGGATTACCTTGTTATTCTGTATGAGTAAGAAGACTGTAGGTAAGGAGAAATGGATGTCAATTTTAAAAACATATGGCACCAATTATTAAGAGTCAGGGGTTTGGTAGAGCTGTGGGGAACTTGTTGACTAGCAAGGCAGAAAGGATAGATAAAATTATTGTTGAATTTCTAAAATCATTGGGGGAAGTGGCTATGCAGAACCTACAAGGCTGAAGATTATCATCCCAACAAAACATAACAGCAGGGACAGATAAAAGTGAGAACTATCAAAACGTTATTGTGACAGTAATAATAAAAAATAAATAAATAAAAAAAATTGAGGATGCCAAATCACTTTATCTTTAGGAAAGATAAAATCTCCAGAGAGGCAGTTCGACATTGTGTGTGATAATGGAAGAAAGAAGAAACAATAACACAGTTCTGTAGAAATTGTCAACCTAGTTTCTTGCAATGTTGAGTGGCGTAAAATATTTGAAATCTTCAGAAAATAGGTACGCACTATATGGAAACATGGTGAGGCCACTAAGACAGACCACCTCACGTATGTCAAGAACACGTAAATATTTTAAGGTATAGATTTTGCTTAGCTATAATAAACAATGTGGTGGTTTTGCTTAAGATTGTAAATAATTTTTAAAGTTTATAGATGCTTAATTGTGACACTGACTTTATAATAGAACTACATACTTTTTCTCTGGCATTATAAAGAGCCTTCAAAGATAACTTCAGCAACATAGCATTTGTGGAAGTAGGTGACAGTACTGTCAGGAGAAGTGATACCACAAATATTTGCCCTAGTCTACAAAATATAAGCAAATACACAACTATGATAGGGTTTGTGGGATCACTTGCATGTTTTAAGCCCAATGGTCTTTGCTTTGCCACTGTATAGATAAAAAAAATTGCGCATGGAGCCACCTGCACATTCACAGTGTGTACGAAAAAGTGGATATGCGTTTCGTTTATGACAAATCTTGCTGTACTTAAGACCAGCTGTGGAGTTGTAGGCTGAAAAGTACCTGAATATCTCTATTCAAAGTAGCTGTAACAATATTACATCCTTTACACTAGACTAGTAGCATAGCTGGAAGTGCTGGTTGAAGTAGTTTAGCATCATGTTTCCTTCCTGTCATTGTGTGATTTTCTTTGTAGGAAAACATTATCTTATATGTGTACAAATGGCTTCCTGCATATATATTTCAATTTCCGGGTAAGTTTTAATTAATTTTTCTGTTAATGTTGTTCCTTATTATAATTACCTTTGTCTTTTCTTGTTTCTCGTTCTCCTTTAAACTGAAACTCAATTTTTTTCCCTGACTTTTACATAATCATTAAGCATTATATAAGGAAAAGCTATTTTAAATCATTTCTTGTGGAACAGTGTCGCTGTTACATTTTTCTTCAAACGTGTTACTGGCCCTCTTACGGTGCTTAGATTACAATTGATTTTCAATTTAAAAATGTATGTAGATTCATCTTATCTTGAAAAAATATTTGATTTATTTCTAGTTTTGGAAATTCAGTATTTGTAAAACTTTCCATTTAAAAAAAAAATTCCCTTAGATTCTTAACTAATACTTAAGCTCTAACAGTTATTGAACTACAATTATTTTTAAAAGAACCTGTATCCATTTTGTCTTTTTGGTTTTGATGTGTTTCTAGCCTTATTCATTAGGGCTTTGTTTGAAATAGTGACACTGTCATAATGATCAGTGAAAAATAAAAGTATGGACCAACTGGAAATGTTCTTCTTTGATCCACATCCTTTGTGAGTGTATATCTACACCCAAATTCCCAAGGCTCTGTTTGATGTGTTATAAAGGGAAGATTCTTCAGTTCAAGAATAGTGAATAGAAAGGACAGCTGTTGGTATGCCTTACATTGGCCAAAATTTTTAAAAACTTGCCACCATGAACATTATATAAGATGTATGTGTTAGGAATTAATATCTTCCTTGTCTCATTGTAGAACATCCACAATCATAATTTTAAGGATAAGTCTTTGTGATGCCTGCAACATTTCCCTCTTAAACATTTCTTTGGTGACCACCTTTATGCAACAAATATAAAATTCTTCTCTGAATGTCACCAAATGATTGACTTGATGATCCTTTGACTGACTCTCAAAGGTGTTTTAATTGTGGCATTTACTACAAATAAGGACTGAAGGAAGCACTGAAATTTGTTTTTTGTTATGTTGTAAATGTTTCGATTAGTCCATATCTTTGCAGCTGCCACATACTTTTTTCCACGTAAAATAAGCCTACTTTGATAAATATGTTCCCTCCCCCCACCCCCTATGTACACACTTTTAAATGATATCTTTGTTAAGTTGCTTTGTAGCTGACCTCCCCATTTGTAAATCTTTATTATATAATTATTGCTGTATTCTTTTTAGCTCTTTTTCCATTAAATGTTTTAAGTCCTTGTGTTGTTTTGTCTGGCAGTTGTATTAATAATGTGTGTGCCCTCCAATTCCCTCCTGTTTGCATATATCATTCCATTATATTCTCATTCTTTTACTCTATGGCTGCAAGATAATGATCATCCTGTTTTTGTGTTACTCTATGTCTGGCTGTTATAAAATTCGAACTCAACTATTAGAAATAATATTTCGGACTTTTGATCACACTCTTCTGGAATATTTAAGTAACACATTCCTCTGGTGAATTTTCACTTGCTATTCAATTTAGTATTGCACAGCCAAAAGATATCCACTTTGTTCTTATTTATTTCAGTTTCTTAACTGGCCATACACGCCAAATGTTGAATGATGACCAGGTCAGCAGAAACATTGATTGTAATATTACCTCAAGCTTTTGGAACCAGAGGTTTCTTCTGGAGATGAGATAGACGGAAAAATGAGGAGGTAAGGTGAAAGATGTCATCTCCAATCCTTAGGATTGACAATCATTCCATGTGGAAACAGCCAGAAATCAGATTGGAATAAAAGATATGTTGGTACCCCATTTCTGTGCTAGCCAGAAAACCATTTGGCGAGGAAGCCGGCTGATTATGGTCCCTGTTTTAGCCATTTTTCTGAGCTTGTGCTGTGCATACTTCTACTGCTCAGTTTTGATATCGGTGCATAGCTTCAGAGAATTCATGTCAGAAGAAAGTTTATTATCTGCTACTCATATTCTCTCTCTTTCATTGAACATAATGTACCACATGGAACTGCAGTCAGTATTAAAACTTAAACAGCTGTTAAGTTTTTTTAATTTTTTTTTTATTTGCAGCATCAAGGATGTTTTTATCTGACATGTGAAAAAGGCATATACACAGTGGAAGTGAATTTGTGCAGTTCACAACGCACCAGAGCATAGCAGTCATGTATCGATACCTAAGCTCAACACGTAGTAAAGTTCATGAAGGAATTTTGGCATGTAGTAGAATGGTATGAGCAAGCTTTTAATGGTGTCAGTTGATTTTTCTCCACAACAGTAACTTTCATCCAGAGACGATCTCTCTTTGTTACACCTCCCTTGCCAATGCACAGCCGCCACACCAGTCATTATCTTCACATAATTTTGTCTCAGTCCTTAGTGCTCACTTATATTTTAATCAAAAGTTGATCCATATATTAACAATAATCACTTTCGTCAGCTATTTGCTTATGGAGAAATTAATTGAGAGTCAACTCTCCCCCTCTCCTCCCTCTCCTCCCTCTCCCCGACTGCAGATATTTCAGACACCCTGTAATTTATTTACTGCTGCTTTGTCCCTTTTATAATCTTTCCAGTAACCAATAGTTGCACCTTCTTTATTTTATTTGCTTGTCTACACATGTCAAAGACCAATAATGTACTTCACTTTCACAGAAGAAACTCCAGGCAGTGATGCTTTACTGAATATATTATACAGCACTGCAAATTAACGTATTGTATAACATTCCCACAGTGTTCTTGGGAGTTCATTAATATGTATCAATCAGTCAGAATATATCCTAGTAAATTTGGTAGCCAGAAAATCAACTGGAGTTAATGACCATATCTGTCAAACCTGTTTATCAGATTTGGATGTTGTGGCATGTGTCTGCAAATACAGTCATCTGCTTTGAAGCTTCATTTGTAAGAATGTGCGATGAATCGAGTGGTGTGAAATGCAGTGTCATCCATAGAATTATAGTTTGTGGCCTGTTTTACAACAGGTTATCTTATTCTAGGGTACAGTGTTTGCAAGACTTTATATTCCTGAATGAAGTATGGATGGTTCTTCTGCTAACAATTTTATTCCATATACTTACTACTCATTGCAACATAAGTGCATGACATATAGTAAAAAGTAAGTTTTTTTGTGCAGATACTTTGTAGACAACAACATTTATGTTTTATATATGACCTTGGCTGAGTTTTGTGCCCCTTTCTGTAATAGTTCATTACTCGATGGATATTCTGCAGTATGGTTTGCTTCGGCAAAGGAATAGTGAGTGCAAAGTTAAGCTCTGGATGAGCTACCCGGATGTGCAAATTCAAATACAAGGTGAACAATTATAATTGCACCATTGAATGTCCTGAGACCACTGCAAAACCAACTTGTATATGTCACAAAGCCATCATATTTCAATTTTTTTTTCTAACAGTTATCTTTCTATATGTTGTCACTCAGTGTCCATAACCATGTTTCTGATTTTATCCTATTGCTTAGTAATTCCTTTCCCTTTGAAATCCCCTAGTCAATCCCAAAAGCTTGGGGTAACATAGTCTCTTAGTATTTCATGTGAATCTTCTTGGGTGTCTATGATACAGACAAATATTAGGTTAAAACATATATTCTCAGGATAATGTAATTGTAAGTGTAATTACAAAGAAGGCATGGAAAGTTCTGGCAGAATGTAAATACACTGTAAAGTCACATTAATGTAACTATCTATCAAAAACCTGAATATCTACCTTTTACAGTGTGGACTCCTGCGAGACATGCAGGGAGAGATTCGATGAGGTTCTGGAAGGTACCGACAGGGATGTGGCGCCATTGCTGTGACCAGCTAGACTAGGTTTCTCGGTTGAAGATCCATGGCCCAAACGGCCTGATCAAGGTGGTCCCACAGATCCTTGGTGGGGTTTAAATCCAGGTAGTTTGGGGGCTAGAAAAGTACAGTAAACTCATCCTGGTGCTTTTCGATTGATGCACATACACTGCAAGCTGTGTGTGATGTTGCATTGCCCTGGTTGGTGATGACATTTTGCCTGGGAAAAACAAACTGTAGTGGTGGACACATTCCCCAAGGAAAGCAGCATACTTGTATTGTTCTGTCACCCAGGGAATGCCCTCTGGCCAGGATCCTGCTGTGTGTGCCAACAACCATCCAGGCGATGGAGCATAAAACACGATTCATCTGAAAAGACCATCTGTTGCCACTCAGTGGATGTATAGTGGAGATACTGGTGTGCAAACTCCAGCCTTTGTCACTGATGAGTAGCAGTCAGTGTGGGTGCTTGAATTGGGCACCTGCTGCAGAGGCTTATACGCAGCAATGTTCGCAATAATGTCAATAAGGCCACACTGTTGGTACCCCTTAGTTCATGTGGGCAATCAGTTTCTCAACTGTTGCACTTATAGTCGCCCATACGTATCTCCACAACTGTTGTTCAGCCCTGTCATATATGGCTCATAATGCACTACAGTTGCCTCGCTCCAGTTTCGGATAGTGCCATTTTGCCATGCATGGTATACTTGAACCATGGCACCACACAAATAGCTACAAACTTAACCATTTTAGAAATGGTTCCACCCTTGCCCAAAAGCCAATGATCATGTTCTTTTGGACATCAGATAAATTGCTCCATTTCCACATTACGACAATGAGTGCACTGTTTTCCATGTCCCTCAACATGCTTTATACACCCTCCACTGCTGGTGCTGTCACCTGTCATCTGAGAGTGGTTATTGCACGTTGATGCCGAACATAGGTGATAGTCACATTAAGGTGACTGAACAGTGTAATTTAGAAGTGAAGCTAACAACTCATCAAATAACAGGTGCATGGAGTTGTGGTCATACAAAAATCTAGCGGTGTTCTCATTATTTCTTGCATGCCTGTTAGTTGCTCAATGCTCCTACTGTTTGGCAAGTTGTTACCTGCACTCCTAAATTATTAACTATACTTATAGTTGAAATGATGTTAAAGGTTACATAAAACTGAAAGCATTTTCGAAAGTTCTTGTGTGTTCAGATTTGTGAAATGGCGTACTCCTTGCTGAAACCTACCACATTTCATTACTTAAATTTTTTTCATGAATTGTATGTTTGATTTACAAGTTATTTCTGGAAAGAAAATATTGCTTTTCAAACCACGGTTTTTACAAGAAAGAGCTTTTCTTAAACTATTTTTCTACATAGTTGCCACTGTTGTTAAGACATTTGTCTTAGTGGGAAAAAAACTTTTCTTTGCTTTCTTCATAAAATGATACCACACACCTTCTGATTACTGCTTGTTCTTGATCTCAAAACGTGATTTTGAAGGAAGGCACTTTGACAGCAAAAAAAAAAAACGGTGTTCAGCAGTGGCTGCCTCCACTGGCAACATCTTTCTATGAAGAGGGCATTGAAAAGTCTGTTTCATGCTATGATAAATGTCGGAACAATTATGGCCACCATGTAGAAAAATAGTTCAAGAAATTTTTTTTCTTGTAAATATAAATTTTGGTTGAAAAAAGGATTTTATGAGTGTTTTCCAAAAGATGCTTACGTTCTGGATATGCCCCATATAATTTTAATAAGGCTTTTGCTTGTATGTGCAGCATATATATTATTGTATTATTCTAAGAAACTGCTATCGGGGAATATAATTTTGTTAGGCACTAACGATTAGCTATTGGCATCCTGTGAAATGTTACGATGAGACCATTCTTCTGCAGGATGAAGCAAATCGAAATGGTGGAAAGTGGGTTGTCAGACTGAGGAAAGGAATTGTTTCACGTTGTTGGGAGAACTTAGTACTTGCCATGTTGGGAGAGCAGTTTATGGTTGGAGAAGAAATATGTGGTGCTGTGGTTTCCATTAGGTTTCAGGTACTGTGTTACTTTTAGTTTTATTGAAATTACTATTCTTTTTAGCCCTGACAGTAACATTAATGATAAGTGAGGCAAACTGACATAATGTAAACACTTTTAGCAGTCACCTTTGATAAGAGTGTAGTAGAGATTAAGTTTATTAATAATAATAATAATAATAATAATAATAAGGCCCGGGAAAGAATAGGCCTCCGGTATGTTCTGCCAGTCGTAAAAGGCGACGAAAAGAACAAACCACTAATAGGGCTAACCCCCCTTTTAGTGTGATTAGTTGGTTCAGGACAGAACTAAAGAAGCCTCGGACAAGCGCCGTCATGGTCGGGGACGACGCTTGAACCCTATGCACGCCCACAATGGTAACGACACTGCTAGCCAACTGGAAAATGATTTAAATCCAAATAGAGGTGTTTTGCAGGATATGCTTCCTGCAACCACCCTAGAAGGAAAACAAAGACAGAGGATGAGATGGTCAGATGAAGTTAATCGACACCTCATGTTCTGTTATTACCAAGCAACAAACCTAGGAACCAACACAACTGGATACAGATCACAAGTATACACAACATTTATTACCAGATACCCAGAATTAAAATTTTTAACAGAACAACGACTAGCTGATCAGATCCGTGTAATAATCAAAAATAACAGGATACCTCAGTCAGAATTAGAAAATATCAAACAACAAGTACAACAAATACCGGAACAAAATAATGTGCAATCAGAAGAACAAGAAAATACAGTAATGGACTCAAACATCCCAGAGCAAACAAACAAAGAACAACACACATCAATTAAACAATCAGAGGAAAACGAAATCTTAAGACAGCCACCAGAACAAGTACAAATAGAACACGAAGTGACACACATGTTAGATATAGAAGAAAAATTTCAGCTAACATATATAGAATACAAAGACACAAATACAGACATTAGACCATTCTTGCATAGACCACCAAATAACCCACAAGTCGAAACAACAATAAAAACTATCAACACAATCATACACAACAAAATAAATGAAAACACAACTATGGAAGAGTTACAACTACTGGTTTATATAGGAGCACTCACTACACTAAATATACACACTAGACAGAGATCAGAACCAACCAACACACAGAAGAAACCCACAAAACCAGCATGGCAACACAGGCTACAGATCAGAATAGAAAAACTGAGAAAAGACATCGGACAGCTAACACAATTTATAAGAAATGAAATCTCGGAAAAAAAAACGAAAAAGGTTAGGTAAAATCTCACAACAAGAAGCGACAGAGCAATTAGACGAAAAAAAGCAGAAATTACAAGCATTAGCCAAACGTCTCAGAAGATACAAAAAAAGTGAAAATAGAAGGAAACAAAACCAAACATTCAACACAAACCAAAAGAAATTTTACCAGACAATAGATAACACACACATTAAAATAAACAATCCACCAAACATAACAGACATGGAACACTTCTGGAGCAACATATGGTCAA
Source organism: Schistocerca nitens (assembly GCF_023898315.1). NCBI lineage: Eukaryota > Metazoa > Arthropoda > Insecta > Orthoptera > Acrididae > Schistocerca > Schistocerca nitens. The sequence continues at coordinate 438,621,200 of NC_064614.1, forward strand.
ACCCGGTACAACATAACAGGCATGCACGGTGGATACAAACAGAAACAGACACATACAAGATGATACCACAAATGCCTGAAGTGATAATTTTGCAACATGAAGTCACCCAAGCAATTAATTCTACTCACAATTGGAAAGCCCCTGGAAATGATAAAATAGCAAATTTCTGGTTAAAGAAGTTCACCTCAACACATTCACATCTAACTAAATTATTTAACAGTTACATTGCAGACCCATACACATTCCCTGATACACTTACACATGGAATAACTTATCTGAAACCTAAAGATCAAGCACACACAGCGAACCCAGCTAAATATCGCCCCATAACATGCCTACCAACAATATACAAAATATTAACTTCAGTCATTAAACAGAAATTAATGACACATACAACACAGAACAAAATTATAAATGAAGAACAAAAAGGCTGTTGCAAAGGAGCACGAGGATGTAAAGAGCAACTGATAATAGATGCAGAGGTGACATATCAAGCTAAAACTAAACAAAGGTCGCTACACTACGCATACATTGATTACCAAAAAGCTTTTGATAGTGTACCCCACTCATGGTTACTACAAATATTGGAAATATACAAAATAGATCCTAAATTGATACAGTTCCTAAACATAGTAATGAAAAATTGGAAAACCACACTTAATATCCAAACAAATTCAAATAATATCACATCACAGCCAATACAGATTAAGCGTGGAATATACCAAGGAGACTCATTAAGTCCTTTCTGGTTCTGCCTTGCTCTGAACCCACTATCCAACATGCTAAATAATACAAATTATGGATACAATATTACTGGAACATACCCACACAAAATCACACATTTGCTATACATGGATGATCTAAAACTACTGGCAGCAACAAATCAACCAATTACTAAAGATAACAGAAGTATTCAGCAATGATATAAATATGGCTTTTGGAACAGACAAATGTAAGAAAAATAGCATAGTCAAGGGAAAACACACTAAACAAGAAGATTACATATTGGATAACCACAGCGACTGCATAGAAGCGATGGAAAAAACGGATGCCTATAAATATCTAGGATACAGACAAAAAATAGGAATAGATAATACAAATATTAAAGAAGAACTAAAAGAAAACTATAGACAAAGACTAACAAAAATACTGAAAACAGAATTGACAGCAAGAAACAAGACCAAAGCTATAAATACTTATGCCATACCAATATTGACCTACTCATTTGGAGTAGTGAAATGGAGTAACACAGACCTAGAAGCACTCAATACACTTACACGATCACAATGCCATAAATATAGAATACATCACATACATTCAGCAACAGAAAGATTCACATTAAGCAGAAAGGAAGGAGGAAGGGGATTTATCGATATAAAAAACCTACATTATGGACAGGTAGACAATTTAAGAAAATTCTTTATAGAACGATCAGAAACTAGCAAAATACACAAAGCAATCACTCATATAACTACATCGGCTACACCACTACAATTTCATAACCACCTCTACAACCCTTTAGACCACATAACATCAACAGATACGAAGAAAGTAAATTGGAAAAAGAAAACACTTCATGGCAAGCACCCGTATCATCTAACACAGCCACACATCGATCAAGACGCATCCAACACATGGCTAAGAAAAGGCAATATATACAGTGAGACAGAAGGATTCATGATTGCAATACAGGATCAAACAATAAACACCAGGTATTACAGCAAGCATATTATTAAAGATCCCAATACCACAACAGATAAATGCAGACTTTGTAAACAACAAATAGAAACAGTAGATCACATCACAAGCGGATGTACAATACTAGCAAATACAGAATACCCCAGAAGACATGACAATGTCGCAAAAATAATACATCAACAGCTTGCCTTACAACATAAACTTTTAAATCAACAAGTTCCTACATACAAGTATGCACCACAAAATGTACTGGAGAATGATGAATACAAATTATACTGGAACAGAACCATTATAACAGATAAAACAACGCCACATAACAAACCTGACATCATACTCACCAATAAAAAGAAGAAATTAACACAACTAATCAAAATATCCATACCCAATACAACAAATATACAAAAGAAAACACGAGAAAAAATTGAAAAATACATCCAACTGGCTGAGGAAGTCAAAGACATGTGGCATCAGGATAAAGTTGACATCATACCAATTATACTATCAACTACAGGAGTCATACCACACAATATCCACCAGTACATCAACGCAATACAGCTACATCCAAACACATATATACAACTACAGAAATCCATAATTATTGATACATGTTCAATTACCCGAAAGTTCCTAAATGCAATATAACATGTACCGTACAGCAAGAAGGAAGTGACGCTTGATAAAGGTCCGCGTCACTCCATTCTTACCAGACTTAACGTCTGAGAAAGTAAAGATAATAATAATAATCCCCGTGGAGGCCCGGGAAAAGAATAGGCCTCCGGTATGTTCTGCCAGTCGTAAAAGGCGACGAAAAGAACAAACCACTAATAGAGCTAACCCCCCCTTTTAGTGTGATTAGTTGGTTCGGGACAGAACTAAAGAAGCCTCGGACAAGCGCAGTCATGGTCGGGGACGACGCTTGAACCCTATGCCCGCCCACAATGGTAACGACACTGCTAGCCAACTGGAAAATGATTTAAATCCAAATAGAGGTGTTTTGCAGGATATGCTTCCTGCAACCACCCTAGAAGGAAAACAAAGACAGAGGATGAGATGGTCAGATGAAGTTAATCGACACCTCATGTTCTGTTATTACCAAACAACAAACCTAGGAACCAACACAACTGGATACAGATCACAAGTATACACAACATTTATTACCAGATACCCAGAATTAAAATTTTTAACAGAACAACGACTAGCTGATCAGATCCGTGTAATAATAAAAAATAACAGGATACCCCAGTCAGAATTAGAAAACATCAAACAACAAGTACAACAAATACTGGAACAAAATAATGTGCAATCAGAAGAAGAAGAAAATACAGTAATGGACTCAAAACATCCCAGAGCAAACAAACCAAGAACAACACACATCAATTAAACAATCAGAGGAAAACGAAATCTTAAGACAGCCACCAGAACAAGCACAAATAGAACACGAAGTGACACACATGTTAGATATAGAAGAAAAATTTCAGCTAACATATATACGAGGGCGGTTCAGAAAGCAACCTCAGATTGGTCACAGTGGGGGGAGTAGCGACGCCATCTGTGCGTTCACGCACTCAACAGGTCAGTCGGCATCAAGCCGTGGTCGAGTGAACATCGTACCTGCGCTAGTTTAGTTTTTGTGGCAGTTTGAAATGTGTGCTGCAATAGAAAACCCCGCCAAATGTGAAGTGCGTGCTTTCATAAGGTTTTTTTACAGCCAAAGGATATTCTGCAGCAGCTATTCATCGTGAGCTTTGTGCCGTGTACGGACCAAGAGTTATGAGTGAAGGAGTTGTCCGTGAATGGGTACGTTTATTTAAAAGTGGACGAGAAAACATTCATGATGAAGAGAGGAGTGGTAGACCATCATTGGTGACTGACGAACTCGTTCAGACAGTTGATGCAAAAGTTCGTGAAAATCGACGTTTCTCAATGTCGGAGTTGTCTACTGGTTTTCCACAGATTTCTAAGACACTCTTGTACGAGATAGCGACAGCAAGATTGGGTTACCGTAAGTTCTGTGCACGATGGGTGCCCAAAATTCTTACCGACCACCACAAAACTCAAAGAATGGCCTCTGCATTAGACTTTGTCATGTTATGAGGACGAAGGAGAACCATTGTTAAACAGAATCGTGACCGGTGACGAAACCTGGATTAAGTACGTGAACCCTGAGACAAAAGAACAATCAAAGATGTGGGCACATTCAAATTCGCCTACCAAACCAAGAAAAGCCTCGCAAGATTTTTCTGCCAGAAAACTGATGGCAACGGTGTTTTGGGATGCCAAAGGGGTGTTGTTGGTTGAATTCATGGAACGTGGTACGACCATTAATCAAGACGTGTACTGTGAAACAATAAAAAAGTTACGACGGGCTATACAGAACAAACGCCGTGGTATGCTGACTTCCGGGATCGTTTTTTTGCACGATAACGCCCGTCCTCACTCTGCTCGCAGAACAACGGCCCTTCTTGAGTCCTTCAAGTGGGACGTTATCAACCGTCCACCTTACAGCCCAGACCTGGCGCCAAGTGATTATCACCTCTTCATGCATTTGAAGAAATGGCTCGGGTCACAGCGGTTTGATGACGACGAAGAGCTCAAAGATGCGGTCACAGGCTGGCTCCAGGCACAAGTGGGTGATTTTTATGCAGAAGGAATTTCAAAGCTTGTGAAGAGATACGATAAGTGCCTCAATCGCTATGGAGACTATGTAGAAAAATAGTGCAAAGATGTAGTTGTAAGATGTATATATTAAAATATTTTTATTTAACTTGGTGTATTTTTTTAAATCAACCGGAGGTTACTTTCGGAACGGCCCTCGTAGAATACAAAGACACAAATACAGACATTAGACCATTCTTGCATAGACCACCAAATAACCCACAAGTCGAAACAACAATAAAAACTATCAACACAATCATACACAACAAAATAAATGAAAACACAACTATGGAAGAGTTACAACTACTGGTTTATATAGGAGCACTCACTACACTAAATATACACACTAGGCAGAGATCAGAACCAACCAACACACAGAAGAAACCCACAAAACCAGCATGGCAACACAGGCTACAGATCAAAATAGAAAAACTGAGAAAAGACATCGGACAGCTAACACAATTTATAAGAAATGAAATCTCGGAAAAAAAACGAAAAAGGTTAGGTAAAATCTCACAACAAGAAGCGACAGAGCAATTAGACGAAAAAAAGCAGAAATTACAAGCATTAGCCAAACGTCTCAGAAGATACAAAAAAAGTGAAAATAGAAGGAAACAAAACCAAACATTCAACACAAACCAAAAGAAATTTTACCAGACAATAGATAACACACACATTAAAATAAACAATCCACCAAACATAACAGACATGGAACACTTCTGGAGCAACATATTGTCAAACCCGGTACAACATAACAGGCATGCACGGTGGATACAAGCAGAAACAGACACATAAAAGATGATACCACAAATGCCTGAAGTGATAATTTTGCAACATGAAGTCACCCAAGCAATTAATTCTACTCACAATTGGAAAGCCCCTGGAAAAGATAAAATAGCAAATTTCTGGCTAAAGTAGTTCACCTCAACACATTCACATCTAACTAAATTATTTAACCGTTACATTGCAGACCCATACACATTCCTTGATACCCTTACACATGGAATAACTTATCTGAAACCTAAAGATCAAGCAGACACAGCAAACCCAGATAAATATCGCCCCATAACATGCCTACCAACAATATACAAAATATTAACTTCAGTCATTACACAGAAATTAATGACACATGCAACACAGAACAAAATTATAAATGAAGAACAAAAAGGCTGTTGCAAAGGAGCACGAGGATGTAAAGAGCAACTGATAATAGATGCAGAGGTGACATATCAAGCTAAAACTAAACAAAGGTCGCTACACTACGCATACATTGATTATCAAAAAGCTTTTGATAGTGTACCCCACTCATGGTAACTACAAATATTGGAAATATACAAAGTAGATCCTAAATTGATACAGTTCCTAAACATAGTAATGAAAAATTGGAAAACCACACTTAATATCCAAACAAATTCAAATAATATCACATCACAGCCAATACAGATTAAGCGTGGAATATACCAAGGAGACTCATTAAGTCCTTTCTGGTTCTGCCTTGCTCTGAACCCACTATCCAACATGCTAAATAACACAAGTTATGGATACAATATTACTGGAACATACCCACACAAAATCACACATTTGCTATACATGGATGATCTAAAACTACTGGCAGCAACAAATCAACAACTCAACCAATTACTAAAGATAACAGAAGTATTCAGCAATGATATAAATATGGCTTTTGGAACAGACAAATGTAAGAAAAATAGCATAGTCAAGGGAAAACACACTAAACAAGAAGATTACATATTGGATAACCACAGCGACTGCATAGAAGCTATGGAAAAAACAGATGCCTATAAATATCTAGGACACAGACAAGAAATATGAATAGATAATACAAATATTAAAGAAGAACTAAAAGAAAAATATAGACAAAGACAAACAAAAATACTGAAAACAGAATTGACAGCAAGAAACAAGACAAAAGCTATAAATACTTATGCCATACCAATATTGACCTACTCATTTGGAGTAGTGAAATGGAGTAACACAGACCTAGAAGCACTCAATACACTTACACAATCACAATGCCACAAATATAGAATACATCACATACATTCAGCAACAGAAAGATTCACATTAAGCAGAAAGGAAGGAGGTAGGGGATTTATCGACATAAAAAACCTACATTATGGACAGGTAGACAATTTAAGAAAATTCTTATAGAACGAGCAGAAACTAGCAAAATACACAAAGCAATCACTCATATAAATACATCGGCTACATCATTGCAATTTCATTACCACTTCTACAACCCTTTAGATCACATAACATCAACAGATACCAAGAAAGTAAATTGGAAAAAGGAAACACTACATGGCAAGCACCCGTATCATCTAACACAGCCACACATCGATCAAGACTCATCCAACACATGGCTAAGAAAAGGCAATATATACAGTGAGATGGCAGGATTCATGATTCCAATACAGGATCAAACCATAAACACCAGATATTACAGCAAGCATATTATTAAAGATCCCAATACCACAACAGATAAATGCAGACTTTGCAAACAACAAATAGAAACAGTAGACCACATCGCAAGCGGATGTACAATACTAGCAAATACAGAATACCCCAGAAGACATGACAATGTAGCAAAAATAATACATCAAGAACTTGCCTTACAACATAAACTAATAAAACAACATGTTCCCACATACAAGTATGCAGCACAAAATGTACTGGAGAATGATGAATACAAATTATACTGGAACAGAACCATTATAACAGATAAAACACCACCACATAATAAACCTGACATCATTAACACAACTAATCGAAATATCCATACCCAGTACAACAAATATACAGAAGAAAACAGGAGGAAAAATTGAAAAATACATCCAACTGGCTGAGGAAGTCAAGGACATGTGGCATCAGGATAATGTTAACATTATACCAATTATACTATCAACTACAGGAGTCATACCACACAATATTCACCAGTACATCAATGCAATACAGCTACATCCAAACTTATGTATACAACTACAGAAATCCGTAATTATTGATACATGTTCAATTACTCGAAATTTCCTAAATGCAATATAACATATACCATACAGTTAAGTCAAGATTGATCAAGGTCCACGTCACTTTCCATTTTTGACCAGACATAATGTCTGAGAAAAGGAAGAAATAATAATAATTAAAAAATCTTCTTTAACAACTGAAATTTTAACACATCTAAATCCTATTTCTAAAGAAAAATGTAATTTAAAGAGTGAGGGAATGGTGCCTCTTTGGGGGAAATATAAGGACCATTCTAGAAGTTCGGAGCTGATAGTAATGTGAATTTCTGCTTTACCAAAGGCTTAGCATCAGATATTCTCAATATATGCCATGAGAAACTAAATTATAACCAGAATGAAACTAGTGCTGCTACTTGTGTAGTATATTAAACTTAACTGCGTGCCTAAGCTAACAACAACATAAGTTATTGTGTCGGAATTATCTGTTGGAGGAACATTGATTAGTGTCTCATCATCACACAGTGAGAAAGAGTGTGTACATGTGTACTGTATTTACTCGAATCTAAGCCGCACCCGAAAAATGAGACTCGAAATCGAGGAAAAAAAATTTTCCCGAATCTAAGCCGCACCTGAAATTTGAGACTCGAAATTCAAGGCAAGAGAAAAGTTTTAGGCCGCACCTCCAAATCGAAACAAAGTTGGTCCATTGTAATATGAGACACAATTTAGGTCGAATGAATGATGGTACAGCTACAGTAGTTTGGTTCGAGTCGTAAGCTTAGAAGTTAAGCTTTACCAGGTAGCCATTGCTATGCGTCAGGCACTCCGTCCGTATTTATATGGATACACTTTCTTTTTCACGTGCTTAGACTAGTTTGAATTCATTGCTTATTTTTCTTTGATCTGATAAGTGCCGTTCTCTTTGTTATAGGTGTTTACGTCACTCTAAACTGAAAATGCATTACTGTAATGCGTCATGCATTGTTTGTCGCATTCTGATAATGAGTGTTTACGGCCTGTTGCTGCTCGCGGCATGGCTTGCTTTTGTGCGCATTACCGCCGCTTACAATTTTTTAAAAAAGAGAGGAATAGTCTCATTAGCGAAACAATGGCAAGAGACTGCTATTTGTTGTTACTTACACTGCTGCTTTCTTTGATAATGATCAACAAGAACCAAATAATAGACTGTGTATGATAGAAGATGTTCTGAACGAGAGTTTAGCGAAAATTTTTTTCTCCATTTGAAAATCTTTGCAGACGCCTCTTTAGTACATTACGAGGTGCGGCTAGAAAAAAACCGGACTGATGCTGGAAAAAACATTTATTTACAATTATTTACAATTTCATGTTATCTCCTTCAATGTACTCTCCTCCTTGGTCTCTACACCGCTCCATACGAATTTTCCACTGTTCATAGCAATGCTGCAGATCATTTTCAGTAAGTCCATACATTACTTCTGTCGCTTTTTCTTTTACTGCTTCAACAGTCTCAAATCTAGTTCCTTTCAAAGCTGACTTGACTTTAGGGAAAAGAAAAAAGTCACAGGGGGCCAAATCAGGTGAGTAGGGTGGATGATCTAAGATGGGAATGTTGTGTTTTGCCAAAAACGTCTTCACTGACAACGCACTGTGAGCTGGGGCATTGTCTTGGTGAAGGATCCATGACTTTTTTCTCCACAAATCGTTCAGTTTTCTCCGTACTCGCTCACGTAGGGTAGCCAGGACGCTAATATAGTAATGCTGATTCACTGTTTGTCCCTCTGGTACCCAATCAATGTGCACAATCCCTTTGATGTCAAAAAAAAAACAATCATCATTGCCTTGAATTTCGATTTTGACATTCGTGTTTTTTTTTTTTTTTTTTTTTTTTTTTTTTTTTTTTTTTTTTTTTTTGTGTGAGAACCAGGAGTTCTCCAATGCATCGAGTGGCGTTTAGTTTCAGGATCGTAAGTAAAAAACCACGATTCATCGCAAGTAATAACATTTTGTAAGAAGGTGGGATCACTTTCAATGTTTTCCAGGATGTCAGAACAAATCATTCTTCGGCGTTCCTTCTGTTCAATTGTGAGACACTTTGGAACCATTTTTGAACACACTTTGTTCATGTTGAAACTTTCATGAAGAATCTGCCTAACACTTTCCTTGTCAACTCCTGTTAACTCAGACACTGCTCTGATTGTTAAACGGCGATTTTGTCGAACAAGTTTACCGATTTTTTCAATGTTTGCATCAGTTTTTGCTGACAATGGTCTGCCAGTGCGAGTGTCATCACTGGTGTCTTCGCGGCCATCTTTAAATTGTTTAAACCACTCAAACACTTGTGTTCGCGATAAACAATCATCGCCGTACACTTGTTGTAACATTACAAACGTTTCACTTGCAGATTTTCCTAGTTTGAAACAAAATTTGATGTTAACACGCTGTTCTTTCTGTACACTCAACATTTTCCGACGCACAGACAAAACGTCAACTACTTAAAACAGATGCCACGGGCAGACTGAGTGCAGGAGGCAGATGAAACTCGAGCAGTAGGCGGAGCGAGAGTCACGTGACAGGCCACGCGACTTTCAGCCTTATTGCATTCGTTTTATTGTTTCACCAGTACTAGTCCGGTTTTTTTCTAGCCACACCTCGTACATTCTGCACAGAGCCATCTTAGATTTAAAAAGCCATTTATTGAAACTCTACATCTCCATACTCTGCAAACATCATTAAAGTGCATTGCATTCATTGTACCATGTATTAGTTTCTTCTCAATCTGTTTGTGAATGGAGTGGAAGAATTACTACTTAAATGCCTCTGTTCATGTTGGTAATTAGTCTAACCATTTTCATTGAAGTCCTTGTGGGTGTCTGACTGCATCGTATGCAATAAAAAAATACCAATGTTTGGGCTGCTATTGCAGGCAGCCTACATTTTGTGGTACCTAATGGAGAAAAATGTAGGAGGCTGTAGTGTGTTCCTAGATTCTTCATTCAGTGTTGATGCTTGAAATTTTGTAGTGTGTGTGTGTGTGTGTGTGAGAGAGAGAGAGAGAGAGAGAGAGAGAGAGAGAGAGAGAGAGAGAGATACTGGGCATCTGGCTTCAGACGTCTGCCAGTTAAAGTTTTTCAGTATTTCTGTGATACCATCTCATGGATCAAACAGATCTGTTACTATTTGTGCTGCCCTTCTTTCTATATATTCAGCTTCCCCTATCAGATCTATTTGGTGAGAGTCCCACACACTAGAGCAACATTCTAGGTTGGGCACACAGCTGTTTAATCTCCTTTTTATACAGTTTTTTCGATTGTTCTGCCACATGCTTCATCCACAAATGAACCTATATGATCATTCAATTTCATGTCCAAACAAATTGTAACACAGAGGTATTTGAAGGAGTTGATGGATTACAATTGTGACCTGTCGATGTTGTTGTAATAAGATACTAAATTTTTGCACTTTGTGAAATTCAGAATTTTACATTTTTGAAATGCCACAAAAAGCAAAAGCGAACATGTCCAACACCGGTTTCCTGCCAATCCTAACATACGGTGTAGAAACAAGTACCGTAGTAAACAAAGACCTCAGCAGAACTCGACCAACAAGAATGAGATTCATTACAACTTTGAACCGAACAACTAGAAAGTACAAAATCGGGAATGAGGTGAACAGAAAAGCAGCTGGTATTGAGATTCCTATTACCAGTGTCATAAAGTAGTTCAGACTCCAGTGGTATGGGTGCATAATGAAAATTAACAGCATGACATTTTTCAACATTTAAAGCAAGTTGCCCAACTCTGCACATTTAAAGCAGGTTGGCCATCTTTGCACCACTTCAAAATCTTATAAAGATTGCAGGGACTGCAGTAGCAAGCAGTCAAAATAACTTCTATACATCTAAAAGGTACAAGGAATATGAAGCTTTTGTTTTCTTAAGCAGATGACTACCACATGTTAGATTGCTGTGACGCAGACTAGGCCAGAGATTATGAAGACAGACAGTTGACATCTGAAAATCAGTTTAAATTTCTAGGAGTAGTGATATCCTGACCAAATAAGAAACAGCTAGCAGTAGCCTTATCCAAATCTGAGACAGAATGTAGGGCCCTTATCTCAGTGTGTCAGGAGTCTCTCTCTCTCTCTCTCTCTCTCTCTCTCTCTCTCTCTCTCTCTGAAAAATATATCTAGAAACACAGATGATGTGACTTACCGAACGAAAGTGCTGGCAGGTCGATAGACACACAAACGTACACACGAAATTCAAGCTTTCGCAACAAACTGTTGCCTCATCAGTAAAGAGGGAAGGAGAGGGAAAGACGAAAGGATGTGGGTTTTAAGGGAGAGGGTAAGGAGTCATTCCAATCCCGGGAGTGGAAAGACTTACCTTAGGGGGAAAAAAGGACAGGTATACGCTCGCTCACTCGCGCGCCACACACACACACACACACACACACACACACACACACACACACATACAGACGCAAGCAGACATATTACATATGTCTGCTTGTGTCTGTATATGTGCGGATGGATACGTGTGTGTGTGCGAGTGTATTCCTGTCCTTTTTCCCCCTAAGGTAAGTCTTTCTGCTCCCAGGATTGGAATGACTCCTTACCCTCTCCCTTAAAACCCACATCCTTTTGTCTGTCCCTCTCCTTCCCTCTTTCCTGATGAAGCAACCGTTGGTTGCGAAAGCTTGAATTTTGTGTGTGTGTGTGTGTGTGTGACAACATACCAACGCTTTCGTTTGGCAAGTTACATCATTATATATACACAAATTTAGCCACTTCCTCATCCCCTCAAACCCAGAACCTCCCACAGAAGAATCCCAAAAGTGCCCCACTTGTGACAGGATACTTTCCGGGACTGGATCAGACTCTGAATGTGGCTTTCCAGCAGGGATAAGATTTCCTCAAATCCTGCCCTGAAATGAAATGAGATCCATCCTTCATAAAATCCTCGCCACTCCACAAAGAGTGTCTTTCCGCCGGCCACCTAACCTTCGTAACCTCGTGGTTCTTCCCTATGAAATCCCCAAACCACCTTCCCTACCCGCTGGCTCCTATCCTTGTAACTGCTCCCGGTTACAGTCCATGCACCGTCCCACCACCACCTACTCCAGTCCTGTAACCTGGAAGGTGTACATGATCAAAGGCAGAGCCACATGTGAAAGCACCCACGTGATTTACCAACTGACATGCCTACACTGTGAAGCCTTCTATGTGGGAATGACCAGCAACAAACTGTCCATTTGCATGAACGGACACAGGCAGACAGTGTTTGTTGGTAATAAGGATCACCCTGTGGTGTTTGTTTGTGTGTCTATTGACCTGCCAGCGCTTTTGTTTGGTAAGTCTAATCATCTTTGTTTTTAGATATATTTTTCCCACGTGGAATGTTTCCCTATATAATCTAAAAAGAAAGAAAGTGATGAGACTTACCAAACAAAAGCGCTGGCAGGTCGATAGACACACAAACAAACACAAACATGCACACAAAATTCTAGCTTTCGCAACAAACGGTTGCTTCGTCAGGAAAGAGGGAAGGAGAGGGAAAGATGAAAGGAAGTGGGTTTTAAGGGAGAGGGTAAGGAGTCATTCCAATCCCGGGAGCGGAAAGACTTACCTTAGGGGGAAAAAAGGACGGGTATACACTCGCGCGCGCACACACACACACACACACACACACACACACACACACACACACACATATCCATCCGCATATACACAGACACAAGCAGACACAACAGAGGCAACAGTTTGTTGCGAAAGCTGAATTTTGTGTGTATATTTGTGTTTGTTTGTGTGTCTATCGACCTGCCAGCGCTTTTGTTTGGTAAGTCTCATCATCTTTCTTTATATATATATATATATATATATATATATATATATATATATATATAAAGATGATGTGACTTACCATACGAAAGCACTGGCAGGTCGGTAGATACACAAACACACACATACATACACACAAAATTCAAGCTTTCGCTACTTCTCGTTATCCGCCAGGCCTCAACCTCCGCTAATTTCAAGTTGCCGCCGCTCATACCTCACCTGTTTTTCAACAACATCTTTGCCTCTGTACTTCCGCCTCGACTGACATCTCTGCCCAAACTCTTTGCCTTTACAAATGTCTTCTTGTGTCTGTGTATGTGCGGATGGATGTGTGTGTGTGTGTGTGTGTGTGTGTGTGTGTGTGTGTGTGTGTGTGTGTGTGGGCGCGCGCGCGTGTGTATACCTATCCTTTTTTCCCCCAAGGTAAGTCTTTCCGCTCCCGGGATTGGAATGACTCCTTACCCTCTCCCATAAAACCCACATCCTTTCATCTTTCCCTCTCCTTTCCTCTTTCCCGATGAAGCAACAGTTTGTTGCGAAAGCTTGAATTTCATGTTTATGTTTGTGTTTGTTTGTGTGTCTGTCGACCTGCCAGCACTTTCGTTCGGTAAGTCACATTATATATATATATATATATAAAAACCAAAGATGATGTGGCTTACCAAACGAAAGCGCTGGCACGTCGATAGACACACAAACATACCTTTTGTGTGTAAGTCTTTCCGCTCCCGGGATTGGAATGACTCCTTACCCTCTCCCTTAAAACCCAAATCCTTTCGTCTTTCCCTCTCCTTCCCTCTTTCCTGACGAGGCAACCGTTGGTTGCGAAAGCTAGAATTTTGTGTGTATGGTTGTGTTTGTTTGTGTGTCTATCGACGTGCCAGCACTTTCGTTTGGTAAGTCACATCATCTTTGTTTTTAGATATATTTTTTCCCACATGGAATGTTTCATCCATGAGTTGCATATTAAAGTATCTTTTGCATTGCTATGGTACAACTATGGACTTCCTTTGTTTGTGTAACAGTTCTGTTAATGTGTTTCCACTAACTGTATTAATTCCAATCAGATACCACTCGTAAATTACTGTGCAAGCAATAAAATCACAAAAGTTGTTTCCTGAAATATAAACACTGTAGTGTGTAATAGCAGTTGACTGCTGTTTCACAAAAGCTGCTACATTCGTTTGTCATAGTAATAATTTTTTCATTTAACTTTAAGGTTTGTACACTGTTTACAATTAATGCTGTTTTGCAGATTTGTTTATGTGAACTTGCTGAATGTCTGAGCAACTTAAATTCTTATACTGTCTGTGATATAAATTTACCTGATCGTTCTAATTTTCTATTCATGTTGCAGGAAGATATTATCTCCATTTGGAATAAAACAGCTTCGGATGCAGTTACAACAGGTCGGATAAGAGATACTTTAAAAAGGGTGTTGAATCTTCCACCAACCACAATACTAGAGTACAAAACGCACAATGACAGTCTGAAGTAAGTATTTGTGACTGGAAGCCCCCCACTTTTTTTCATTCTCTGGTACATGAATTTATCAAAACGCCATTACACTTTTGTACAGGCTTTTGTTGCTCACCTAGTCTGTATGTTGTTAATCAGTGTAAGTGCGAGGAGATAAAATAGAAATATTGTGGAGTGATGTTTTCATAAAACTTGAGTGGCTCCTAACAAAGACCTCATCTGTCCCATAAAACATAGTGCAGTACATTTACTTCTGTACTATGCAGAACACAGCTCCACCAATAACTACAAAACAGGAGGGAAATAATATGAAAAGAACATGAATTGAAAATCACGTAACTGCAGCATTTCTTAAAGCTTAGCAGATTTTACTTACAGTAACTGATTTATGACAACATGCTCTCATTAATGTTCTGTGGAGTATTATTTTCTGTGTGGTAATATTGGACATGGAGTATTAATTATGCAGAAAGGTGTATTAATGATGATTTTGTGTTGTGTTCATGTGGCAAGCTGTTATAGTGTGTCTGACAGATCAACTGTGGGCAGATGAAAATAATTGTTTGGCAGTTAAATTGTTAAAACACAGCTATTTTAATTTCGTAGAGCTATACACTTTTAATGCACTTCCAATCTTTCAAACACGGAAAATGTCTTCTTTTGTTAACCCATGTACATGTTCCATAAAAAATTCTATCAGCTCAAAGCAAGTGATACTGTAACTCGTCTGTTTTTCTAGTTGTCATTTGTATATCTACATCTACGTAGATACTCCACAAGCCACCACATGGTGCATGGCGGAGGGTACCATGTACCACTACTAGTCATTCCCTTCCCTGTTCCACTCACATATAGAGTGAGGAAAAAATGACTGTCTGTATTCCTCAGTATGAGCCCTAATTCCTCATATCTTATCTTCTTGGTCCTTAAGCGCAATGTATGTTACTCGCAGTAGAATTGTTCGGCAGTCAGCTTCAAATGCTTGTTCTCTAAATTTTTTCAATAGTATTCCTTGAAAAGAACATCACCTTCCCTCCAGGGGTTCCAATTTGAGTCCCTGAAGCATCTCTGTGACATGTTTTGTTTGAACCTCCTAGTAACAAATCTAGCAGCCCGCCTCTGAATTACTTAGATGTCTTCCTCCCGTCTGACCTGGTATGGATCCCAAACTCTTAAGCAGTACTCAAGAATAGGTCACGCCAGTGTCCTACATGTGGTCTCCTTTACATGTGAACAGCACTTTCGCAAAATTCTCCCAATGAATCAAAGTCGACCATTCGCGTTCCATACCACAGTTCTCACATGCTTGTTCCATTTCGTATTGCTTTGCAACATTACGTCCAGATATTTAAACAACTTGACTGTGTCAGGCAGGACACTACTAATACTGTATCTGAACATTACAGGTTTGTTCTTCCTACCCATCCACATTAACTTACATTTTTCCACATTTAGAACAATCATCATCAATTACAAATTTTGTGTAGATCATCATGTATCTTTCTACAGTCACTCATCGTGGACACCTTACTGTACACCACAGAATCATCAGCAAACAGACAGCAGACTGCTGCCCACCCTGTCCAACAAATCATTTATGCATGAATAGAATAATAGCGGTCCAATCGCACTTCAGTGGGATACTCCTGACAATACCCTTGTCTCTGGTGGTGAACACTCGCCATTAAGGGCAATATACTGGTTTCTGTTACTTAAGAAATCTCAGAGCCACTCACATATCTGTGAACTTACTCGATATTCTCGTACATTCTTTAACAGCCTGTAGTGGAGCACTGTGTAAAATGCTTTCCAGAAATCTAGAAATATGGATGGCAATTGTGTGTGTTGTTCATCTTACACTATTCGTTGATGGATGCTTTTATGAATCTTTAGCACTTTCAGATAGGAATAAAATGGAATCAACGCATTGAAAGTCAATGATTCCCAGTCATGCAAGCTAATATATGCCTCTCTTTTCTGTCATAGGTAAGTTGATAGCTTAATTGTCACATTAAGCTAGCATCACTTGCTTGGGATATTTTTGCTAATTGTCACCATTCATTACTGATGTTGCCAGCCAATGGATTCTTGATGAGTTGTGGCACTAACTTCATTGTCATGATCCTGCTGTACAAGTGATTGCTTGGGTAAATAATGAAATGTCCCATCTGTCTGGCACTCACTATCATGCTGTCTAAAAACTCTTTTTGTCATGTTATTCTGGGGTATAATCCCAAGATTCCACCTTCACTGGATTTGTGAAAACTACTGATATGCCTGTGCATTTGCAAGTCGTTCTCTGGGGCATAGAGGGTTCTTCTTCTTTCTCATGAATATCTCGTAACTTCTCCCCCCTGCGGGTCCGGGGATTAGAATAGGCCCGAGGTATTCCTGCCTGTCGTAAGAGGCGACTAAAAGGAGCCCATCCCCCTCACGGGGGTAGTTAGCGCCTGCGTCCGGAGACGGACGGTTTCACGACCTATAATCGTGGTCTTTTTGGTTTTTCACTTCTCGTTTCTTCCTTCCTTTTGTTGGTTCCTTTCTTTGCTCTTCTCCACTTCACTGTCTTCCTTACTCTTTCCCTTGACTCCTCCTTGCCTTCTCATTGCCTTTTTCTCCTTGCCTTCTCATTGCCTTCTTCTCCTTGCCTTCTCCTTGCCTCCTTCTCCTTGCTTTCTCATTGCTTTCTTCTCCTTGCCTTCTCTGGTCTCCGCCTCGGCGTTTGAGACAGTCTGTCCTCTTTCTCCCTCTCTCTTCTTTTTCCTCTTCTTCCTTCCTCCCTGTGCGTGTCTGAAGGCCGACCCACGCGTTCGCACGCGTAGCCGGTGACGGGGTAACGCGTAAGTCCCCGCCCTGGGTAGACATGTAAGGCACGCGCGTACCCCCTGGTAAAGGCCAGGCCCGGGGAGGGGTGATTGCCTGAGCTGATACCTTCTGACCATGCCGATTGGTCCCTCCGTCTGTTTCTCGGGAGGTGTGACCTGAGGTGTAAACATTCACCTAAGGCGGGAGTGCCCTCTGAGAGGGTCCTCACAAGGAAGGAGCGCGCCATCGGAGACGCTGGCAATCATGGGGGATTCCTCCGCAATGGATTCTACTCCATCGCTTTCGACTTCGACCCACAAACGGAAACGTGACCAGCCAACAGTGACAAAAATACTACCGCCTGCCCCACAGTTCCTCGTAGTTTCTCGATCTGAGGACGGAAAGGATTTTTCCTCTGTCAACCCTTTCGTTATCCAGAAGGGCGTAGATGCCATAGCCGGATCTGTCAAATCTTGTACCAGGTTGCGTAACGGTACCTTATTACTAGAAACTGAGAGCGCCTTTCAGGCACAAAAACTGCTTCGGGCCACACTCTTGTACACGTTCCCTGTCCGGGTGGAGGCCCACCGCACTTTGAATTCGTCTCGTGGTGTAGTCTATAGTAGCTCTCTCGACGGATTGACTGACGAGGAGCTTCAATCTTTCCTCGCTGAGCAGGGCGTGACGGCTGTCCATCGGGTCATGAAAAAGGTCAACAATGACCTTGTACCGACCCGGACACTTTTCTTAACCTTCGATAGTGTTAAGCTGCCATCGCGCATCAAGGCGGGCTACGAGGTTATTTCTGTTCGCCCCTATGTCCCGACACCTACGCGCTGCTACCAGTGTCAGCGTTTCAATCACACTCGACAGTCTTGTTCCAATGCGGCTAAATGTGTCACTTGTGGCAGGGATGCCCATGAGGGTGACTGTCCACCTCCGTCTCCTCGTTGTGTGAACTGTCAGGGTGACCATGCCGCATCCTCCCGCGACTGTCCTGTCTATAAGGAAGAACGCTGTATCCAGGAAATTCGAGTCAAAGAGAAAGTGTCCACCTCGGCTGCTCGCAAGCTATTGGCTAGTAGGAAGCCCACGCTGCTCCCAGCGGGGAAATACAGCACTGTCCTCGCCTCTCCTCGGACTACCCGGGAGGTAGCAACCCAGACATGCGATCTGACCTTCAGCACCACGGTCGTCCGTTCGGCCAGTGCTAAGATCGCGCGGTCGACGTCTCCTCTTCGTCCCATCACCCCACAGACACCAGCCCCTTCATCAGCTTCTGCTAAGACGAAGACCCAGAAGTCAGATGCACGGGCCTTCAAGAAGGAACCGTCCCGTGCAGACTTCCTACGTACCTCGACCTCCCAGCCTTCGTCCGGTACTTCCACCAAACGACCATCCAAGAAGGCTAATAGGAAGCACAGTTCTCCTTCTCCGCCACGGCGCATTTCTTCTCCTGCGCCACCCAGCGGTTGCCGCCCCAGGCCGTCATCCCTTTCGCCTGGCCGCACCGCTGGTAGCCGAACATCTGGCCGTTCACCGGCGGAGGAAGCTCCCCCTCCCGGCCATCTTCCCAAGATGGCCGATGAACCTATAGAACCAATGGACGATGACTGTCCGCCTACTGATAGCGGCGGCAGTGCTCGCTCGATGCCAGGCCCGCAGCGGCCTTCGAGGTGACCCCTTCTCTCATCTTCCTTTTCTTCCGATGGCACTTATTAACTGGAATATTCGCAGCGTTCGCTCCAACCGAGAGGACTTGAAGTTGCTGCTCCGCTCGCATCGTCCGCTCGTCGTAGCCCTCCAGGAAACGAAGCTACGCCCATGCGATCAAATTGCCTTGGCACACTACACCTCTGTGCGTTTTGACCTACCCCCTGTGGTAGGTATCCCAGCTCATGGAGGGGTTATGTTGCTGGTCCGGGATGATATTTACTACGATCCCATCACGTTGCACACCGGCCTGCAGGCAGTTGCCATCCGCATTACTCTCCCCACTTTTACGTTTTCCTTTTGTACCGTTTACGCTCCATCGTCATCTGCCGTTACCAGGGCAGACATGACGCAACTTGTTGCTCAGCTACCTGCACCATTTTTGTTAACTGGAGACTTCAATGCCCACCATCCTCTTTGGGGCTCTCCAGCATCCTGCCCGAGGGGCTCCTTGTTAGCAGACCTTTTCAACCAGCTCAATCTTGTCTGCCTCAATACTGGCGCCCCTACTTTTCTTTCGGACACATCTCATACCTATTCCCATTTAGACCTCTCTATATGTACTCCCCAACTTGCACGCCGGTTTGAGTGGTATGCCCTTGCTGATACATATTCGAGCGACCACTTCCCGTGTATTATCCATCTCCTGCAGCATACTCCCTCTCCGTGCTCCTCTCGTTGGACCATCTCCAAGGCAGACTGGGGGCTCTTCTCTTCCAGGGCGACCTTTCAGGATCAAACCTTCACAAGCTGCGATCGTCAGGTCGCACACCTCACGGAAGTCATTCTCGCTGCTGCTGAATATTCCATCCCTCACCCTACCTCTTCTCCACGTCGCGTACCGGTCCCCTGGTGGACCGCGGCATGTAGGGACGCTATACGTGCTCGTCGACGTGCTTTACGCACCTTTCAACGCCACCCTACAGTGGCGAATTGTATTAATTATAAACGATTACGTGCTCAGTGTCGTCGTATTATTAAAGAAAGCAAGAAAGCCAGCTGGGCTGCTTTCACCAGCACCTTCAACAGTTCTACTCCTTCTTCTGTTGTCTGGGGTAGCCTGCGCCGGCTATCTGGCACTAAGGTCCACTCCCCAATTTCTGGCTTGAAGGTCGCGAATGAAGTCCTTGTGGCCCCTGAGGCTGTCTCCAATGCCTTCGGCCGCTTTTTCGCCGAGGTTTCGAGCTCCGCTCATTACCACCCTGCCTTCCTCCCCCGCAAACAGGCCGAGGAGGCTAGGCCACGTGACTTCCGCTCCTCGAATTGTGAAAGTTATAATGCCCCATTCATCATGCGGGAACTCGAAACCGCACTTGGCCGATCACGGTCCTCCGCTCCAGGGCCTGATTCTATTCATATTCAGATGCTGAAGAACCTTTCTCCTGCGGGTAAAGGTTTTCTTCTTCGTACATACAATCGCATCTGGATTGAGGGACATGTTCCCGCATGCTGGCGCGAGTCTATTGTTGTCCCGATTCCTAAGCCGGGGAAGGACAAGCACTTGCCTTCCAGTTATCGACCTATCTCGCTTACCAGCTGTGTCTGTAAAGTGATGGAGCGAATGGTTAACTCTCGATTGGTTTGGCTGCTCGAGTCTCGACGCCTACTTACCAATGTACAATGTGGATTTCGAAGGCGCCGCTCTGCTGTCGACCATCTGGTTACCTTGTCGACCTTCATCATGAATAACTTCTTGCGGAAGCGCCCGACCGCGGCTGTGTTCTTTGATTTGGAGAAGGCTTACGACACCTGTTGGAGGGCGGGCATTCTCCGCACCATGCATACGTGGGGCTTTCGCGGTCGCCTCCCTCTTTTTATTCGTTCCTTTTTAATGGATCGACAGTTTCGGGTACGTGTGGGTTCTGTCCTGTCCGACACCTTTCGCCAGGAGAATGGGGTGCCACAGGGCTCAGTTTTGAGCGTCGCTCTCTTCGCCATCGCGATCAATCCAATAATGGATTGCCTCCCAGCTGATGTATCAGGCTCCCTTTTCGTGGACGATTTTACCATCTATTGCAGCGCGCAGTGTCCACGTGTCTTGGAGCGCTGTCTTCAGCGTTCTCTTGACCGTCTTTACTCCTGGAGTGTCGCCAATGGCTTCCGTTTTTCTGCCGAGAAGACGGTCTGTATTAACTTCTGGCGCTACAAAGAGTTTCTCCCACCGTCCTTACGACTCGGTCCCGTTGCTCTCCCACTCGTGGAGACAATCAAATTTTTAGGCCTTACCTTTGACAGGAAACTTAGCTGGTCTCCACATGTGTCATATTTGGCCGCCCGTTGTACCCGTTCTTTAAATGTCCTCCGTGTTCTCAGTGGTATGTCGTGGGGAGCGGATCGAACCGTCCTACTTCGTCTATATCGGTCGATTGTCCGCTCCAAGCTGGATTATGGGAGCTTCGTATACTCCTCTGCACGGCCATCCATCTTACGCCGCCTCAACTCCATACAATATCGGGGTTTACGACTTGCGATCGGAGCATTTTATACCAGTCCCGTAGAGAGTCTTCATGCTGACGCTGGCGAATTGCCACTCACCTACCGGCGCGATATACTGCTTTATCGGTATGCCTGTCGGCTACTGTCAATGCCCGACCATCCTTCTTATCGTTCCTTTTTTGACGACTCTCTTGACCTTCAATACGGGTTGTATGTCTCTGCCTTGCTACCCCCTGGAGTTCGCTTTCGTCGCCTCCTTCAACACCTTCATTTTTCACTCCCTGCAACCTTTCGAGTGGGCGAGAGCCGCACGCCACCTTGGCTCCAGGCTCAGGTCCGCGTTCACCTCGACCTCAGCTCGCTCCCAAAAGAGGTCACCCCCGGTTCGGTCTACCACTCCCGTTTTTTGGAACTTCGTTCGAAGTTCAACAACATGACTTTCATTTATACAGATGGCTCTAAGACCAATGACGGGGTCGGGTGTTCCTTTATTGTCGGGGCACAAAGTTTCCAATACCGGCTCCATGGCCATTGTTCGGTCTTCACAGCTGAGCTCTTTGCCCTCTACCAGGCTGTTCTGTACATCTGCCGCCACCGACATTCTGCTTATGTCATCTGCTCAGATTCCCTGAGCGCCATCCAGAGCCTCAGTGATCCGTACCCGGTTCACCCTTTCGTACACCGGATCCAACGCTCTCTTCAGCAGCTGGTGGACGTCGGTACGCCGGTTAGCTTTATGTGGGTTCCTGGCCATGTCGGTATCCCTGGGAACGAAGCTGCAGATGCCGCGGCCAAGGCTGCGGTCCTCCAGCCTCGGACAGCTTCTTGTTGTGTCCCTTCGTCCGATTTTAGCAGGGTCATTTGTCGGCGCGTTGTGTCGCTGTGGCATGCCGATTGGGCTGCACTTACCGACAACAAGCTTCGGGCCTTAAAACCTCTTCCCGTGGCTTGGACGTCCTCCTCACGCCCTTCTCGGCGGGAGGAGGTCGTTTTAGCAAGGTTAAGAATTGGACACTGCCGGTTCAGCCATCGCCATCTGCTGACGGCTGCGCCGGCGCCGTTCTGCCCATGTGGGCACTTGCTGACAGTTCGTCACATTTTAATGTCCTGTCCCGATCTTAAAACACTGCGCCTCGATCTTAACCTGCCTACTACTTTAGATGCCATTTTAGCGGATGACCCACGAGCAGCTGCTCGTGTTCTTTGTTTTATCAATTTGACAAACCTCGCTAAGGACATTTGATGATGTTTTTTAATCCTATGCCTGTCAGTCTGTCTTTTATTGTGTTTTCCCTTTTAGTTGTTGTTGTCAACTTGTGCCTCGCGGTGCATTCTTAGAGTAGTCAGGGCGCTAATGACCATTGAAGTTGTGCGCCCGAAAACCACAAAAAAAAAAAAAAAAAAAAAAAAAAAAAAAAAAAGAGAAAAACTCGTAACTTCTGTCACACCATCATTACAAATTTGTTCAACCTTAAGCTGAGTAAAAATATTGTTAGTAGGTACTTGAAAAATTCACATTTTTCAATAAACACAAATTCAGCCTCAAAATGTGAAATTATCTAATAGACGCTATTTAACTACAGTTCGGAGAAAGCGAAAAATCCAGATCGAGAGATGTGATCAGCGAAATTTATTCCACTGATTAGGGACATGACACACAAACATTCAGCATTACAGACTGGTTGATACATGCACTGTGACTGTGGAAATTTAATATGGAGTAGCACCACCACGTGCTGCAATCAGAGCTGCTAGATGTCATGGCACAGAATCAGAGCACGTAAATATGCTGCTGGGGAATACTCTGCGATGCAGTTTGTGCATGTGCCAACAAAGCATCAACAGTAACTCCAGGAGGACCTGAACATAAGTCTCCAACCGACCATATCCCAAAGTTGTTCGATGTGTGACATGTCAGGTGAACAGGCAGGCCAGGAAAGCAGTGGACCCATCGTTCTTCGAAGAACGCGTGCACATTTCTCGTCGCATTCGGACAGGCATTGTTGTGTTGAAATATGGTGTGTGGAAGAGCCTGCAGCAGGGACAGTGTCTGAGGCTGAGGCTGTGAAACATATGTGATGTAGCGGTAGCCGTTTGGGTTGCCCTCGAGATGCAGGAGGTAAGTTTGTGTGTTATAGGGAGTGGTACCCCAAACAATAACCTTGGTGTTTGTCTGCTATGCTGCTCAGCAATACAAGCTGCACAATTGCATTCAACACGGTCTTATCAGACGCGTGTGCGGCCATCACTGTTAGATAAGTTGATGCAGGACTCGTCTGAAAACACTACATTTTGGCACTCAAAATGCCAGTGTCAACATTCACATGCCCATTGCAGTCCTCGCTGTTGGTGGGTTCTGGTCGGTGGAAGCCAATTCAATGACATGCAAATCAGTCCAGCCTGCAGAAGACAGTGTGGAACCATCAGTTGCAGTGCTCCACAGTCACACCAACACTGTATATGATGATGTTCTGTCCATTACGACCAAGCAGATAATATGGCAGTCATCTCGCACTGTGGTCTCATTGTGTCATTAAGTACCCTGCTGGAGCAATGTACGGCCCTCTTCTCTCCACTGGTTCCACATGTGCCTCACTGTTGAAGCAGCATACCCTTTGAGCCACAATGTCATGGAATGACAGACCCACCTCCTTTAGACCAATCATTCTGCCCCATTTGAATGCATTCACATGCTGACATTCCATTCAGTAATGCCAGTAAGGTGTAGATACACTTGGTTTCCATTTTGTATGTCTGATCTGTGCTGATTCAGCACTGCTTAACACTGACCTGTCCAGTCACACAAAATACGGCACTATTGGGTCTATGTGCACACTGCTTCTCTATCATTTATATCACTTATTATGGTTCTGCCATTATACACTCTGTCTTATCGTGGTACCTTGCAGACCATTGCCTCTGAGGGTTTTACTTTTTACAAACAGTAGTGTATTTTATCAGAGATAGTTAGAAAAAGCTATATTTTCTTCATATAAATGTTGGAAATATTGCTATTTTCTGGTAACTGGTACTGCACATCATTTGGTGGAATCCAATTTGGGAAGTTGGATAGGTAACTTGGGTAAGAACGAGTCTGCAAAATAAAAAGTACATAATCATGACAACATATTCTGTGTGATCAAAAGTATCCAGGCACCCCCAAAAACATACGTTTTACATATTAGGTGCATTTTGCTGCCGCCTACTGCCAGGTACTCCATATCAGCGACCTCAGTAGTCATTAGACATCGTGAGAGAGCAGAATGGGGTGCTCTGCAGAACTCGTGGACTTCGAACATGGTCAGGAGATTGGGTGTCACTTGTGTCGTGTGTCTGTATGAGAGATTTCCACACTCCTAAACATCCCTAGGTCCACTGTTTCCTATGTGATAGTTTAGTGGAAACAAAGGGATATGTACAGCACAAAAGTGTACAGCTGACCTCGTCTGTTGACTGACATCTGCCAGCATGTGTAGTGCCAACAGTAAAATTTGGAGGCAGTGGTTTTATGGTGTGGTCGTGGTTTTCATGGAGGGGTCTTGCACCCCCTTGTTTTGTGTGGCACTTTCACAGCACAGGCCTACATTGATGTTTTAAGCAGCTTCTTGCTTCCCACTGTTGAAGAGCAATTCGGGGATGGCTATTGCATCTTTCAACACGATAGAGCACCTGTTCATAATGCACGGCCTGTGGCACAGTGGTTACACGACAATAACGTACCTGTAATGGACTGGCTTGTGCAGAGTCCTGACCTGAAACTTATAGAACACCTTTGGGAAGCCCCCCAGGGGGTCCACAACTCTTCTGTGGATACGTGCGTAGCGAGCACGGGACCCCAAGCTAATGTGGCCCTACTTCCTTTCCGGGCTGCATACCCTCCCTTTCCGCATCCTTCCTCCCCCCTCACCCCTCACCCCTGGCTCTTTCCTTCCCTTTCTCCCCCTCTGGGAGTATGGTTTGTGCCTACGTCCGGAGACGGACGCTCGAAACTGTTACAAATTCCTTGCTTTCTACACTTGCAAGTCTTCGTCCTTCCTCTGTCCTTCTCTTTTCCTTCCCTCTTCTCTTTGCCCTTTTCTCTGCTGCGGCGTTTGAGACCCCTCTTCTTTCCTTTCCCTTTCTCTTTTTTTCCTCCCTGTGCGTGTCTGAAGGCCGACCCATGCACTTCCACGCGTAGCCGGTGACGGGGTAACGCGTAATTCCCCGCCCCGGGTAGAAAGGTAGGACACGTACGTACCCCCTGGTAACGGCCAGGCCCCGGGAGGGGTGATTACCCGAGCTGATACCTTCCGAAAGTGCCGGCCGATTGGTCCCTCTGTCAGTTTGTCGGGAGGTGTGACCTGAGGTGTGAACAATCACCTAAGGCGGGAGTGCCCTCAGAGAGGGCCCCCACAAGGGAGGAGCGCGCCATCGGAGACGCCGGTAATCATGGGGGATTCTTCCGCAATGGTTTCCTCACCTTCCACTATGTCTGCTCACAAGCGTAAGTTCACTGAGTCTCAGCCACAGACAGTTCTTCCATCGTTGCCACAGTTCCTTGTTGTTTCTCGGTCTGACGAAGGTCACGACTTCTCCACGGTCAACCCTTTCATTATTCAGAAAGGTGTCGACGCAATTGCAGGTCCTGTAAAGTCTTGTTCCAGATTACGGAATGGCACCCTGTTGTTAGAAACAGTCAGTGCCCTCCAGGCACAAAAATTGCTGCGTACCTCACTACTACACACCTTCCCTGTCCGGGTGGAACCACACCGTACTTTAAATTCCCTGTTGGAGTCGTTTATACACGCTCCCTCGATGGATTGTCTGACGAAGAAATTCAGCACTACCTGTCTGACCAGGGCGTAATGGCTGTTCATAGGGTTACGAAAAGGGTTGACACGAACATCATTCCAACCCGCACTGTCTTCTTGACATTTGACAAAGTTCAACTCCCATTGAAAATCAAAGCAGCCTATGAGATAATTTCCGTTCGCCCTTATGTCCCAAACCCTACGCGTTGCTATCGGTGTCAGCGGTTCAATCACACCAGCCAGTCCTGTTCCAATTCGGCCAAATGTGATACGTGAGGCAAGGATGCCCATGAGGGTGCTTATCCACCTCCATCCCCTCGCTGCATCAACTGTATGGGTGACCACGCTGCTTCCTCTCGAGATTGTCCCGTTTTTAAGGACGAAAAACTCATCCGGGAAATTAGAGTAAAGGAAAAGGTGTCGACCTTAGCTGCTCGAAAATTATTCGCCAGTCGACGGCCCACCGTGCCTCAGACAGGAAAATACAGCACTGTCCTTGCTTCTCCTCGGCCAACAAAGGAGGCGGCCACGCAGACTTGCGACCTCACCTGTAGTGCCACGGTCGTCAGATCGGCCAGCGCAAAGATCGCCCGTTCAACCTCACCACTTTCGCCTGCCCACTCTCTGGCTCACCCTTCGTTGAGTTCTGCTAAATCTCGAGCCCAAAAGTCAGACACCAAGACTTTGAAAAAAGAGCATACTCGTGAAGAGTTTTTACGTACCGCAACTTCCCAACCATCGGTTCCTCCTTCCTCTAAACATCATACTTCCAAGAAGGCTACAAAGAAACCCAGTTCCTCTCCTCCGCCAAGGCGTGTCCCATCTACAGCACCACCTGGCGGAAATCGCCCTCGGCTGTCTTCTGTGTCGCCGAGGCGCACTGCTGGCGGCTGATCAACCGGCCGATCGCTGGTGGCAGAAGCTGCTCCTGACCAACCTATGGATCAGGATCTTCTGCCTTCGGCTGAATGCCATTCCATGCTGTCGGTCGCAAGCTCAGAGCAGTCGTTGAGTTGACAGCAACCTTGGTCACATTCCTCCATTTTATGTCCACCCAATGTCCATTATCCACTGGAATATCCGCTGCATTCGAGCCAATCGGGATGAATTGTCGATCCTCTTATGATCCTACTCGCCAGTCATCATCTGTCTTCAGGAAACAAAGCTGTGTCCCCATGACCACTTTGTTCTCCCTCATTTTCAGTCCGTCCAATATGATCTCCCCTCTGTTGAAGGCACTCCAGCACATGGAGGACTCATGATTCTTCTCCATGAAACTCTCCATTATCACCCAATCCATTTAAACACTTCCTTCCAAGCTGTTGCCGTCCGTCTTTCCCTTTCCGGATACACGTTCTCTCTTTGTACTGTATACATTCCATCGTCCACACCAATGGCACGAGCTGATCTCCTTCATCTTCTTGGTCAGCTTCCACCCCCATATTTGCTGGTTGGGGACTTCAATGCCCACCACCCACTTTGGGGATCTCCACATCCTTGTCCACGTGGCTCACTATTGCTAGACGTCTTCCACCAAGCAGATTTAGTTTGCCTCAACACTGGGGTCCCTACATTTTTGTCTGCCTCCACGACAAGTTTATCTTATTTGGACCTTGCGGTCGGTACTGTTCCGCTAGTTCGGCGCTTCAAATGGTTCGCCCTTGATGATACACATTCGAGTGACCACTTTCCATGTGTCCTTAGACTGCAGCCTCAACTGCCCTACATGTGCCCGCGACGCTGAAAGTTTGCCCAAGCTGATTGGACACTTTTTTCGTCTCTAGCGACATTCGATGTCCGTCACTTTCCCAGCGTCGACGATGAGGTCACACATATTACAGACGTTATTCTTAAAGCTGCGGAACATTCAATACCACGCACCTCCGAATTGCCCCGGCGCCCCCCAGTTCCTTGGTGGAACGAGGCATGCCGTGATGCAATACGTGAGCGGCGACGTGCTCTCCGCGTTTTCTGCCACCATCCTACTTTGGCCAACTGTATCCACTATAAGCAGTTCCGAGCGTGATGCCGTCATGCCGTCCGCGATAGCAAGAAGGCAAGCTGGAGATTCTTTATTAGCTCATTTAACGCCTTCACTCCCTCCTCGGAAGTTTGGAGTCAGCTTTGACGGTTCTCAGGCGCGCCTAGTTTCTCCCCGGACTCTGGGCTCACTGTCGCGCATGACACATTAGTGGACCCCGTCGCAATTTCTAACTCGTTGGGTCAGCACTTTGCTGAGATTTCGAGCTCTTCAAATTACCCGCCAGCGTTTCTCCCGAAGAAACTTGCGGCGGAAGTGCGACCTCTTGCTTTCTCCTCTCAAAATCGCGAAAGCTACAATACTGTTTTCTCCATGCGGGAACTCCAACATGCACTCTCTTCTCGCTCCTCCGCCCCAGGACCGGATGGTATCCACGTCCAAATGTTGCTGCATTTATCAACCCATAGTCTGCGTTACCTCCTTCGCCTTTATAATCGAATTTGGACCGACAGTACTTTTCCCAGACGATGGCGGGAAGCTATCGTCGTCCGTGTTCCGAAACCTGGAAAGGACAAACATCTCCCCTCTAGCTATCGCCCCATTTGTCTCACGAGTAGTGTCTGTAAGGTTTTGGAGTGTATGGTGAATTACCGTTTAGCTTGGTGGCTGGAATCCTGTAGTCTTTTAACACCTGCCCAATGCGGATTCTGAAAGCATCGTTCTGCAGTTGACCATCTTGTTGCTCTCTCCACTTATATCATGAACAATTTTCTCTGGAAACGCCAAACGGTAGCAATATTTTTTGATCAGGAGAGAGCATACGATACCTGTTGGAGGACAGGCATCCTCCGCACACTGTTCTCTTGGGGCTTTCGAGGCCGGCTGCCCCTTTTTCTTCGCGAATTTATGGCAGAGCGCACATTTAGGGTGCGGGTGAACACTACTCTCTCCCGCACTTTCTCCCAAGAAAACGGGGTACCCCAGGGCTCCGTGCTGAGTGTTGTACTGTTTGCCATCGCTATAAATCCAATTATGGATTGTCTCCTTCCTGATGTCTCGGGCTCCCTCTTTGTGGATGATTTTGCGATCTACTACAGCTCTCAACGGACCAGCCTTCTTGAACGACGTCTTCAAGGATGTCTCGATCGCCTCCACTCTTGGAGCATCGAAACCGGCTTCCGTTTCTTTCCCAGTAAGACCGTTTGTGTTAATTTTTGGCGACGTAAGGAGTTTCTTCCGCCCTCCTTACATCTAGGTCCTGTCAACCTTCCGTTTTCAGACATCGCTAAATTCTTGGGTCTTATGTTTGACAGGAAACTGTGCTGGTCCTCCCACGTTTCCTATCTTTCGGCTCGCTGTCTGCGATCGCTTAACACCCTCCGTGTCCTGAATGGCACCTCCTGGGGAGCGGACCGAGTGGTCCTTCTCCGCCTCTATCGCGCCTTAGTGCGCTTGAAATTGGATTGTGGAAGCATAGTCTACTCCTCTGCTCGGCCGTCTATTCTTCGGCGTCTCGACTCTATCCACCACCGTGGATTACGTTTAGTGTCTGGAGCTTTTTACACTAGCCTTTATGCTGAGACTGCTGAACCTCCGCTGTCCAATCGGCGAGCAGTCCTTCTGAGTCGTTATGCTAGCCATCTGTCTTCCATGCCTGCTAATCCAGCCCATGACATTTTTTCGACGCCTCCTTTGATGTAGGGTATGCAGGCCGCTCCTCCTCCCTACTACCCCCGGGAGTCCGCTTCCGTCAACTGCTCCATTCTCTTTCCTTCCGCTTTCCTAAAACCTTCTTGACAACTTGGGGTACAGCACCGCCATGGCTCCGTCCCCGGATCTGCCTGCTCCGTGACCTTTGTCAATTTCCCAAGGATGGTACCCCTACACTTGTTTATCGTCGGTCATTTGCTGCTCTATGTGCACAAATGACGGACGCCACATTTATTTACACCGACGGCTCGAAAACATCGTTCGGTGTAGGGAGTGCCTATATTGTTGGCGACACCCCAAATCCCTTTCGGCTTCCCGACCAGTGTTCGGTTTATACTGCGGAGCTTTACGCTGTTCTCCAGGCTGTCCACTACATCCGCCGCCATCAGCGGATACAGTACGTTATCTGCTCAGATCCTCTCAGCTCTCTCCTCAGTCCCCAAGCTCTTTACCCTGTGCACCCTTTGGTCCACCGGATTCAGGACTGTCTGCACTTGCTCCACCTGGGGGGCGTTTCGGTGGCGTTTCTCTGGCTCCCGGGACATGTTGGTATCTGTGGAAATGAGGCGGCCGATATTGCGGCCAAGGCTGCAGTCTCTCTTCCTCGGCCAGCTATTCAATCGATTCCCTTCGCCGATCTACGGAGCGTTTTATGTCGTCGTGTTGTTAATTTATGGCACACGCATTGGTCGACACTTCCCCATAATAAATTGCGGGACGTGAAAGATCTTCCTTGTGCTTGGACCTCTTTCTCCCGAACGCGTCGTCAGGAGGAGGTAATTTTAACTAGACTCCGGATAGGGCACTGTCTTTTTAGCCATCTACATCTTTTAAGCGGCATCTTTTAAGCGGTAAGACACCTTTTAATTGAGTGCCCCTATTTTAATCCGTTACGCTCCCGTCTACAGCTATCGCCTGATATATCGTCGATTTTAGCAGATGACACGCGCTCAGCCGACCGCCATCTCAAGTTTATTAGTGCCAGTGAAATGACGTCAGTCATCTGAAGCTTTTTTTGGGGACAACCAACCCCTTTCTGTAGTGGATTTTTAAGCCTTCCTTCTGCTTTTAGTTTCTCCAATTTTATGACTTTCATTCCCATTGCTCCTGGTTTTCAATTTCGGTTTTTTACAGTTTCCTAAGTCACGGACCGGGCGCTAATGACCATAGCAGTTTTGCGCCCTAAAAAAAAAAAACACTTTGGGAAGGTTTGGAATGCCGACGCAGAGCTCACAGACAGACATTGATACCTTTCCTCAGTGCAGCACTCCGTGAAGAATGGGCTGCCTTTCCCCAAGAAACCTTCCAGCACCTGAGTGAACGTATGCCTGCAAGTGTGGAAGCTGTTTTCATGGCTAAGGGTGGGCCAGCACCGTATTGAATTCCAGCGTTACTGATGGAGAGCACCACTAACTTAAAAGTCATTTTCAACCAGGTGTCTGGATACTTTTGATCACGTAGTGTATTAGTGTAATCAGTGCTCTGATGCCATAACAATTGTGGGTGGTTCTGCAGTTGAATGGTCTGTATAAAATAAATGCCATGTAATGCACCATAGCACTCAGTGGTACGACCGTGCTTCTTAGAACAAATAAATGCATATGTTTTTCCGCTAACCAGAATGAGATTTTCACTCTGCAGCGGAGTGTGCGCTGATATGAAACTTCCTGGCAGGTTAAAACTGTATGCCGGACCAAGACTCGAACTCAGGACCTTTGCACACAGTTTTAATCTGCCGGGAAGTTTCTTTTTCTGCTAACTTAAATTCAAAAGTTGGTATAACGCAAACATGTTTTATGTGGCAGTTTTAGGGAGTGGGTGTTTAGAACTGTGGTTGCACCAGATACCAGTAGATTGGGCCTGAATTACCTCTTTATAAACAGCCAAACTTGGCGTGTAAAGGACCAGTGGTCCCTGTACCCATGTGTCAGTTTTGCTTCCACAGGAACACACAGTGTGGGTGCTGGCTGCTGCCCTGAGAGACAGAGGCAGGACTTGTTTCCCTGCACTGCTCCTCTCCCCTCTGGCACTAATAATTCTAGTTTATGCTTGTGGCCAACTGGCAGTTTATAGTGTCCACACTCCGTACTGTTGTGACCGAAAAACAAAACCTTTCGGCGTATTTCTTCCCCTGAAGTAATTTTAGTTCTTATTCTATGTTAATACTTCATTGGTTCTATCTGTAGCATTGTCAGTGTGGTTCGCATGGCTGAGTGCGCACAAAAGGTCAAAATTTGTATTCTGCAGGTTTTGTAATTATCAAATTGGATGGGGAGAGGAAAGTAATATAAAAATACCTTAAATCAGAAAAGCACTCGGTTCACCAGCAGGAAAATGTTGCTGCTGCTTCTCAACAGAAACAGTCATTTGTTGAAAGCATGAAAACAGCCAAAAGTAGAAAACAAGCAAAAACCATTTTGGAGAGAAAACTTAAAATTTTTGCAAATGCAAATATTCGGGTCATAAAGCTCCTCAGTCAGCAGAATGTTATTTCAAAGCATTAAGGCATTACTATCAGGAACATAGCATGACAACCAAAATTTGTACATCTAATCATTAAAAAAAGTGAATATTTTCAAATTTTCAGATCCCTAATTACATAGCCAACAAAAATTTACTTTTTTCTGCAACTGGCTTGAAAATGGCTATTTTTATGCTTTCATGGGTGCTGATAATGAAAATGTCAATGAAAGTGCAAGATTAGCTCTCGTTTTGAAGTTCTGGCAACTTTGTCATTGCCTGTATAAGTTTATGCATGTATTTACCTTATTATTATCCCTCAGAGGAAGGTCACTGTGCATGGCATTTGTAGTTTTTTGTCAGTGATTCCCTGATAAGTGTCTAGCAGTAATTGGCTAAAGTTGATGCACTCCACTTTCACTGGCGTCTCATTTCCATGTCTGAAATTTGCTGGTCTGAGCATTCTCCATGCTCATTGGTTACAGTACCATAGTTGTCAGGAAAGAAGTCCCAAGTGGGTCTTTAGGAAATGTAACTTTAAAGACATGTTGCATCCCAATCTACTGTAGCAGTGCAGAAGATTGCCCACAAGAGCCTTATACACTCCTGGAAATTGAAATAAGAACACCGTGAATTCATTGTCCCAGGAAGGGGAAACTTTATTGACACATTCCTGGGGTCAGATACATCACATGATCACACTGACAGAACCACAGGCACATAGACACAGGCAACAGAGCATGCACAATGTCGGCACTAGTACAGTGTATATCCACCTTTCGCAGCAATGCAGGCTGCTATGCTCCCATGGAGACGATCGTAGAGATGCTGGATGTAGTCCTGTGGAACGGCTTGCCATGCCATTTCCACCTGGCGCCTCAGTTGGACCAGCGTTCGTGCTGGACGTGCAGACCGCGTGAGACGACGCTTCATCCAGTCCCAAACATGCTCAATGGGGGACAGATCCGGAAATCTTGCTGGCCAGGGTAGTTGACTTACACCTTCTAGAGCACGTTGGGTGGCACGGGATACATGCGGACGTGCATTGTCCTGTTGGAACAGCAAGTTCCCTTGCCGGTCTAGGAATGGTAGAACCATGGGTTCAATGACGGTTTGGATGTACCGTGCACTATTCAGTGTCCCCTCGACGATCACCAGTGGTGTACAGCCAGTGTAGGAGATCCCTCCCCACACCATGATGCCGGGTGTTGGCCCTGTGTACCTCGGTTGTATGCAGTCCTGATTGTGGCGCTCACCTGCACGGCGCCAAACACGCATACGACCATCATTGGCACCAAGGCAGAAGCGACTCTCATCGCTGAAGACGACACGTCTCCATTCGTCCCTCCATTCACGCCTGTCGCGACACCACTGGAGGCGGGCTGCACGATGTTGGGGCGTGAGCGGAAGACGGCCTAACGGTGTGCGGGACCGTAGCCCAGCTTCATGGAGACGGTTGCGAATGGTCCTCGCCGATACCCCAGGAGCAACAGTGTCCCTAATTTGCTGGGAAGTGGCGGTGCGGTCCCCTACGGCACTGCGTAGGATCCTACGGTCTTGGCGTGCATCCGTGCGTTGCTGCGGTCCGGTCCCAGGTCGACGGGCACGTGCACCTTCCGCCGACCACTGGCGACAACATCGATGTACTGTGGAGACCTCACGCCCCACGTGTTGAGCAATTCAGCGGTACGTCCACCCGGCCTCCCGCATGCACACTATACGCCCTCGCTCAAAGTCCGTCAACTGCACATACGGTTCACGTCCACGCTGTCGCGGCATGCTACCAGTGTTAAAGACTGCGATGGAGCTCCGTATGCCACGGCAAACTGGCTGACACTGACGGCGGCGGTGCACAAATGCTGCGCAGCTAGCGCCATTCGACGGCCAACACCGCAGTTCCTGGTGTGTCCGCTGTGCCGTGCGTGTGATCATTGCTTGTACAGCCCTCTCGCAGTGTCCGGAGCAAGTATGGTGGGTCTGACACACCGGTGTCAATGTGTTCTTTTTTCCATTTCCAGGAGTGTAGTTTTCTGCTCTCTTATTTCCTAGAATGCTTGTTGACACTTGAACAAAGGTATCCCAAGCTAACTTTTCACACTTCAAGAAGAGTGTGATAATTCCAATTCTAAAGAAGACAGTCACTGGCAGGTATCATTATTACTCAAGCATCAGGTTGTCATAGCTGCAAAATACTGCCACAGATTTAACAGAAGAATGGAAAGACCAGTAGAAGTCAACCTTGGGGAAGATCAGTTTGGGTTATTGAGAACTGTAGGAAGGTAGGTTGGAGAAAAGCAAACCTACATCTATAGCATTGATATCTCTAAATCTTTTGACAGTGTTGTGTGAAATGCACTCTTCGAAATTCTAAAGGTAACAAGAGACATGTTATTTACAACACAAGATGACAGTTATAACAGTCGTAGGACAAGGAAGGGAAGCAGCAATTGAGAAGTAACTGAGACAGGGTTGTAGCCTGTCCCTGAATTTATTGTCTGTATATCGAGCAAGCAGTAAAGGAAATAAGGAGAAACTTGGAAAGAGAATTAAAGGTAAGGGAGAGAAAATAAAAACTTTTCAGTTCGTGATTATATTGAAGTGTGTCAGTTGGTATAGGACATAGAAAATCAGTTGAACGGATTGGATTGAATAGTGTTTTGAAAAGAAGTTATAGGATGAACATAAAAAAAAGTAAAAATAAAAAGGTAATGGAATCAGATGTTGAGGGAATGAGATTAGGAAATGAGACTCTAATAGTAGTATTGGTTTTATTGTTTGAGCAACAAAATAAGAGAAATAGCCTAAATAGGAATGATGTAAAAGGCAGACTGGCAACAGCAAGGAAAGCTTTCCTGAATAAGAGAAATTTGTTATAATTGAACATACATTTAAAAGTTAGGAAATCCTTCTTAAGATTTTGATGTGCAGTGTAGCCTTTTATGGAGTGAAACTTTTGCAGTAAACAGGTTAGACAAGAAGAGGATAGATGCTTCAGATGTGTGGTGCTGTAGAAGAATGAAAATGATGGTGATCAGAGTGGAAGATCCCACAGCTAATGAAAACGTACTGAAATGAATTTGGGAGAGAATAAATTTGTGGCACAATTTGAGTAAAAAATGGATTGGTTGCTCGAACACATCCCGAAACGTCAAGAAAAGGTCAGTTTGGTAATGAAAGCAAGTTTGTGGAAGAAAAATTTTGAGAGACCAAAACTTGATAACAGCAAGCAGGTTGAAATGGCTGTAGATTTCAGTAGTTATGGAGTGCTGCGTCAAACAAATCTTCAAATTGAAAACTATCACAACAACAACAGTAGTGGTGGTCGTGGTCGTGGTGTCTTATTGCAACACACACACTTATTTGAAGTTTCATGTTGCACTTTATGTGACACATTGACTCAAACTTTTTTTTTTTTTTTAAATGTTACACAGTGTGCTGAATGTCATTTTTACGTATTTTTATTTTTACAGGGCATGGAAATCAGTTCCTCTGCTGAAATCGTGAAGTACCTGAGCCATGAAAAATATCTAATGCGATGTCAGTGGAGCTGCATTTGTTTGGATGAATTATATAACATATGGTTTATATGATTTGAATTGTTGTTTGTTGCATTGTGTAATTGGACATTCATTATCCAACTGCCTCTGTCCAGATGTATGTTTTGTAACGAAAACATTTTTTGAATGTGAATAATTACAGAACAGTTGTTTATGGAAGTTGTCAAAATAAAATATTTATTGTAAATAACATTAAATTTGGAGAGGTAATTTGGAATTAGAGGAATTGGACTTCCTGATAGCAGAAAAAGTGGAAGAGCTGCCGAAACGTACCACATAACATCTGTGCTCCATGGTTGCTTGGCTGGGTGGTTGGTTGATTTTTGGGAGGGGACCTAAGAGTGAGGTCATCAGTCACATCAGATTAGGTATGGATGGGGAAGGAGGTCAGCCATGCCCTTTCAAAGGAAACATCCCGGCATTTGCCTGAAGGGATTTAGAGAAATCAAGGAAAGCCTACATCAGGATGGCCGGATTCGGGTTTGAACTGTTGTCCTCCTGAATGAGAGTCCAGTATGCTAACCACTGCACCACCTCGAATGGTGTGCTTCATGTTAGGAGGGGCTGCCAATGGCATCTGTTTCCCCATGCCAGGGGACCTGAACTTGTCTTCTGTGGCTAACAACTTGAGTCATAACAGGATGGACTCAAGTTGTCCCAGCAGATGTTCCTTTTAGCTCATAAAGTGTTTACTCAATCAACTCGAGATTACCCCAGGGAGACAAACTTCCCATCAACCAAGGTCAACACAAGCAGGCATTCAGATTCAGGGTGATCAGCAAAAAAGAGTTTTAAGAGAAGAGTTGGAGCACCCAATATTCTCGACGAAGATTAAAATTTAAAGGACTTTTTGGAATGTACAGGCAATGACAAAGAGAAGTACAAACAGGTAATAGATCAGATGGAAGAGAGAAGCATCAGGATACTAGCCATGTGAGGAACAAGATAGGGTGACACAGGTGCAGTGGAGTTAGAAGGCTTCATGCTGCTGCAAGGAAAGCAGCACACCTACGTATTATGGTATGGGGTTTGTAGTAGACAAGAGATGCAAGGGTGGCATAACTGAAGTTAAGAGTTGGTCAGAGAGGATATTAATGCTAACAGTCTGACAAGGAGTGGGCCTCAGTGGTGGGATCGACTTTTTGAAACCATTTATACGGTGATGCAGGTTAAAGTCAGAGCTATCACACCCTGCAGCCATTCAGTTTGGTAGACCCTCATTTGCAAGTAATCGACAAAAAAAATATCGGAATGTCTCATGATGCTCTACAGCTTTAAAAACAGTAAACGTTAACTAGCCTGTTGCTATAATGTTAAAGTTTTCATGCAGTCCTCTCATGCAGAAGGTTGTGGGGTCGAATTTTGCCAGATCTTTACAAATTTTTTATTTTTCAATGTTTATCAAAATCACTTTGATCATTATTTTTATTCAATTAACTTGCTTAAATTTAATTTCTTTATTTCTATTCCTGTGTCATGTCACTTCAACCAGTGTACTGACTGTTTCATGTGCTCTCATTTCTTTTTCCTATCATTCTTTCTTCACTTGGGGTCTTTGTGCATGAGAATTTCATTATTTTTATTTGTCATTATATTTAAAAATGTGGAAATGCTGATTGATCAGTTAAAAAAACAAAATATTAAGTTTATTTATATTGACTGTGCAGTATTGTCAGAAATGTAGTTTTGGTTACAAGATGTACATTTTTTTTGGATGACAGTCTTTATATCAACATTTAAAAGGTATATTCTTACTGCACTGTGCACAAATCACCCATATAAAGATATAAATGAAAGAAGGGATTATAACTGAAACAAAATTCCAGCAAGATGAGGAATAAAAATGAGTACAACAATATGGATGAAAATATAACACTAAACAGCAAAAAATTAAATTAAAATTAATAAATAACAATAATTAAATTCACATGCACAGAGATTCCCTGTGGAAAAAGAACTATAGGAAGAAAAAATGAGAGCAACTGAAACAGTTAATACGCAGTTTGAAATGATGTAACCAAGGAATAGAAATTAAAAAAAAAAGTTATACTTAAATGATCAGTCATTTTGATAAAGATTATAAAATAAAAATTTTGAAGCACTTGTTGAGTCAAACTTGCGGCTCTTTGCGAGGACCACATAATAACCGTTAAGCTTCCATGACAGTCCAACTAACATTACTATTTTTAATGCTGTAGAATATCATGCAGAATTCCAATTCTCTCCCTCCCCCCCTCCCTTGTTGATTCCTCACAATGGTGCACCAGAGTGAACAGTTGCAGATGTAATAGTAAATGGTCACGTGTCCATTAATGAAAGAAACAGGAAAGAAAAGAAAGTAATTGACAGTTTGTGGGAGGAACTACATGAAACACTGAAAAGTGTACCACACAGACAAGTGAAGATACTCATAATGCCCAGATTGGAAGGGGAATTAACATAAGCAAAAAGTAAGTAAGTAAGTAAGTAACCAGACTGACAGGGGACAAACAAAAATGGGTATGTAGATGTAGAAATGACACATGACAAACAAAAATGGGGGATAGGTTTGTCAAACTGTGTCAAATACCAGTTGATGATGAAACCCTTCAGGGCTGGACTGAGTAAGACACACAGGTAAGTCCATGCAGCTGCCTTGCCAAATTCCAGATATATCTTGTAGCAATCAATCTGATAAACACTAAAAACAATCATGATCATAAAGGTCAGGAAGAACACAAAAATATAATTAGACCAATATCTTAGAGAAGTCTAGTGCAATTGGATTCCAGACAAGGTAGATAGCCACAAACACATTTTTAGAGCAACCAGAAACATGAAGATACAGTGAACAGAAAAGACATGAAGCTCAACATAGGGAAGCAGGCTGACCCAGAGGAAAAGGAAGGTAAGAAAAACAGGCGATGGTGGTGGTTTCAGGATTGTGGGAGAACTGCTGGAGAGATGTGGACCAGCAAGGACCCATAAGAATGATTTACCTTGGAGTAAGGATGCAAATGGCCAGAACAGCAAGAAGGGCCATAAGATAGAGGACGAAGAAGAACTGGACAAGAATGAGAACAACTTAGGTGAAACAACAGTAGAGACTTTTCGGGAATAACAAACAGGTGAAGCAGGGAACTGTGTGCGAGAGATAAGGAGGGTAAACTGACCATTAATGCAAAGAGAACTTAAGATATTTGCATTGCAGTTTCACAAACTGTTGAACTGCAAACCACTCTAAGATCTCGAAGTGTGAATGTGAGCAAGCTTGACTGACTGCTTTCCAACGGATGGGATTGCAGCCAAAATGGTTAACTAGGAGGCCATGAGATGGAAGATTAAGGTTATCTGGCAGATTTGGAGGACAAAGAAGTTACCATAAGGATAGCAGAACGTCATTGTGCCAGTAGATAAGAGGGAGACGAGGATTCAAACAATCAAAGAGGAATATCACTGCTAGAGGTTGGTTGCAAGGTGCTGTCAGAACTCCTCTTGAAGAGATTAGAACAGACAGAAAATACAGTTGGAGACTGTCAGAGGTATTTATGAAGGGAAGGGGATGTGTAGAATAGATATTTAAAATGATAGTGGTCTCCATGGACTTCACAAAGGCACATAACTCCATTGACAGGCTTTTTCTTGGAAGAATTCTGACCAACAGAAAAACTGATGGCACTACACCAGAACTACAGCTGGTTGCACATAAGAAGCTGGCAGCATAATGAGTTCTGCAGAGAGCTATCACCTAACATGGTAATTGGCAATGAAGGCATGAGTGCTATACCTGGGGACTACTTCTGCTTCTAACTCTGCCTACCAAAATTTATATGCTTTGAAAACACTTGCTGTTGCTTCACAGTGTAATGCTCATCATATTTGCTTTACCACCCACAATGAACACTAGAGTGCCCAAGTAATCTCACCATACTCAAACTAATATGAAAATTAATGTTAAATGCTCTGTACACATTCCGATGCACACACTACAGACAGACACAGCAGAACTACTTTACTGGCTGGAACATCACATGGTACACTGCCCGTTGCCACTGCACATAACACCACCGCCTGTCTTCTTGTCTACACACTGCCATAATAATGGAAATTCTGACACAAACAAAGGACACAAACAAAGGACACAAACAGAGGAACACTGACAGAAGAGTTTGAGAACAAGACCAGTGTCAAATACTGGGATGAAGTTGTAGCAGTTCGCCTTCTTTATTTATCTATTTGTTCGATTGTCCTCACTGTCGATGTACTGCATTGGTACACTGGCTGAAAAATGGGGTTTGGAAGTAAAGACTGACTATTTTGAATGATGTAACTGAGAGATGCACAATTGCGTTTCACATGTGTTTACTTTCACTTTTCACCCACCCACCCACCATATACACATTTAATATAGCCAGTGCACTATTGTTTATCTTTCGATAAGCCTCACGAATAATTTTCATGCAAACCTCCGCATACTGCTACAATAGTTTGCTATTAAACATAAACAAGCAGTACCTAACCACAAAATTCACAGTTATTGAAGAATAGAAAGGTGCATATGGAACACACACTATCTTTATTTTTACACATGGCCTAATTGTCTAACACTTACTTCACAGTTAAGTTGAAGCAGTGTTGTTGTTCTAACCAACACAAGTTTCTCGTCTGAAACTCGGCCATGGACTGACTGTCTCATGACCAAAAATCGGGCCCTTATATATCATCACAATAATAGGTACTGAAACTACACATTGTTTAAAGTTAAGTTTACAGAAACTACAATTAAAACTTAACTCATTAAATTAACAGAATACATCGAAAAATTTCGTCTTTTTAACAGGTTCTTCTACTGCAAGAGTTAGGCCAAATTATTTGTTTAAATCATGAAATTAACAAATATCATTACGCAAACAATACTTTTAACAAAAACTGAAAATTGAGGGCTGGTTTTGCTAACATGTTTACAAATAGAGCTAAGTAGTTACTCTAAGATTACTAGTATTTTGTCTTCTAGATGGTTATAATTATTATAGAATTTATATTTGTTTATATGTCAACAATAGGATTTAAGTTAAGAAACAATTGTCAATTAAATTCTTCTGGGTTTGGGGCCGCATTGTCGTCTATAAAATTCTGACATTTCAGTGACTGTTGCAAGCACCTTCCTCAGGGTGTATTGCTAACTGCTGAATGAGCACATTTTATAGATGACAATGCGGCCACAAACCCAGAAGAATTTTATTGACTGTGACAACACCTGTGGGAACCTATGTTTACATTTATGAAACAATTACTGATTTTGCTCTATAACAAGATACTTACTAGTAATAGTCAAAATAAATTAATAAATCTATTACATACATAAAACTAGGCTAAAAATTAGATCTGATGTTATTTACTTTAAAACTGAGGGTCAATCATTCTCTTTTATGAAAATGCAAATTCTGTTCACGTATATTAATGGTACTTAATTCAAAAATGAATTTTAAGGAGGCAGAATGCAAAACAAGAGGGGAAGTAAAAATATTCCAGCTTGCTTCATCACAAAGTGTCACCAATTTTTTTCACTGTAGCTCTAGACAAAGTGATACAACAGTGGAGAGCAATAAACGAGAAAATGAGAATAATAGAATGCATGTGGGAGATAAAGAGAACAGTAGGGCCTAAGTATACTGTCTAGCTGTTGTAGCTGACATGGTGACAGTGTGTTGGAAGAACACACAGACTTAAGTCAACAATCTAAGGAGGATAGCCAGAAAGGTGGGGCTGTGGAATCCTACAAGACAAAGTCATAGAATACCACAAACACCAGAAGGCAGCGTGTAAAAAGTGGACAAATTTAAATAGCTGGGAGAGTAAATAACAGAAAGAAACAGGAGCAATGACAGACTAATATATCTAGTGCAAGAACACATTCACACAGAAAAGGTCAGATAGTAGAAGCTCAATGGTGAGGAATGCAGTATGATATGTAGGAGAGGCAATAACCCTACGGAAAAATGGCATATAGCAACTAGAAAAAGAGTAAGGAAAATACAAGGCTGTAAAAGAGGTGGCGGGAGATAGATGCAAAGACAAAGAGAAGACGTGTATTGGAGGCATGAGGACAATATCAGTAGAAGTCAGACTGCAAAGGGGAAGGTTTGCTGAACATGTGACAATGTAAATATGGATAGAATGACATAAAGGGTCCGGAAAACAATGGAGGTCAAGAGGAATGACAGCGACAAAATGGGCTATTGAACTGCAAAATGATTGGTCAGAAATGGGATCTAGGTGACAGAGAAGGAAAACTGGAGAAGCAAGTACACATTGAATATTACAGCCGAGATTAAAGACAGAAAAGGATGCAGGAAAAAAGTACTGTCACCTGTGGAGGAGACGAGAAGAGGCTACTTGAAAATCTTTCAGTAAGAGAGAGAATGAAAATATGGAGAGGTTCTGGGAGGAGGGGAAGAAACTGAAATCCGTAAAGTGTCTACCTATTGTCCTTCTGAGTTTATAAGGCAAGAAGAAGGAAAAGGACAACAAACATAAAAAATCAAGCACCCATTATTCACATCTCATTGTGTTTGAAGGAATTAAATTTTTCAAAATGAATCAAGATTATGAGGAGGATAGTTACTACTCACCAAATAGCAGAGATGCTGAGGCACAACAAAAAGAATGTCAGAAAGTGAGCTTTCAACCAACAAGGCCTTCATTGAAAATAGACAACGTAGGCACACTTACTCATGCAAACACAACTCTCACACACACGACTGCAGTCTTAGGCCAGAATCTGGCTTCAGCAGCCATAGACTCTCTCTCTTGTTGGCTGAAAACTCACTTTCTGACAGTCTTTTTTTGTTTACCTATCTGCGACTGCGACTCAGCATCTCCGCTATATGGTGAGTAGCAGTTATCCATTTCATAATATTATTACAGGCCATCCTGGATTTTCTATTGTTTGTTTTTTCAAGTAAATCGGCGAGTTATATAATAAGATGTTTCATATTCAATGTAATTCATTTCATGGTTTGTACAGTTTGGCATACCCAAAATTGAAGTAGGTTATACTGTGTGTATGAAGCAATCGAACAAAACATGTAAATACAAAATAGTGTGTTACCCACAACTTTTAAATTCATTTCATCATATTATCGTCTGGCGAGTGTAATCTACATTATCTTGGATCAAAATTTTTTAACTACACGGATATTTTCTAGACTGTGATAACTACATTTATTGATACTCATAAACTGGTAGAATCAAACCTTTGCAAAGTTGAAGTTTAATGTGCACACCCACAATTTGTCTTTATATACGAGGGCTATCCACAAAGTACATTACGTTTTGGAATTAAAAATAAATAAAGTATTGGAAATTTTTTTTATTATATGCAGATGAAAGCCACACTTAAATACTACTTTTCTACATAGTTGCCAATTAAATTAAGGCACTTATCGTAGCGATGGACGAGCTTGGAAATTCCTTCGTCGTAAAATTCGGCCACCTGTGCCTTCAACCACGTGGTTACCTCTACTTGAAGCTGTGCGTCGTCATCAAAACGCTGCATAGCCAACCACTTCTTCATTGCTGGGAATAAGTGGAAGTCGCTCGGTGCCAGGTCGGGACTGTACGGCGGATGAGGAAACAACTCCCACTTAAAAGATTCGAGAACTTCACGAATGGCATTTGCCATGTGGGCTCGGGCGTTGTCATGAATCAGCAAGATCTTTGAGCCCAACTTTCCCCTGCACTTGTTTTGTATTGCTCTTCTGAGGTTGTGCAGAGTTTGGCAATACCTTTGAGAGTTTATTGTAGGGCCTCTTTCCAGGAAATCCACAAAAATCACACCTTTTCTGTCCAAAAGAGGTAACCACGTGGTTGAAGGCGTAGGCGGCCGAATTTTACGACAAAGGAATTTCCAAGCTCGTCCATCGCTACGATAAGTGCCTTAATTTAAATGGCAACTATGTAGAAAAGTAGTATTTAAGTGTGGCTTTCATCTGTATATAAGAAAAAAATTTTCCAATACTTTATTTATTTTTAATTCCAAAACGTAATGTACTTTGTGGATAGCCCTCGTATAAATACTAAAGACACTAGGTGGTCCATTGCATAATTTTGCTGAAATCTGCTTTAATCATCTGAAAATTTGGTACTGATAAGAGTATCTCAGTGATTTTGATGTCATTTGAGTTCATTCACTCAGATGACCTAGGTCCAGAAACCATTCCATATTATGAGTTTCTTTTTTCTGACATCACATCTGACCACAGAAAGTCAGCAAATATATCATTCTATGGCACTCTCGCAAGACTAAAATTTTCTTGTAGTACTTGAATGACCTTAGAGTAGACTGAACATTTAGATTAGTTCAAGCCAACATTTTTGTTCTAGTGCTACCCATACATGCAGTTGTTCTGTGAGTGAAATATGCTGCTGTGATACCAGAGCTGTAGAACTGGGGACTTACTATGTGGCCTACAGCAGAGAAAAATTTGCCACAGCAGCACCAGAGCAAAAGGAGTTGCCTGGTGTCTCACATTATGGCAAAATATTCTCAACAGGTAGTTGTAATTATGATATCACCCTCTTGAAAAAGACCAGGCTCTTCTTTTACACTAGTCAACAGCATTTTTCTAACAAAGACTGTGAATGCCGTACTTATCGAAGATGTGGGTGTAGCACCGGAAAATGAAATCGGTTATGCTCTTGCAGCTTGGTATCCTCATAGCACACCACCCTCTATCTCACAAGAACATACTACTTTGATTATTGCACTGTGGTTTATTATTAATATTGAAAAAAAGCAACAATCTAATTATGTACAAGAAATTCCCATACATGGCCCCCTCACTTTGGAAATCAACCTCCTGGAAAGCCACATTGCCAATGACTCATCCTCAAATAAATATAATTGTGTTCTGTTAGCTTC
Organism: Schistocerca nitens; assembly: GCF_023898315.1. NCBI lineage: Eukaryota > Metazoa > Arthropoda > Insecta > Orthoptera > Acrididae > Schistocerca > Schistocerca nitens. The sequence continues at coordinate 438,666,190 of NC_064614.1, forward strand.
AGTTTGCATCCCAGTGTTGGGAGTACTGACATTAATAGACATGATTGCTGGTTCTAGGTTTAAATTATTACAGAACAAATATGGTGTCCCTGCATAGACACCAAAACTTCTTTCTGTTATATCTGTGGGGAGTGAAGTAGTGATGGGCTAAACTGTGATTTTCCGATATCAGTGATTTCTGTGAATGCTACTTTTCAGTATCTGTTATTCTTAACTGTGATTTGTCGCAGTTAAGAGTCGCAGTTAAGGAACATAGGTCGTGTATCCCTCCGCCACTGCTATTGCTGCGATTTCTGCTACTTCCGCGATTTCTGCTACTTCCGCGATTTCTGCTACTTCTGCGATTTCTGCTACTTCTGCGATTTCTGCTACTTCTGCGATTTCTGCGACTTCTGTGATTTCTGCGACTTACCACTGTATGAAAAAGTTACATCTGTCAACACAGAAAATTGCATCGCAACAAACCTGTCATTGGCAAGTATGTTTTACGTTTTTTCTTCCGTTGGCTTTAATTTTGTATTAAAGAAACAACTGTGAAAATATTAATAGTGTAATTAATATGTAAGTAGCCGTACAGTACCATAATAGCTTGTATTTAGAAAATGAATTCTAACATATTGTTATGTTCACAGGTACCTGAACTACATTTCAGTCACTCAGTAAAGTGATAACTCAAAATATCATTGTCAACAGATCTGAAGAAATTGCCACTGCGTCTTTAGACCGTTTTCGTCAGACGAGAGGTTAGTTTCTAAGCGTTTCGATGGACTTAATTACTTCAGTGAGATCGTTCTTGCAAATGTGATATTCATTACAGCAAATATTAGCAATCTACTCTGTCAATTATATTGCTAGTAATTAATGACAGCAAAAATTGTTTAATAATCCTTGTGTTTTTGCAGACACAGTTCTGACTCTGATTACTGGTTGCTGTACGTATCTATCCACATCAAGGCTGTTGGGAGAGACTCGTGAAGATTCAAGACAGCTCTTAGAGGATTTGCAGTTTAAAAGTGAAATAATTGTGAAATAAGTGTGTGAATGATTAAACTGTGTTTTATTGAAGTTGTTGTGAGATTTTAAAGGACTAATAAATGTCAAATACAGTGAGTGAATAATAAAAATCTCATTTTCCACGTGTTTAATCCGTCCTATACCCATAATTTTCCGCCACTTACTTATTGGTAAACACTTGTTGGAGAGCGACATGCCGCCCCCCCCCCCCTTTCTCCACAATCTTGGTGTGACACTGACCTGTAACATATCCCGAAGTCTACAATATGCATTTTGAGGCTGTTGATATGAAAGTGGGAAGAACAGATCTTCCAGTTAAATCAGGAATAGCTTAAGTGCATTACTTGAAAGTAACACAGGAAAAGCTTACTTATGTAGGTGGTAGTAGTGTCGGCAAAAAGTTCTTGTGTGTGAAGTTGCCATGTAGAACACCAGGTGTAAAACTTTTCTCCCGAGTCTTGAACTGTGTCGGAACAAAAGTGAGGCATTCATATGACTGTTTTCATTTCTCTACACTTATCCAGATGTCTGAGTTCTGCTGTGTTAACATTGCAAAGTCCTGTAGGCATGTTGGAAGCAGAATCAAACACATTTGTTACGTTACTTGATATTTTCAGGAGAAAAGGGCAATGTTGCTTCTTATTAATATAATACATTCAGAGTCACAGCAGTATTTGACCAACCATAACTGATGCTAAATGTGCATGTCGTCATATAATATGAAAGGCTTATTTCAATAGTGGTACAAGTCCATTACCTCCACTTTTCTGTCTACAATGCTTCTGAAATTAGTGATCCAAACAAACATAAATAAAGGTCCATCTCTAGCAAGAAGCCATATGCTTGAATATTTCTGGTATCTCAACTGCAGATTTTTCAGCGCTCATTTAACTTTACGACTCTGTATCTCAAAATGAACAAAAATGGACTTGTACCACTATTGAAATAAGCCCTTCATATGCACACACAGCAAATCGATCTCGTGAGGCACAAGGCTCTCATAACGAATTACGTACGTCGGTCAACAGATGACACTAGGAAAAGTATGTTAACTGCGCTTTTTAGTTGTTACTTGCGACTCTTAGTTGCGATTTGTCACAGAAATCGCAGTTTGACTCGGTAGCGAATAGCGTAGTATGAACTTTGCTCAACAGATGGGAGTGCTAACTGCGCTTTTTAGTTGCTACTTGCGACTCTTAGTTGCGATTTGTCACGGAAATCGCAGTTGGACTCGATACCGTATCGCAGAGATGGACGTAGTACGAACTTTGGCCAACAGATGCCACTGTTAACCGCGCTTTTTAGATGCTACTTGCGACTCTTAGTTGCGACTTGTCACTGAAATCGCAGAAAGCAGTGCTAAATTCGACCAATAGATGGCTCACGTCTTTGAATGTGAAATACTTAATGCGACTGCTAATTGTGACTGAAATCGCAGTTAGATTCTGTAAAGTTGCTACTGTGACTTCTCAGTCACTGTGATTTCTAACAGATACGCGATTTCCTGCCCACCACTAGAGTGAAGTCTGAAATCTCGAAAACAAAAATTGGCTCCTCTTGTAAAGAGCTACAAACTGTATTTAGGGAGTTATGTTGGTGATCGGTATGATATACTGGTATTCCTCAAGGCACAGTATGAATTAAGCCTGAATATGCTTAAGAAATTAAAAAGTTAAAGTGAAAAGTAGGTGTTATGAATGGAATCATTTATTTTCAGCTCTACAATGATTGTTATTGTCGAGCAGCACCACTTTACAGATTAGGTTCTCTTGTAATTAGCTGGTAGGTCAGTTCAAATATCAGTGGAAGGCAACTGCATATCACCTCCAATAGGGCCATGCCTAATAAAGGACTGAGGTGTTCAAACCAGTCTTCAGGTTGATGACAGCTATGCTTTATTTGATGAATTCTGGTGCAACACAAAAGTCTCTAATTTTATCTGTTGTTTAGCAGAAGAGGTGCTGATGAGCTCTGGGAACATTCTCCTCAGGACTGTGCTTTCCATATATGAAACAGTGAGACAGGAGGAAAACTGAAATTGATTTTCAAAGGCATCAAGCCGGAGTATTGTTTTTCACACAAATACCATGGAGTTACCTTAGACAGATTACTCACTCACCAGCAGCAGTGCCTCAGTACCAAACATAAGATGTCAACCTGAAAAATCATAACTTGAAACTTGGTGGTAGTAATTGGGGTGCCCAGCTCTAGGTGGTCCATACTTCTCCTATGGCACACTGTTTCTCAGCTGGTGGATATGCCTGTCCAGTGTGGTATAAATCCGCCCAAATGAAAGTAGTAGACATAGCCTTTAATGAAACTGCAAGGCTAATTACTAGACATTTGAAACCAGCTGCTTTTGATAAATTGTACTGCTTCTCCTGACATACACCAGAATGTAGCCACAAATGCCTAAGGGAAAAAAGTTGAAGAAAATTAATTACATCCATTGCATGGACATATGGCCCCAAGACCTTAGTTGAAGTCTAGGAAGAGCTATCTCCAGTCAATGTCTGTACGATTTACAGTAAAACTTGATCAAAGGGGAATGTGTGTAACTTGCAAATCTACCCAAACTGTTCAAGTATTTCAGTTCCAATGCATTCAGTACACTTTTATATGCTAATTTTTTGTATAAAGCAGAATGTGGATGATGTGGAAAGAGAATGCAAATTTAAAGTCTTAATTATTAATTCATGGTATAATACAGAAGAGAGCTTATACAGTACTACTTTACTGTAGTATATATTAGTTATTCATGACTCTACATGGACGCTACTTTTAACACAAAGCCTGTACATCCCTGACAAAACTGTTAAGCGGTGCAGCACAGTTGTGGTTATTGAATCACTCCACACACTGCAACAATGAACATTACACGCAGTGTTGGTAAATCAAAGAAAATTGTTTGTTTGTGAGTGCTCTGTTTGTCAGTGTTTCTTGTTTTCCTTTATTACTCACACATGTGGGCGTGCACTGGAACATTATTCTACGCTACAAACACAAAGCTGCAATCTGCACAGTGTAAGAGGTGGGTTTTGTTTCGTTAAACAATGATTTCACCCAGTCAGGTCAAGCAAGAAATACACTACCTGGATGACCTGCCATTTTTAGTTGACTAATAGCACTTTAGTTTATAACATGATGTTGAACAAAAAGTATGTGTTGCTGGCACTTAAAGGAAAGATTAAGGTAATCACAAATTCTCTGTGTGCAAAATAAGGTGTTTCAGATGTTATAAAATGCAATTTTATGGCACTTTAAGAAACAAAGATAAGATACCCGATGAACGGATAAAAGAGGACAGTTAGGTGAAAAGAAACAAGAAGAAAAAGGGAAAATGAAGAAATTAATGAGATAGCTTAGGAATTGTTCATAAGTGTGTGGACAACAAACACCCTTTTCTGGACCCATGATGCAGACTGAGGCTCTGAAAATCACTAAAGGGTTTGGAATATGGAGTTTAAGGCGTCCACAGGATGGCTGTACAGTTTCAAGGCTAGACACAACATCGTGTGGAATGTAGCATGTGGGAAGTTCAGGATGTGCAGGAAAGTGTAGCAACAGATGGAAGACAATACTCTACAACCTAATTGTGAATGATGAGCCAAAAGACATGATCACTGCCAATTAAATGGCACTGTTTTACTGTGCACTGCCTCCAAAATCTTCAGCAATTCAAGGTGATAATTGCACCAGTGGAAAAATGTCCTAGGAAAGACTCACTGCACTGCTGTCTGCAAACATGTTAGCTGAATGGAAAAACCACTGGTGACTGGAAAGATGGCAAAGCCGCATTGATTCAGAAATATAGATGTCTGTAAGCTTCCAGTCACACGGCGAAGCAATAAAAAGTCATGGACAATGAGTGATCTTACAGAAGAATGGCTGGGCTCTTTCAATGCCAAAATGAAGAAAGGAAATCTGCAAGATCTCCTTTTACTGGACAGTGCAATCTGCCATCTGAAAGTCAAGTTATCAGACATATAATTGACTTGGTTTCCACCAGGTTCAACCAGCCCCACACAGCCCATGGACCAGAGGGTTATTTACACATTCATTTCTCATTATAGGCGATTATTGATGCTGTCTCTTACTCTTAGTGCTGAAGAAGCCAAAAGTGCCTTTGTTCTTACATGGTCAGTTTCTGTCCTGGATGTACTAAACTGGACTGGCTTGGTGGCAAGGGAAAATAAAGACCAAAACTGGTACCAAGAGCTTCAACAGTGCATGGTTTGTAAGACAAGATCAAGATGCTTCTGTAGTCATCAAAGCTCAAGAAAATGCAGCAGCAATTGCTGAAAGAATTAATATGTGAAACATTTCATGTAGTGTGGATGACTACATTCAAAGTAATGACTTCCTATCAACTCATTCCATTTTTACTTCAGCAACACATTTAATAGAAATCCGCAACACAGAAGATGACAAGGAAGAAACAAAGGGAGGAGAAGAGGAGTAAAATGATGTACTTTGAGAAATTAATGCACCTGAAGAACCTTTTGCATGCATGTTCTGAGCTGTTGGAACTACTGTAAAATGCAAAAATTGACACAGAAGAAAACAATTTTGAACAGGAAATTCAAACAGGTTTCCCTCCTTTGTATGTAGTGAAAAAAGTGAAACGTAAAGCAAGTAAACATTGGAATAATACATAGGTAAATACAACAATGAACAAATTTAGGGTAAAAGCAGAAAAAATGTCATATTATTTATCAGTTAGTGTAATCATCTTACAGTGCTTTATTGTACAATATACAGTAAATGAATGAGTGGAGGTACTTACACTGAAGAGCCAAAGAAACTGGTACACTTGCCTAATATGGTACAGGGCCCCTGCAGGCACACAGAAGTGCCGTGTCATGGACTCAACTGATGTCTGAAGTAGTGCTGGAGGGAACTGACATAATGAATCCTGCAGGACTGTCTATAAATCTGTAAGAGTACGAGGGGGTGGAGATCTCTTCTGAACAGCATGGTGCAAGGCATCCCAGATATGCTCAACAATGTTCCTGGAACCCCTCTGTAGCAATTCTGTATGTGTGTGGTGTTGCAGATGCTTACGTATGTGTCACCTGACACAGTGTATCTAGACATATCAGGAGTCCCATATAACTCCAACTGCACATGCCCCACACCATTACAGAGCCTCCACCAGCTTGAGCAGTCCCCTGCTGACATGCAGGGTCCATGGATTCAAGAGGTTGTCTGTATACCCATACACATCCATCTGCTCGATATAATTTGAAACAAGACTTGTCCAACTAGGCAACATGTTTCCAGTCATCAACAGTCCAATGTTAGTGTTGATGGGTGGTCATGAAGGGTACATGAGTGGGACTTCGGCTCCAAAAGCCCATACCGATGATGTTTTGTTGAATGGCTCACACCCTGACACTTGTTGATGGTCCAGCACTGAAATCTGCAGCAATTTGTGGAAAGGTTGCACTTCTGTCACGATGAAAGTGTCTCCTCAGACGTTGTTGGTCCTGTTCTTCTTTTTCTGGCCACAGCGATGTTGGATATTTGATGTTTTACCAGATTCCTGATATTCACGATACACTCGTGAAATGGTCATATGGGAAAATCCCCATTTCATCGCTACCTCGGAGATACTGTGTCCCACTGCTCATGTGCCGACTATAACACCACATTCAAACTCACTTAAATCTAGATGACCTGGCATTGTAGCAGCAGTAATTGATCTTACAACTGCAGCATCATATCCTGTCTGTTAACGTATCTCTGTATTTGAATACGCATGCTTATACCAATTTCTTTGGTGCTTCAGTGGAAACATGTGCATAATTATAAAATTTTACTTTTGTGGATGATACCTGACAAATTTTATGTATCCTAGTGAGTTCTGCCTGATCCAGAAAATTCTCTAATTTGGAAAATTATTTTAGTCCCATGTGATTCTGTTTTGAGCTAGTTTTACTGAACATCAGCCAAAAAGCCAGAGAATAACTGTATGCAACCAAAGTAAGTCCTTTCCAAGCAGAGGTAAAGCCTTAGGATGCTTACCAGTTGGACACAACTTGTACTGGACCACATGTAGCTCATGGAACAGATTACAAACGGGTGTTGGCAAATCTAAAGAAAACCCAATGAAATGGGTATACTTACAAGGGCCAACACTGTGGTAATGTGGAGAAGTACAAACATTAGATATATCTGTTACCCTGTTTCTTGGAATGAGGAAGTCTCTCTCTCTCTCTCTCTCTCTCTCTCTCTCTCTCTCTCTTCCTCTCTTCCTCTTCCTTCTAGTTCCTTACCAGAAATAAAAATCTTATGTTAACTGGTGTGGAGGTAGGATCTGGGAGTAGTAAGGTGCCAAGTGAATGTTTGGAGTAAAATTATTTATTGAGTCATCCAAGAGAGCCATTTTTAAATTACAAAATGAGTAATATGTGTTCACCACATGGATGAAGTTTCAAAACAGATCTTTAGGTACTGAGAAATAACCAAAAATGTATCAAATTTTGCCGCGCAGAGTGGCCACATGGTTAGAGACGCCATGTCACCAGCTGCGCAGCCCCTCCCACTGGAGGTTCGAGTTCTCCCTCGGGCATGGATGTGTGTGTTGTTCTTAGCATAAGTTAGTTTAAGGTAGTTTAAGTGGTGTGTGTAAGTCTAGGGATTGATGGTCTTTGCAGTTTGGTCCCTTAGGAATTCACACATTTGTTTCAAATTTTTCCTCCAATAATAGTTTCTGTAATAGACGTTGGCAAATAGCAGACACTGGAAATAATGTGTCAGTAAATAACAAAACACATAGGAAAAAAGTTTACAAAATAAAAAGAAAAAGCTGAAATTTCCTGGCAGAATAAAACTGTATGCCGGGTTCGAACTTGGGATGTCTGCCTTTCGCTGGCAAGTGCTCCACTGTGAAAGGCAAATATCCTGAGTTCGAATCTCGGTCCGGCACACAGTCTTAATCTGCCAAGAAGTTTCATATCAGTGCACACCCTGCTGCAGAGTGAAAATCTCATTCTGGAAACAAAAAACTACTTACACAATTGAAAAGCAAACAGAGGGAACTGTTATTTCACTAGTTTGCACAATCATGAAGAGTAGAAAATCTGACATAAAGCACACGTCTATGAAACAGACTGTTACACCAATCAGTATCCCTCACATAGTTGAGAAAATTAGTATTAAAATTTTACAGCTTTACATACTTGGCTGTGAAGCAGCTGAAAGTAATTGCTATTTCACCAATACGCATAATCACAGAAAACAGGACATTTAAAATAACGTACATGTCTGTGAAGCAAACCATGGGCATGGCCAACCACTTTTGTGAGTAACAAAATTCCAGCAACTGAAGGATCTAGATCATATGAATTAAAACACTGACTGATGGATGTTTCACCAGCAGGCACACGGTGCTAGGCAGGTACAGTATTGTCTCTCAAATCCTGACCAACACTTAATGCCACAAAAACAATTCCCACAGTCATTTTTTATCGCACCAGAGCAAACTCTGGATAGTGTATGTGGTCATGTCCACCAGCCAAGACAGCAGATATGTGCTTGAAGTCCAACTTCAGAATACAGCCCGTCTCTGCACAGGCAGAGGAAAGCTGCAGCTTCCCAGTAGGCAAAGACTTGGCCGGCGAGTAAACATCAACCGTACAGACATTTTGAGCAATGTCTCCAAGGTGTTAACCATGATACCACATGAGGTTCCATCAAAACAGTCAAATCCCAGCAGATCACTTCTGAGCTGCACAGGTGCTTAAATCCCTTTCTGAGCTGCCCAGACACTGCCACTTGGCACGCCAAGAAAACCGTAGCTAAGCAGGGCTAGGCAAAGTGGTTCCTCAAGCACAGGACTTGATATAACCACATGCATGGCTCAGTTCTCCCACTCTTAAAGGAAAACACCGGGGAGGGGAGTAGTGATGGTTACCAGGCTCTGGGATTCAAGGGCCAACCTGTGGTTCAACATAATGATTAGTATAGCTAATTTTTAGCTGACTTAAATGTTCCTGGAGCTGCCTATTAGTGGCTCTGTCCTGGGCCAGGAAACTGACTGGGGAAATTGCCCTGGCAACATCTTATGGCCCCACAAAGCAAGGGAGCATCTTTGGAATAACTTTCTGCCTCACTTCATTCTGTACCCAATTTTTTTTTTAATTATCACATTGCCCACCTTTAGCGAGGCAGCTCACTTTCCAGTGTGCAAGGTGAATATTGTCCCTAGCTCTTCCCAGTTTGTCTTGATGAAACTGGGATTAATACCCTCAGGAAGAAGGTCATTTATTGACAACAGATTTGATATCAGTGAGTTAACTGGAAATGAAAACATCAGCTCGTCAAGTGTCCTCTTATTGGTTTCATGCATAGCTATGTTAAATGTAAAATTAATCAAGTTGATGGATTGATCCTACTGGCTTGAGACTGCTGGTGAAAAATAATCATGGCTTACTTCAGGTTATGATTAACTCATTGCATGGATGATGGCTGCAGGCAATAGGGAGTGTTCACGAAGTGAGAATTAGCAGTGTTAAAAGAAAACCACGTACATGGCTAGCACAAAAAGGCTTATGCATTATCATATACTAAAACGTTAGGTGCCCCAAAAGCCAAAAATATTTTTACCAGGTGTTGAACGGTAGCCCCACTTATCATGAATTTACTTGGAAGCAACCAAACAAAATGAGTAAATGTGTCACCCACCATCAATGTGCACTAGTTACTACTAATAGTGTGAGGTAAAGTCACCAAATAGTCAATAAACAGCTTATGCATAGGGTTCTCTGCCCAGTACCTTCAGGCATTAGAATTATGTTTAGCCATTTTTATTCTTGTCACTGGTCAACCAATTTCCTTACATTACCATTCAAAGTTGACCAAGTTAAATATTCTTTAATACAATAATGGTTTTATAAACACTGAGATGTTCTTAACACAGAGATTGAGGAAAGTAACTAAAAACTGCTAGAATCAATACCTTTGGGAGACAAATACTATTCTTCCTGTTATAGTGGGTGTGGTGACCTAAGGGACCTTCATTGTTAGGAGAGCTCAGCACCAGTTTATCATTGCTGAGCTGTTGTTTGACATGTTTTAATCACACATCCTTGTCTTGTTTTTGTAAGTTACCAAACAGCACGGGGATCGCTCCCAGAACAGCAGAAACATATATGGACTTCTGAGGAACTTTTGGGGTCTCGATTACTTCTGAGTCATGTTGGAATATGTGACTGAGGGCATCACCCACTTCATTGCCGGAACCTCTGATATGCTGTATGTGAAAATGGAAGGTGGAAATTCTAACTGCCCAGCAGACAATCTTTCCTATTTTACTGGGCCTAGCCAACACCCAAGTCAAAGCCTGATTATCCATTTCCACCTGTAATAATTTGTGTTCAAGGCAGAATTTAAATTTTTCCATTCCGGATGGAACAGCCAAGGCCTCCAGCTCATATAACAGTACTTGACATCAGTGGGAGGCTGGGGCCTCAGAGTGAAGGTGACTCGGTTTTGCTGTCCCTCACATTCTTGGAGTAACACAGCTGCTATCACTGATTTAGAAACATTGGTTTGCAAAATAAATTTGCAGTCAAAATCAGTAACAGGTAAGAGTGGTGTGATAACCAAGGCCATTTTCAGGGTATCAAATGTGGACTGATGGGTTTTGGTTCACTGAAATTTTTAACATTTTCAGCACAATTGATTCATTGGTGTAGCCAGTTGGGCAAAATTAGCAATAAATATTAGAAAAAAAATATGTTCCCTGTCAATCTGGCTGCGGCCTTCTTGTATTTAGGTGGAAGAAACAGGTAGGTAGCTTTGGTAGGATCCTGATCAATCTTGATACCATCGATAAACAAGATATGCCACATAAATGAAATTTCGCTGCAGGCTAAATTTACTTTAGAAGGTTTGAAAGTCAGGCTGGCTTTGCGAAAATGATGCAAGACTTGGTGTAGATGATCGAGGTGTTCAATGAAGGTCTTACCGTGTTTTCCAATGTCATCTAAGTAATTGTAAACACAGTTACATTTAAACTCAGGCTTCCCGAACACTGCATCCAACAAACCTGACAATTCCACTGCTCTAGTGGCTAACCAACTGGCTGATAACACTCATCACTGGGCAGGAACCAGAAATGTAGGGGAGATGTATGGAGGCTCTGAAGCTTAAGCACGCCATTCTCCAACAACTGATTGTCTCCAATGACTTCATTTTAGGAGGAGACAACCAATAAGGAGATTTGCAGATAGTGATTTATGCAAAAGTTGAAATCTGTACTCAATCTTGCCAGTGCCCTCTAATTTTGTCAGTCAGTATGTTGAAAAAATGCCCAAGTACTTCTAGCACTTGCTGAGCCTTAGTCTCACTCAAATGATCAACATTAAAAGGGAAAACTTACTCTTTGACGTAACAAATCTCATGAAAAGAATTATGGTTACGCAGTATTCCCATTTGTTAGCCTGAAACTTAAAAAATAGAACACTCCACTTACATGGTCTAGAATACATCCCATTTTCTTTAAAAAATCACAAGCAAGCAACACGACTGGTGACAGACCTTTTGACAACAGTAAAATTTATCGGCCATGATAGCCCAAGAATCCCAGATTGACATTGATTTTGCCCAACACCATCTATAATTTCACCAGTCGAGTCTACTGATAACCTGTTGATGCTTTGTATAATAATAAGAAGAAGCAGATTAGGTAATTTAACAAGTAGATTCCATCTTCCATCACTACTCCTACCTGAGGTTCCAACCCCTCATTGTGAGCAGTTGGATTGGGAAGAGAATGCTCTTCTATATCCTGTCCAGAAATATCTTACCAAGTTACCAGACTAGCATCAATCTGTAACTGAATAGTTTTATCACACATTTCTTCAGTAAGAGAGGCCTGTTTCACGTCAGTTTTCAGTTTTTACCACACCTAAATCCTGAATGCTGTTACCCAAATGGTTCAGAGGTGCTGGAATCCTAAATACCCCTTACCATGAAGTCCAATCATTTTGTAATAGTTCGATGCACCATGGAGGCATTGGTTTAACTCGACATGCTGCAGCTGATTCTTAGTTAGGTATGATATGCCCAAGATGAATTACTGGTCCATTCCAATTCCACACTTAACAAGTATCTGAAATTAAACAAACAAGGAGAACAGCTTACCAAGACACAATTCTCTTCCCTGCCAACACACAGGATCAGAACCCTGTCACTCAATCAGAACCATGTTTTCCTAAAATTTATCTGGCAGGAAGCTACAGAGGGTGCAGGTAAGACTGTGGCTGAGGAAGTGTTTTGTGCAGACAGAAAGGGAGAATGCTTGCATTGTCATTAGTTCATTCTTTTTGTGCTGTCATTAGTACACTTTCAGCGCTATGCTGACAGCCAACTGGGTTGCTAGTGGTAGCTAGCCTAGCAAAACTGTTATTCATAAGAATTTCACCATTCCAATGGATACATTGAGCATCTAGTAAAGAATATTTTACTTACACTTTAACTTCACATTTCAGTCAGACATTCTGAGCAGTTTGTTTTGCTATTTTCATGGATTCCAAACTTCTTTTGATCTACCAATTTTAATACTGGCTATGTGAATACAGAAATAATGCACTTTTTGTCCTTGTCTATGATTCATTTTAATGAGACAAAGCAGTGTCAGTACTAATGTTTCATAAGTGAAGAAGCACTCTCTTCAACTTGCAGTGGAGACCGATTGGAAATGTTTGACAGGGTATCATCAAATTATTTATTTATATTGCCATGAACATCCAGTAGCTGACAGATTAATATATGGGAGACATAAAGTGAAAAGGGACCTCTTATCAAAAATATTGGATTTTGAGCTATATCTACATTCAGTATTAAATTCTGAACAATTTGTAAAATAATAATAGTAGTAGTAGTAGTAGTAGTAGTAGTAGTAGTAACAATAATAATAATTCCATCTTTAAATCTGAGGGAATTGAGGTGTTTCGAGCTATTGTGATTTAAAGTTTCATTCCATTAACCATGTTTAATTTGACATAGGTACGAAACAAATTCTGCATATATATTACCCTTAAAATGTCGTTTACCAAACCCTACAGCCTTTTTTAATTTCACACTACACATTTAGTGGTTAAAATCAAACAATGGAAAGTCCAGGATCGAATGCCGCCTCAGCATCTCCTCTATATGGTCAGTAGCGACTATCATTTTCATACATTAAGTGGTTAACCCCTTCAGGTCTATATCTCATTATAGTGTAGTAAAATTTAAGACCAAATAAGTCAGCTCCATAATGAGAAAAAGTTAGCTTATTGTGCACAGTTCCCTTTTTTTGCAAAAAAGTACTATGTTAACGGGATCGTGTAGACAAAATTTTGATTTTGAAGTTATTAATGGGCCCAAAAGCGCCTAAGATTTTGAATTAAACCCCCCTCCCCCCGCACCCCTGCCCCCCCCCCCCCCAAAAAAAAAAAGAAAAAAGAAAAGAAAAGATTACCAATATACCATGTTTTATAGTAGCCATAGTATTTAATTTTCTACTTCTAAAACATAATTTTCGCTTCTTCTTCTTTGGTTCTGGGATATCTGGCTGCTCAGGTTCTTCCTAAACATCTTCATTGTCACTGATGTGAGGTTCTAGTTCTGGTTCAGATTCTGGTTCTATTTTAGGACACAAAATTTCTTTTTATTTCCCTTTGCTGACTTTTTAGAAAGGTAATCTTTTCACTGTTGTGTCATCCGCACTGGAATTACTGCACCAGGAAACCCAATGGGTCCATTTTCTTCAGGAAAGATGTGGTGCACAAATTCATTTCCATCAGTACCCATTTTGCAAGTACACTACCTTTGTAGCTAATGATGAACTCAAAGTAGACATATTTAGTTATCTTGAGGTACTTTGTAAGCATTACTATTCTTCAAGTCATTTAACCAGTCACATGTATTCACAGCAACTTCTTTTTCATTTCTAACAGTAACAGCAGACTTGACATGTGTTGCAGCTGTAGACTTTTGTTGATACAGTAATGTCAGCTGTCGGGTGCAATTTTAGGGGTACCAACTGCAAATTGGTAACATCTGCAGGCACCTGTATCTCTCATGTGAAAATGGACCATTTGTCTTTTTTGGCAATATTGTATTCACCAGAAGTTCTTCTTTTACGCAAAGCTACTCTGAGCTCCTTAAAACACCTATAAAATTTAGAAGCTACTATTTTGTGAAGCACTGCCTATGCTACTGCAAAATATAGAAAAGAGGCCTCTTGGGGGCCAATGTTATTTCCCCATAATGACAAGGGATCCATTTTCAAAAGACTGACATCTGTTGCTTTTCATGATATTATTAATTCCTGTTGGATTCAAGCAATGTTCAAATCAATATGAGCATGTACAGTATGCAGTAAATTACTACAAAATTAAAAAAAATGAAAATATATTTTTTAGATATTATCAAACATTTTTAGTTGCACTGAAAATGTTATTTCTCTGACAAGATGTTCCTTTTCACCCTCTGTCTCATAAATGAACAATATTTTCACATAGAAGAAGGTATAATTATATGAGTGACGAACACTAACTTCACTTACATACAAGAGCACAGAGTGAACTGCCTCTGGCCAGAACATATACAGTATATATACAGCTGCAGAACATTCCAGTACATTGATGCTTGACATTTGTGGATACTTCTAGAATGTACTCTAACCGAATACAGAAATTAAAATTGTACAGTCCAGGTGAGTTCTGAACTCACGACCTTCCATGCAACAGTTTAGCATCACAACCACAACACTACGGTGGTACTCAGCTTCTTGTGTGACATTGCTCCCTCCTTAAGAGAACAGTGTCTCAATGTTACGTCCTCCTAGTCCAGGAATGAGTCATCGGTCCTGCATACTCCAAATCCCGATGACTGATGCTTGCCCTGGCGGTGATCTTCATAGAACTTCTTTCGCCACTACACTCGTTGTCACCTTTCTGCTTATTGCCTGTTGCTGGAGCTTCAAATTTACCCTGAGTTGAAGGATCCTTGTAGGGCTTCATTTGAAGGACGTGGACTGTATCTCCTATCTTTCGTTGTCTTGTGTTGGGGTCAGAATCTTCAACTTCATAAGTAACATCAGACAAATGTCTTACAACGTTATAAGATCCCAAAGTAGCGCCTGAGGAGCTTCTCAGAGAGACCAACCTTCCAAACAGGAGTGAAGATACAGACGAGGTCAACAGGCTGATAGACAACAGGGCAGTGGCTCACGTCATACCTTCGGTGATCATTTTCTTGAGCCTGCAGCATGTGGAGTTGAGATAACTGCCAAGCTTCCTCAGCTCTGGTTTACACCTGGCCGATGTAGTCATCATCCACATCATCAGGATGTAACAGAAACACAGTGTCCATCATCGTAGTCACCTCACGACCATGCACCAGGAAAAAGTGCGTAAATCCCGTGGTGTCTTGTTTGGCGGTGCTGTAGGCAAACGTCATGGAAGGTAGCACCTGATCCCAGTTGCTCTGCTCAACACTGACAAACATTGGTAGCATGTTGGCCAAGGTCATACTAAGGCATTCAGTAAGCCTGTTAGTTAGCGGATGGTAGGCAGTTGTCATGTGATGAGTAAAGTTGCACGGACGGTATATCTCTGTCACAAGATTCAATTGAAAAACATTCCCTTGATCCATAATTAATGACCTTGGGGCACAGTGTTTTAATACAATGTCTTCCGCGATGAGTTTGGCTACCTCAGATGCTTCAGTTGTTTTCATGGCTTTTGTTATGACATAGCGTGTCAGATAATCAGTGCGAACAATAATCCATCTATTGCCACTAGCAGACATTGGAAATCGTCTGAGGAGGTCAATCACAACATGCTGGAAAGGTGTTTCAGCTGGTGGAATTGGTATGTGTCAGCCAGGTGGTTTCTGAGGGACTACCTCTCTCCTCTGGCACTCTGGACAGTGCGACACAGAGTGACAGGTACTCCTAAATGAACCTGGCCAGAAAAATCTCTTGCGGATTAATAAATCCTAAACGTCCGGCCTCAGGTGTGTCATGGATTTCTGTAGAACATCTAAGTGCATGTGTTTAGGAATCACTGGTAGCCACCTCTTTCCAAATGGATCAAAGTTTTTCTTGCAAAGTAATCCATTAACTACCTTAAATTGTCCTTTCACATGCTCTGAAGGCAAGCATAATTTGAGACATCTTGGAATCCTTCTTCTTCTCAGCAGAGAGATCCTGGAGTGCAGTGAGACAGTCACTATCTTCATCAAAGTCTTGATGGTCTTGCACAGGGTTTCTTGAGAGACAGTCGGAATCTTGGTGTATTCTTCCACTTTTGTACACTATGGTAATGTCATACTCTTGAAGATGTAGTGCCCACCTGGTGAATCGTTCTATTGGATTCTTAAGACCAGTCAGCCAACAAAGTGTATGATTGTCTGTAACAACTGTGAATGGCCTTCCACAGAGATACTATCGAAATTTGCACATGGCCCAGATCATAGCAAGACTTTCTCTTTCTGTAGTTGAGTAGTTTCTCTGGGCTTTTGTAAGTCCTAAAAGCATAGGCTATAACCTTCTTTTTTCCATCTGAAATTTGCACCAGGACAGCACTGTTCCCATACCCATTGGCATCTGTGTGTAGTTCTGTAGGTGCTCTCTCATCATACAGACCAAGTGCAGGTCAGTCGTCAGAGCTTTTCGCAGTAGACTGAAAGAATCTTGTTGAGCACCACCTCAGATAAATTTAGCATCAGCTTTTAACAACTCTTGGAGTGGCCTGGCTTTGATACAAAAGTCTTTGATAAAACAACGGTAATAAGAACATAATCTGAGGAAGCTTCTCACATCTGTAATACTTTTAGGAATAGGAAATTCCGTTATAGCTCTCACCTTTTATGGGTCTGGCCACACACCTTTGTTTGACACAAGGTGTCGAAGTATTTTGATTTCTTTTGCTCCAAAGAGACACTTTCTTGGATTAAGTTTCAGTCCGCCTTGTTGGAGACACTTAAGAACAGCCCTCAGTCTTTTTATATGTTCATCAAATGACTCTGAGAACACTATAATGTCATCTAAATAACAAAGACACATCGTCCACTTCAGGTGACAGAAGATTATCCATTATCCATTCAAAAGTTGCTGGTGCATTACACAAACCAAACGGCATTACCTTAAAGACATACAGGCCCTCAGGGGAGATGAATACAGTTTTCTCACAATCAGCCTCATGTAGTTCGATTTAACAGTATCCCAAGTACATGTCCATGGTTGAGAAAAACTTAGCCCCCTTCAGACAATCTAGTGTATCATCAGTTTGTGGAAGATGGTAAATGTCCTTTTTAGCTATCTTATTAAGCTTCCTGTAATCAACACAAAAGCGCCAACTGCCATCCTTCTTCCTGAAGAAGACCACTGGTGATGACCATGGGCTCTGCAAAGGCTGAATGATGTCATTCTTCATCATTTTCTATACCTCATCACAAATTATTCGATGTTCTGTTGCTGACACATGGTATGCTCCCTGGCTTATTGGTTGATGGTCTCCAGTGCTAATCTGGAGCTTCACCATCAATTTGTCTAATTTGCTCTTCACCTGTGGATTGAAGCATTCAGAGAACTCTTGAAGAATGGCAAGTAGCTTGTTCTGTTGTTCCTTAGTGTGATCTGATGATAGTCGAGCTAGAAGATCTTGTCTCCTAGTGGTAGCGCTAATTTCGACCACAGACTTGGCATGGGAGATTTCTATGATGCTCAGCTGTTCTTCAATTAACAGCTCAGCATTTGCTATGCACATGCGTCTTGGAAGGGTCTGTGGTTCTCGGCAACAGTTAACTATCCACAATTCACCGAATCCATTCTTAAACAAGATGACAGAGGCTGGGATGACCAAGTTATTCTTCAGTGGTATGCTTCTCTTACATTCCACTACAAGATCCATGGGGTGAAGCATGGCATGACATGTGACAGTTACCTTTCTAGCACTGACTGCAGGAATGATCACTTCATCCAGCACAAATAGTCTCCACACACTTGGATGCACATCTTGCTGTTCACAGTATCTCATCTCGTCTAGCATAATCTTTGAGCACCCACAATCTACACTCCTGGAAATGGAAAAAAGAACACATTGACACCGGTGTGTCAGACCCACCATACTTGCTCCGGACACTGCGAGAGGGCTGTACAAGCAATGATCACACGCACGGCACAGCGGACACACCAGGAACCGCGGTGTTGGCCGTCGAATGGCGCTAGCTGCGCAGCATTTGTGCACCGCCGCCGTCAGTGTCAGCCAGTTTGCCGTGGCATACGGAGCTCCATCGCAGTCTTTAACACTGGTAGCATGCCGCGACAGCGTGGATGTGAACCATATGTGCAGTTGACGGACTTTGAGCGAGGGCATATAGCGGGTATGCGGGAGGCCGGGTGGACATACTGCCGAATTGCTCAACACGTGGAGCGTGAGGTCTCCACAGTACATCAATGTTGTCGCCAGTGGTCGGCGGAAGGTGCACGTGCCCGTCGACCTGGGACCGGACCGCAGCGACGCACGGATGCACGCCAAGACCGTAGGATCCTACGCAGTGCCGTAGGGGACCGCACCGCCACTTCCCAGCAAATTAGGGACACTGTTGCTCCTGGGGTATCGGCGAGGACCATTCGCAACCGTCTCCATGAAGCTGGGCTACGGTCCCGCACACCGTTAGGCCGTCTTCCGCTCACGCCCCAACATCGTGCAGCCCGCCTCCAGTGGTGTCGCGACAGGCGTGAATGGAGGGACGAATGGAGACGTGTCATCTTCAGCGATGAGAGTCGCTTCTGCCTTGGTGCCAATGATGGTCGTATGCATGTTTGGCGCCGTGCAGGTGAGCGCCACAATCAGGACTGCATACGACCGAGGCACACAGGGCCAACACCCGGCATCATGGTGTGGGGAGCGATCTCCTACACTGGCCGTACACCACTGGTGATCGTCGAGGGGACACTGAATAGTGCACGGTACATCCAAACCGTCATCAAACCCATCGTTCTACCACTCCTAGACCGGCAAGGGAAGTTGCTGTTCCAACAGGACAATGCACGTCCGCATGTATCCCGTGCCACCCAACGTGCTCTAGAAGGTGTAAGTCAACTACCCTGGCCAGCAAGATCTCCGGATCTGTCCCCCATTGAGCATGTTTGGGACTGGATGAAGCGTCGTCTCACGCGGTCTGCACGTCCAGCACGAACGCTGGTCCAACTGAGGCGCCAGGTGGAAATGGCATGGCAAGCCGTTCCACAGGACTACATCCAGCATCTCTACGATCGTCTCCATGGGAGAATAGCAGCCTGCATTGCTGCGAAAGGTGGATATACACTGTACTAGTGCCGACATTGTGCATGCTCTGTTGCCTGTGTCTATGTGCCTGTGGTTCTGTCAGTGTGATCATGTGATGTATCTGACCCCAGGAATGTGTCAATAAAGTTTCCCCTTCCTGGGACAATGAATTCACGGTGTTCTTATTTCAATTTCCAGGAGTGTATATTTGCCTGAGAAGCTTTCAAAAAGTCCCATCCGAGAATGATGTCATAACCACACTCTTGTAAGACAATGAATTCTAAGTGCTGTGTATGGCCACTTATACCCACATGAATGGTACATCTTCCTGTAGGTTTTACATATTTCCTAATAGCCACCTTCAGCAGAGATGTTTTGCTGTTGAAGGATATGGTTTTCTGCAACAAGCGATGGTACTTCTCCAAAATGACTGAATATGATGGTCCAGCGTTCACAAGAGCTTGGACTGGTTGGCAATCCATAAGGATATCGATGTAGTTTCTTATCATTTTTGTAGTGATCGATAGTGGAGGATTTTTCTCTTCGGCAGCCTCACCTCCAAGGAAGGTCGCACCCTTTAGTCTTCCAGGTTGTGGGGGCTAGGTGATTGGCTGGAGCTTCTAAACAGCAATGGAGACCTTGGTCGGCTTGTTGGGGAGTGTCCACTCCGGCGTCTAGATTGTGGCGATGGTGACCTAAGTCGTCCTGCACCCACATCTTCTTGTTCTTCTTCCTCATCTGGGAGTTGGTGTTGGCTAAGATCAGTCTGCTGTCTTCTGGCATGGGTGTCATCAAATATTCACCACCTTTCTTGACAATAGCACACCACATGTCCCAGTCGTCTGCAGTGGAAACACACTGGTTGGTTATCCTGGGTCCTCCAAACATCAGTCTTCCTTGGTGCCCAAACAGGTTCCACATGCGGTATTGTAGCAACATAACTTCATCTGGGTCTCGACTTTTTCACCATTTTAAAGAGAAGTGAAGGACAAGAGATTGGGTTCAATGTCTGTTCCACTTCCTCCCTTATGACCTCTTGAAGCGTCTAATTTTTTGCTTGCTGTACAATCCAAGTGCCTTCTGAACTTCCTCTCTCACTATCTGACAAAGAACACTTGTGAAATCAGTTGCTTCCTCCCTCACAGACATCGATATGATGCTTGCAAGCCATTCAAATTTCTTGTGTGTAATTCTTTTTTGATGCATTGTCTCAATATAATGGCACCATTTTATGAAGGCATCTGCTGTCGAAACTTCCTTCAGGAATTGGGCTTGATACATGTCCTCAGCAACACCCTTCATGAGATGTGCAACCTTGTCTTCCTCCTTCATTCTAGGCTCCACTATTTTACGCAGCTCCAAGACATCTTGAATGTAGGATGCTGTAGTTTCTCCTGGAAGCTGTGCCCTGCACCTTAATTTATCTTCAGCCTTGCAATTCTGTTGCGTTGTGTGTCACTGAAATACTTGCATAGTTCCACCTGGAGTACTTCCCAGCTTGTGAATTTCTCCTCATTGTTCTCATACCATTGCTTGGCAGTGCCCTCCAAGTAGAAAAATACGTTAGCTAAACACACAGTGTCATCCTATTAGTTAAATTTGGCTATACGCTCGTATTCCTTCAGCCACTTGTTTGGATCTTGGCCGTCGTCACCAGAGAAAGGACGTCTCATGTGGTGGCACACCATTGCTGTCATCGTAATGTCCTCTTCTGTCTCTGATAGATTGTGATATTTTGAATATGGCTCGAAGTCAGGTTTCTCGCTGCGTAAATGGTGATTCTGTCATGGCCTCATGGGAGCCACTGTGTTGTCAATGTGCACTATCACAAGTTCCAATGCCCGGTGCCCCCACCAGAATAATGTCACGTAGAAGAAGGTGTAATTGGATGAATGATTTAGAAAATAAACAGAGTGTACTAAACATACTTTCAATAAGTGCCCAGAGAATACCAGAGTACCCAGAGAATCCCAGAGAACCCAGAGAATCCCAGAGAACCCCAGAGACCATCCCAGAGTTACCCAGGGAGCTACAACACTAAGAAGAATCGCTTCTCGGCTTTTGGCAAGATCAATGTGTAGTTCTCTTTTAAAATTTAAATTAAAAAATGGATAAAATTATAATTAAAAAAACACCCACCCACCTCCCCGGGAGTCGGAACTCCCGCACCCTTACCTAAACTAAAAATAGAATTATGTATAACAGTATAAATGTGCTTCTGCATCTTCAAACACATTGAAGCATGGCTGTCTGTACCATGCGGTTGCTTCGAGTCGAATGAGTGTGCTGCTGCCTCAGTAGCGAGACTGGGCCCCCTCCATGCCGGCTGATGATGCAGCGGCTGAAGCCGCTGCTGATAAGAACGCGTGGCAGCCAATCAGCGCGCGGCAGGATGGGCGTTGCCCCACCGGAAGTACCCTTTAGCAGCGGATCATGCTTAGTTAGAACTAGAGTGCGATCCTCCGCTGCTGCCTCCCAGCGACTAAGTCCGTTTCAAGGTCACCCACCTTTCATAGCTGCAGCGGCCAAGTGAAGACAGCCTTCACTTAATGAAGGTTTATTCATCACTTGCACATACAAGAGTGCAGAGAGAACTGCCTCTGGCCAAAACACATACAATATATATATTGATGCTTGACACTTGTGGATACTTCTAGAATGTACTCGAACTGAATATAGAAATTAAAATTATACAGTCTAGGTGAGTTTTGAACTCAGGACATGCCATGCAACAGTTTAGTGTCATAACCACTACACCACGGTACTACTCAGCGTCTCCTGCGACAATATACTACTGATCTTATAGGCAGTGCAGTTGTCTGCCACCTCTTCATAAAGATGGCAGATTGAATTTTTATTGTGAAAGTGAAAAAATTGTGCTCAAGCAAACACAACAGCAATGCGAGAGAATCTTAGTAGTAACCTGACTCTACAAAAATTTCAGATGATGCAATGGAAACCCCAGGTAAAAATATCAATGGTTCAAATTACAAAAGTTACAGACTCCAGGTAGGATTATCAGCAGTTAAAATTACAAACGACTCATTCCAGGAAAGTATACTGGGACCATCCAAGACAAGTACTCATGAAAAGAACATAGGTGAACTTATGCAAGAAAACTCTCATTTTTCATCGTGGACTGAAATAGGTCTGAATGAAAATATAAACCATGTGCTATGTGTTATCAAAGAGTGACATTAATGTAATAGACTTCGAAATAATGCTATCTGTTGATCATATATTGGGCTTTATATATTCATGTTAACCTTATGAACTACTTGTGTAAACAGTCTTGTACTTGCTCAGTTTCCCAATTCATAACAAGGTAAAAAGTGACTGATTTTGTGAAATGTGAGAACTTATTTCCGTGGGCACTGACAATAACTACTGGTGATCACTATTTGACTCTACACAAATAAAATATAAAATTGCATAATCATTGTTTTGGATTCATAGCTGTTAATAATACATATTTCAATCATGGAATCTACAGCCACACAAACAAAGTGGTGATGAATTTATGAGGGTTATTCAGAAAGTAGGGAACGTTTCTGTCTGATGTCGCTAGGCGTGCAATGATCATGTATATTGTAGTATGTGGATGCTCAGCAGCTCAGTCATCATCCATCCATCCATGACAGTGGGAGCATCTTTGCATGTCTGGTTTTGTCGATATTCGAGTTTGAAATGTGTGCTGCAATTGAAAATCCCGCCAGTTGTGAGATGCAGTCTGTGATACGGTTTTTGTTGCCAAAAAACCTAAAACCTGTAGAAATTTATCGTGAACTGTGCAAAGTGTACAGAAACAACATAATGAGTGAATGCTCCATCCAGAAATGGTGCATTCAGTTTAAAAATGGCCGAACCAACAACCATGATGAAGAGAAGAGTGGACACCCGAGCATTGTGGCTGACAATCTTGTTGCTAAAGTTGATGAAATGATTTGTGAAAACCATAGCCTCACAATAATGGAGCTTTTGCTTTCTTTACCACAAGTTTCACAGACTTTGTTGTTTGAAATTGTCACTCAAAAGCTAGGCTACCATAAATTTTGTGCACGATGGGAGCCCAAAATGGTTACAGAGTACCATAAAGAACAGTGAATGGGGGCAACGTTGACATTTCTGGAGGCCTACCACAAACATTGTGACTCATTACTGGATTGAATCGTAACCGGTAATGAGACTTGGATGAAACATGTCAATTGCGAGACAAAATTACAGTCCATGGAGTGAAGGCACTCAAGGTCCCCCCAAAAACCAAGAAAATGCTTGCAAACCTTGTCAGCAAGGAAGCTGATGGCGACAGTGTTGGGATAGGCAAGGTGTGCTTCTTATTGATTTTCTCAAATGTGGAGCAACCATAAATTCTGACCGGTATTGTCAAACTTTGCATAGCCTTAGAAGAGCAGTTCAAAACAAACGCCAAGGCAAGCTGACATCCAAAATTTTGTTTTTGCATGACAGTGCCTGACCTCACATGGCAAACTACACTAAAGAACTCTTTAATTCATTCAAATGGGAAATTTTCCCTCATCCGCCCTACAGCCCCGATCTTGCACCAAGTGACTGCCACTTGTTTCCCAAGATGGAGAAGTGGCTTGCAACGCAGCGCTTTGATGATGATGCAGAACTCCAGGCGGGCGTGACTCACTGGCTGAAGTCTCAGGCGGCAGAATTTTACGACGAAGGTCTTTCAAAGCTTGTCCACTGCTATGATAAGTGCCTCAATGTGTTTGGTGACTATGGGGAAAAGTAGTATATCAGTCGCTCTTTCAGATGTGTATAATAAAATGTATTTCTTGTACTTAGCTTTTTTTAATGCCAAAATGTTCCCTAATTTTTGAGTAGCCCTTGTAGTACTTACCAAGTTGAGGCCAATAAAGCAATGTCATCTTCTTCGCTGTCAGACTGTGCTGAATCTGATACAAAGGTTTATAATGAAATGCTCCATAAGATAGTCTCTATTGAAGTTTCTGCATTTCTTACATGATCTGCCCATGCAAAAATCATGATGCTCTCGATCTCATAAGACTCTCAACAAACACAATTTTAAAAGTATTATTCTTCTCTGTGATGTAAGCTTTCAACTGCACCCATATCAAATCAAAGCAATTGTAATGGCAATAGTAAGGTGGCATTCTAATTACTTGGTGGCCATGTTGTTTAGCAATGTCATCTGTATCGTAGGTATGGTTTGTTGGCTTATTTATGTTGATAAGCAGCAACAATTCCACTCTCATTCATAATGGATTGTGAAAGATGCTATTGCTCAATGACCAAGTGATAATATCAGATTCCTGATATGGATAGTAGGGAATTTCTTCAGCTGCACTGCATGGACACTTGCATTGTCCATCACAATAACTGAATTTGGTCAGAGCTATAGTAAATAACTGGTTTGTAAATCATTGTTTAAGTACATTGTATGTCATCTCATTGTGATAATCCTCAGAACTCTTTGACGTTGAAACCTTAAATGTTAGTTTACTCTCAGGAATAAACCTTTTGTCTGATGACTCTGCATGTACAGTAGTTAGGTGACTGACTACCTTTATCTACTACAACGTTAAGACCACCAAGCCCCTTGCTCACTTTGCAGCACATTGATCTTTTGTGATCCTGTTTCATGTGTGTTCCATCAATATAATAAATGTGAGATGTCCCACTGTCTCAAATCTCCTGCATTCTTCTTAAAAATTCAGTCCTTTCAGCCACAATATCACTTCTCTCCATAAGGAATTTTCTCCCATCGTTCATCTTACGATATCAGAAGATCGTGTCCTTTACTATGAGGGTGAATTTAATATTAACCATAACCTTTGTTTTCATGTGTTTTTAAATGGAGAGTGATGCACTCTCTGCTCATTGTTGTTTCATTTCCAGTGATTGTTCTCCACAGCTAGAACACTGTTGTACCATTTTTTTTAGTCAGAATCACAATGTCAGAGTAAGAGATACCACCATATGTTGTGCATTGTGTTTTAATCAAGTTTCTCACAACAGAGGATGTTGCATCACAGTCTGTGGGCAATGCCCTGAGGATGACTCTAATCTATTTGTGGCATGAATAGTTTTTACAAGGACAAGAAACAGTTGAGAATTCAGTTCACCAACATTGCCAAAAAGTGTCTCTGCATGGCAAAGGTTCTTGCAACAGTCTTTTTTGATTTTAAAGGACTTCTTCTCATTGATTTTCTCCATGAAAATTGTATTATGAATGCTGCTATTGCTAAATTTTGGACCAAACAAAACATGCATATTGTCAGAAAAGGTGTCCATGTTCAATCCAATGTTAATGATAATGTTTGACCCCATGCAGCTGCCCAAACTCAACAAAAATTGAGGAACTGAATTGTTTTGGGACACACAAGAACATCCTCCCTACAGTTAGTGTGTGTGAATTTTTTTAAGCTTAAATAAACATAAAAAGATTCCTTTTTTTTTTATTTGATTCATCTTCATGTTCTTATAGTTGTCCATTGACTGCTTTTAAAATCCAAGTTCTCATTCACTCATGAAACTAAATTGTTTGCAGTCTTGAATACATATTGAATACCATATGATGTAAAACATTCTTAGAAGAATAGTCCAGATCACCTACTTGCTTATTATTTTTCCTTCACTTTCCTGGTGACGCATGCGTACATGTCTGAAGTTCACTGTGAAAATACTGGCACAACAATATAGTATTTCATGTTCAGACAACACAATAACAGTAACCATACGTCTTTCCCTGTGCAGAAATCACAGCAACTGTGCTGCTACAGGACATAGACATATAGTGACATGTGGAAGTTTGGGTCAGTCCTGGAGGCATGCTCAGACGACTAAGGTAGTTAAGGTTATTCCTCACATAAAGTGGAAAATCTGGTTCAAGTCCCAGTCCAGCACAAATTTTTACTGTCACCAGTATATTGCACAGCTGGAGTCAGATCATATATACAACATATAGTGACATGTGGAAGTTTGGGTCAGTCCTGGAGGCATGCTCAGATGACTAAGGTAGTTAAGGTTATTCCTCACATAAAGTGGAAAATCTGGTTCAAGTCCCAGTCCAGCACAAATTTTTACTGTCACCAGTATATTGCACAGCTGGAGTCAGATCATATTTACAACTGCAAATGCATTTCTCATACTGCATACAGCAGTATCTGCATGTATGTCTGAAGGACATTGCAGAGTACATTGTACAAACACAGGCATTGCTATACAGTATAGAATTTGTTTTGTAGTTGGTTCTGGTAATGTTGAGTTCCAACAGCATCATCTTTACCAGTTTACTATGACTTTTATTCATACAATTCAGGCAGGAAACTCCACCAACTTGGCATCTTTAATTTTGATAATACATGACTCAGCTAATCTCATGTTGATTAAAATTTCTCATCCCAATTGCTTACTTTTTCAACTTACTGCACATTTTGTAAGCAAGGTTTATCTAACGCTGTTTCCTATAACAGATCTCCCTCAATATCATGTCACACATCCCTGAGCATCATATGTAAATATTTGCTAAGTGACTCTATCTCATCATATTCACTAAATATTTCTTTGAATACAGTTTCCACATTCACACACTCATTCAATGCCCCCAAAAGCCACAGTACATTAAACTTCACCTCCCCCCTTTCCTGTGAGAGCAGAACCTTCTACATTTTGGCATATGATATCCAATCATTCACATTGAAATTACAGTCATACATTCAATGATCATTCAGCATTGCATGACTTTCCCATTCATGAAGACGAAAGATACTTTTTCATTCAACCAGCAACTGTAACACCAACCTTGGAATCTTTACTGATTACAACATTACCTGAGTACAACAACATTTACATTCACAACCACTGCCACAACTTCTCTAAAAACAACTAAGTAATCATCATCATCATCATCATCATCACCATAATCATCAGCTTTAACTATTGCAGATTCATCATGACTTATATCAATATTTGATGATCTCTCTTTTTCACAACAAAATGTCTCACAGGTGCACCCTTCCTTCTGAGCTACAGCCACATCATTATTATTTGATGATAACCCACAGAAGCATTGTGTGAATCTAAAATTCTGCTGGTGTCATCGCCATTGCCAATGACACTCTCAACCTGTTATGCCCATATTCCTTCATCTGTCATAGGCAGTAGCACAGGCCCTGCTTCCAGTGCCTCACAGATGCCCATTGCTGCAATTCCCATCTCATTCACATTCATCACATCCACTCTCCCCAAAGGATTTATTTCTATCCAGTTTGCCAACTACATTCACCTGCTATCTATTCTTATTCATACACTGCTTTCTCCTAAATTTTCTGCTGTGCGGGCCCTAGCCTCCCCACAGCTCATTGTCACCCTATATTCCATCCACTGTAAACATTTCCCATTCCCTTTTATTATAGTTATGCACAATATTTCCTCAATCATTATTATTGAGTCTGGTCCTATTCGATGTTTAACACTGCCAGCCTCTCTCTGGAGCATTGTTGAGGGAAATCTCAGTTTTCTAACTGGTTTCCCTGAATGTTGATATTCTGCTGCCTCCCATTGTGCTACCATTTCTCTCCTCATCTCCATTACGTCCAAAATTTCTCTCATTATTCTTATTACTATTCCCCCTATGAAACCACCTTTTTCTTTTTTATGTTAATGACTTACACCTAAATATAAATTATCATTCAGTTTTATTTGCGGATGACACATCAGTCATGATAGAAAATAAAAATGCAGAAGAAAATTCTGAAAAGTCATAAACACTCTAGAGAACCTAGGTATCTGGTTCCATTTAATGGCCTAAAACTAAATATTTCAAAAGTGCAGCTGATTCAGTTTAAGACAAAGCAGTATAAAATAAATGATACTCAAATTATGCATGGAAGTCTGGAACTAAATGAAGCACAACATGTTAAATTCTTAGGAATGCAACTGCACAGAAACCTGGCAGTTCCAGAAACTAGAGGAAGCAATGTGGTGCTGGTGAGCAAGACTCACATGTCCCCTTCAGCACTGGACTCACTTGGAGGTGCTTTGTCGATCTTCTTCTCAGGATAGCCGGCTGAAATGATCTGCCCAACTTCTTCTCCGAAGATATGATGCTGTTTGGAGGAATTTTCTCTACCCTTAAAATGATTGTGTACACTCAGGATACTTTTAAATCAACCCTACTATATTTCACTTCCACAAACACAACACCACATAACAGTTTTCTCATAAATTAATCATATTTTGTAAGTCCAATGATTCGTGGTACATCAGAAACTATTAATTACTTTTACAATAAATACAGTTCCAAAAATCTCTCAAGGTTCTCACAAGTTCACCCTCCACAACTCTAGAGAGTCAATAAGTAAGTAAGTCAAAAGCGTCTTTTCTTTTCTTTTACACAATTCAACTGTTCACAATACTGACTGACACAGCACCAGCACGGAGTAAGGCGCGCTTGCTCCTGGTGCTGGTCATGTAACTTCTGTGATGAGCATGGCAACCACTTGCCCGTGCCAATCGACCGTGACTATTGCTGCATTCTCTTGACACACATCCACCCTCCGCACACAGAAAACCGGCGCAAGGTAGACACTCTCCCGTCTCTCAGGGTCATACGTAAAATATCGGGTGTTCGAGATGGTGGAAAGGCAAGGGTCTCTAGAATTTGCATTGAAATTTTCAAGGCACTACAACCTGTCATGTTTTGCACACATATACTACCTAGAAAGTAAAATAAATAGCTATATTATTATTTGCTATATCAGTTTTTGCAATATCACCAGTATAGAAAATAAAAATGCAGAAGAAAATTCTGAAAAGTCATAAACACTCTAGAGAACCTAGGTATCTGGTTCCATTTAATGGCCTAAAACTAAATATTTCAAAAGTGCAGCTGATTCAGTTTAAGACAAAGCAGTATAAAATAAATGATACTCAAATTATGCATGGAAGTACCATAGTTGCTTTGAGGCTGCAGTGAGGTACAGTATTGTCTTCTGGGGAAATGTTAACAACTTGACACAAATATTAACCTTGCAGAAAAAAATTATAAGAAGTGTGCAGTGCAAAGCCAAGAGAATCTTGTCAGCTACTATTCAGAGACCTAAACATATTAAGCATTTCCTCATTGTAATTATACAAAATAATTCTTCTCCTGAATAATAATCCTGAACTGTTTGCTTCAAATAACTTCCAGCCCAGGTACAAAACTAGAAATGAAGGAAGTTTCATGCTTCCTACAAACAGGCTCAATCTTTTTGCCCGAAGCCCACAATACATGAGAATGAAAATATGCAATAAGCTAAAACCCACAATGTTTCAAAAGATTGAAACTAAACTGATAAGTCTCCTGTACACTAAATCAATGACTTAACATGTTGTTATGAGACAATAAAATTTTGATTCTGATTCTGATCTACAAGGGTGGTTTGAAAAGTTCTCAGAACAGCATAGAAAAAAAGTACTTATGTCACTGAAACTTTTTTTTATTTTTCAATGTAGTCTCCCTGTAGATTAATGCACTTGGTCCAATGATTTTCCGGTGCCTTGATCCCATCTCAAAGATTAGTTTCCTCCAGGCATGCAAAATAGTTGACAGCACCAGCTATCAATTCTTCGTATGAAGTGAATCTTCATCCACCAAGAAAAATTTACAGTTTTGGTAAGTCTGACAGAGCCATATCAGGTGAATAAGGTGAGTGTGGCAACAATTTATACCTTGGTTTGTATAATTTTGCCATGGGGATGGCACATGTGTGCGGACGCGCAATGTCTTGATGGAAGATGGCTTTCTTCCTTGCTAAACCTGGCCTTTTTCATGTATCTTGTGTTGCAATTTGTGCAGGAGGTTAACATAGAATTCTCCAGTAATTGTTTGCCCAGTAGGGGATGATCTACAAGTAGAATTTCCTTCACATCCCAGAACACTGATGCCACAACCTTTCCCGTTGAAGGAATTGTCTTTACTTTCTTTGGTGGTGGAGAATCAGCATGTTTCTGCTGCTTTGACTGTTATTTTGTCTCTGGGGTGTAGTAGTGCACCAAAGTTTCATCAGTGGTCACAAACTGGCACAAAATAATCTTGTTCATTTCTCCCAAAATGGGCCAAACATTGTTCCGATATATCCATTCTCATGCATTTTTGATCAAGTGTCAAGAGTTGTGGCACCCATCTTACAGATAATTTTTTAATTTCTAATTCTTCAGGTAAAATGTGATATACCCTTTCAGATGACATCTGGCAGGTGTGAGCAATTTCAAGCACTTTCAATCGGTGATCCTCTATGTCCATTTTGTGCACTTTTGCAATGATTTCTGGAGTAGTGACACATCTTGGCTGACTATCGCACGGATATAAGCTCTCTCAAACAAATTTTAATTCATTTGTCCACTTGGAAACAGTTGAATATGAAGGAGCATGGTTCCCCAGTGTATTCTGGAAATGGCATGAATGTCCTTTGCTTTCATATCTTTCTTTACAAAGTACTTAATCACTGCTCAAATCTTGATTTTTTCCATCTTTGCAAATCACTATGTGGGAACAACAACAGAGTCACATCACCACCACAGCTCTCTTCCAAGAGCACTGATGTGGCATGTGTTTACAGGCAAAATTCCAATGAATATCATGTGAACAATTTGTTGCCCTGGCACTGATCTCTTGTGGTGATTCTGAGAACTTTTCAAACCACCCTTGTATTATCATTTTCTTGCCTATTTTCTCACCAATTTCTATTACTGTTATGATTTTCCCTGTTGTCTATCCCTTTTGGTCTGTAATATAAAGCATCAATGCTATCTCTTCTATCAACCTTATCTCGTACGGATCCCACACTGCTGAGCAGTATTCAAGCAGCGGGTGAACAAGCATACTGTAATGGTAGAGTTTTGTCAGGACTGGCTCTCCCAAGGCTTTCAGTAATTCTAATGGAATATTGTCTACTTCCGGGGCCTTGTTTCGACTCAGGTCTTTCAGTGCTCTGTCAAACTCTTCACGCAGTATCATATCTCCTATTTCATCTCCGTCTACGTCCTCTTCCATTTGCATAATATTGTCCTCAAGCACATCACCCTTGTATAGACCCTGTATATACTCCTTCCACCTTTCTGCTTTCCCTTCTTTGCTTAGAACTGGGTTTCCATCTGAGCTCTTGATATTCATACAAGTGGTTCTCTTTTCTCCAAAGGTCTCTCTAATTTTCCTGTAGGCAGTATCTATTTTGCCCCTAGTGAGATAAGCCTCTACATCCTTACATTTGTCCTCTAGTCATCCCTGCTTAGCCATTTTGCACTTCCTGTCGATCTCATTTTTGAGACATTTGTATTCCTTTTTGCGTGCTTGATTTACTGCATTTTTATATTTTCTCCTTTCATCAATTAAATTCAATATTTCTTGTGTTACCCAAGGATTTCTACCAGCACACGTCTTTTTACCTACTTGATCCTCTGCTGCCTTCACTACTTCATCCCTCAGAGCTACCCATTCTTCTTCTACTGTACTTCTTTCCCCCATTCCTGTCAATTGTTCCCTTATGCTCTCCCTGAATCTCTGTACAACCTCTGGTTTAGTCAGTTTATCCAGGTCCCATCTCCTTAAATTCCCACCTTTTTGCAGTTTCTTCAGTTTTAATCCACAGTTCATAACCAATAGATTGTGGTCAGAGCCCACATCTGCCCCTGGAAATGTCTTACAATTTAAAACCTGGTTCCTAAATCTCTGTCTTACCATTATATAATCTATCTGATACCTTCTAGTACCTCCTGGATTCTTCCATGTCTACAACCTTCTTTTATGATTCTTGAACCAGGTGTTAGCTATGATTAAGTTATGCTCTGTGCAAAATTCTACTAGACAGCTTCCTCTTTCATTTCTTACCCCCAATCCATATTCACCTACTATGTTTCCTTCTCTCCATTTTCCTAGTCTCAAACTCCAGTCACCCATGACTATTAAATTTTCATCTCCCTTCGCTACCTGAATAATTTCTTTTATCTCATCATACATTTCATCAATTTCTTCATCATCTGCAGAGCTAGTTGGCATATAAACTTGTACTACTGTAGTAGGCGTGGGCTTTGTGTCTATCTTGGCCACAATAATACATTCACTTTGCTGTTTGTAGTAGCCTACCCACAGTCCTATTTTTTAAATTCATTATTAAACCTACTCCTGCATTACCCCTATTTGATTTTGTATTTATAACCCTGTATTCATCTGACCAAAAATCTTGTCCCTCCTGCCACCGAACTTCACTAATTCCCAGTATATTTAACTTTAACCTATCCATTTCTCTTTTTAAATTTTCTAACCTACCTGCCCGATTAAGGGATCTGACATTCCACACTCTGATCTGTAGAATGCCAGTTTTCTTTCTCCTGATAACAACGTCCTCCTGAGTAGTCCCCACCCGGAGATCCGAATGGGGGACTATTTTACCTCCGGAATATTTTACCCAAGAGGACGCCATCATCATTTAACCATACAGTAAAGTTGCATGCCCTTGGGAAAAATTGTGACTGTAGTTTCCCCCTGCTTTCAGCCGTTCGCAGTACCAGCACAGCAAGGCCATTTTGGTTAGTGTTACAAGGCCAGATCAGTCAATCATCCATTTTTTATATTATATCTAAAAATGTTTCTGTTGACTCACTGGGGAAGTGTATCAATTCCTACTGCAATTTCTCTGGCAGTATTCTCTTTAGAGTTCTAATTTCAGTTAGTATGCCCAGTGATGTTTCCAGGTGCATCATCTTATTCAGTTCAAACTTGCAGAACTTTCATATGCTTCTCCCCTATTCTAGCATGGTTCATTCAGTTTTGCAATATCAGTTGTTTCACCTAGCCCCAGTATTTTGATAACAATATGGCATTGAACATGGCAAAATCTGTAAACAAAAATGTGGTCTGTTTCACCCACATCTGTGTCATCTCCATAATTCACCCTTAAAACACTAACGCGTTACTACAAAATTATTTCTGAAGTTTCACTGGTCTGTTCCTTAATCATCCCTTCAGTCTGCTTTTCTAAATTCCCTGTTCTTTGTTGAATGTTTCCTTCAGCAGTATTCAACCTGCTATTAATGGTTCTGATTGCTGGGTTTATACTTTCGTGATGCTGTTTTCACATGAGTTCATGCACCTCAATCTGCTTTCCTAAACTTTCCACTATTACTTCGATTTTCCCTTGAAATTTGGTTTCTACATCAGTCATCCTGTCATCTTGCTGTTTGTTAAAACAAGCACCCATATTACCAGAATGAGATTCTGGAAACAATGGAAATGTGGTTTCTACATCAGTCATACTGTCATCTTGCTGTTTGTTAAAACAAGCACCCATATTACCAGAATGAGATTCTGGAAACATCCCCCAGGCTGTGGCCAAGCCATGTCTCCATAATATCCTTTCTTCCAGGAGTGCTAGTTCTGCAAGGTTCACAGGAGAGCTTCTGTAAAGTTTGGGAGGTAGGAGAAGAGGTACTGGCAGAACTGAAGCCGTGAGGACAGGGCGTGAGTCGTGCTTGGGTAGCTCAGATGGTAGAGCACTTGCCCATGAAAGGCAAATGTCCTGAGTTCAAGTGTTGGTCCAGCACACAGTTTTAATGTGCCAGGAAGTTCTCAAATTTTATTCTTAATGCTGCTAAAGAATTCATTATGACTGTCCATGGATTCTCAGGTTCCAATTTCTCAACAGAACTCGGACTTGGCAGTTGATCTGGCCCACAGTTATAATTCTTAAACTTTTCAACCAATGCAGAAGAATCAGATAACAGTTCACAAGTACAACTGCACTAGCCTCTCACATTTAACTTAAACTGTGCCTGCCATATGCTGACTCTCTTGCTCTATGTGCAATGTGATGCAATGCTGCCACCCACAATGTCTGCTATCACTAATGAAATGTAGAGTCATCATCTGCTACCACCTCTACATTGTCTAGCTATTGACGGACCTGTGATGTGAAGTGAAGCTGACTCTCTCATGCCTTCTCAATATGGAGGGAATCGAAGCACGCATCTGGTGCCTTGTTGGTGACTGAATACACTGCTGCTTGCCTCTACTGCTGTCTGTGCTGCACACATGCACTTGCTCCTAATTTCGCAACTGCATTGTCTGTGTCCTGCTGTTGCACTATTTAATGCTGTCAAGCCAACAAGTTAACTGCTAGCCTACTGCCGGTTTGGATTGTTCTTTAGTGGGACATACAAACTCAAAACTAATTTCTCAATAAGGAATCCAAATATCCTGGACAGCAACTTCAATTCCAGATCTCAAGTATTGTATTGTATTGTATTGTTTGCACTCCAGTCCCAAACAAGGAACTCCAATTGTGATTGCAGTGCAGCAGATAAATATAAATGGAACATGTGCATAAAAAGTTTATTTAACAGCACATTAATCATGAAATTCAAAATCAAACACTCAAAGGTTTCTCACAACCACTCACAACACAGAACTCCAGTTCATCATACGTCCATATGTTTTTTTATTAGCTGTTCAGCATGTTTAACACGCAGTTGGCTTCGTCAAAATACATTTTACAAATTTCATATAAGTATAGTTGTTACTAATTTTTGCATTATACATTATGCATACATATATGTACATCTTTTCAGTAGTTAGTAATTTGTACATTTTACATATACATAAATACATATAAATACATAAACTTGTTACTAATCAGACAATTTCAGCAATAATCATTACACACTTTACGTTCAAGGATTAATTATATGGTTTTACACATTTAGTTAATGATAGTTACATTATTTCATTGTTTTTACTTTCCTTTCAAATTACTTCCAAGATATTCTTCAATTAAGTAATATGCTTTATTTTTGAGCCATGTGTTTAATACTTCCTTAAATTTAAAGTGGGTGAGGGTTTTGACAGATTGTGGCAGTTTATTATATAACTTTAGAATTAGGTGTTTGTGACTGTTGTGTGTCAGTGACAGCCTAGAATATGATATAGTAAGTATGCAGTTGTTTTGAATACTGTGCAAATATAAATTTTTTCTCTGTGTAAATTGTTGTATATTTTCTTTTATGTATATTAAGCAGTTATACATAGAGAGACTTGTGAGTATCATTATGTGTAATATATTGAAGTGCTCCTTACAGCTTCCTCTTGGACCCAATCCTTGTAAACATCTAATTGCTTTTTTTTTTGCTATTTGAATACACAGTTTGTGCCTGGTGAATTACCTCATAACAGAATCCCATATTGTAGCTGTGACTGAAAGAATGCATAGTAGCAAAGCATCAATAAACTTTTACTGACAGAATTTCTTAGTTTATATAGCAGGAATATTACCTGTGCAAGTTTGCCTGTCAGATAGCTTATGTGGTCATCCCATGAGAGCCTTTGGTCTATTTTTAGTCCCAGTAATTTGACACTATGATTCTCTGCTTTCCGTACCTTCAGATTAAAATAGATTTCCTCTGTTTTTGTGTTGTTTATACATAACTCATTAACAATACACCACACCCTACATTTTTCAAAAAGTTCATTATTTTTGTTTACCACCTCTTGCATACTCTCACATGTGGAGATCATGGTCATATCATCAGCATCTAAAACATTTTTGCAGGTTATGTAGTTTGAGAAGTCATTAGCATAAATAATAAAGAGAAGGGTCAAAGAACAGAGCCCTGTGGAACTCCTCTCTTAATTTTCATTAAATCTGACCTTTCATTGTTCACATACATTGACTGTTGCCTGTTATTTAGGTAAGTGGTTTGTCTGCAATACTGTAATATTCTAATTTTTTAACGATTATCTCATGTGATGCTGAATCAAATGCTTTGCCTAAGTCTATGAGTGTTGCACAGGTGGTCAGTTTCCTTTCAAAAGCGTTGTGGATTTCAGTTATCAGGCTTTCAATAGCTTTTATGGTTGACTGATTAGTTCTAAATCCAAACTGGCTGTCATTAAGTAATTTATTGGTCTCAAAATACATGTAAATCTGTGTGTGTGAGCAGCTCTCTATGATTTTGGCGAGTATAGGGACAACTGATATTGGTATATAGACCATAGACTATAGACTATTATCAGGCATTTCTCTGTCACCCTTTTTTGTATATGGGGAGTGTAACTGTAATTTTAAGGCAATCAGGGAAGATGCCATCATCAAGGATTTTATTTGCAAGGTAGAGTAGAGAAGTTCTAATTTCCTTAATTATAGCCTTTCTTACAAAGTTACTGAATCCATAGTAGTCTTCTGTTCTAGAGTTGTTCAACTTGTTTGCAGAGTTATTTATATCTGAAGCAGTTATTCTACTCCAGTTAAATCTTTTATCTGTTTTATTCTGTGATTGCAAAATAAAAGATTCCGCATCAGTTAAATCATCACTTCTTGCTACCTGGGCATTTACAGAATTTATGAAGTGTTTGTTAAGAGTGTTGCATTTAGTTGGGTTACTGATTTCTTCTTTCCCCATATTTATCTCACTTTTAACTATGTTACAGGCAGCTTTACATTTGTTTTTAGGATTTAAAATATACTCCTCATTTGCTTTCATTTTTGCTGATTTAATTTCAGATTTGTGTATTTTTCTTTAGTTTATATATCTATTCTTGTTTTCTTGATTGCCTTCAATTTTGTCCTTCAGCATGAGTAGGATTCTAATTTTATTGAGAGGCAGGGTGTACAATTTTTTTTGTGTATTGTGGTTTATGCATATTTTTTATGGTTACATCTCTTAGTAATAAGAGGGCAGTTAATGTCTAATGTATTTTTTATACTGGATATGAACGCAGAAAAGTTTTCATTTATATCTTTGTCAATGGTTAGTATTCTAGCCTATTCTATTCTACTCAGTTCATTTCTCTTTACTTCAATGTTCTCTTCCTTAAGAGCTCTAGATGTAGTTAGCATCCTGGTATCATCAAGTGTCAGATTTCCAATTTTGAGCCATATGCCATCATGGTCAGATAGTCCTAATTTGATGGTATCCCATTCTACTTGATTCCTACACACATTGCTAATTATATTGTTAAGGCATGCCCCCATTCTGGTTGGTTTTTCATTTACACAGTAGTAATTCATTGATCTTAAGATATTTAGGATGTATACCACAGTTTTTCTCTTTACTCTTAAATCTACGTACATTAATGTCTCCTGTGATATATGTTTTATATGGTCTGTATTCCGTATTCAGTAAGATTAATTCAGAGAGTTTTTCTGTGAATATCTCCTCATCAGAAGCTGGTGGTTGGTAAACTGTTGCAATTATGAGTTTCTGAATGTGAATAACCAAGGCAGATGCTTTGAATAGTCCCTCAACAGACAGGCTTGTGAGGTCTATGACTGAATATTTTAGATTCAAGTTTCTGTTGATAGAAAAAGAACACTCCACCATTGGCATTGTTTGGTCTACAGTAGCTTGTTGATAGTGAGTAACCAAATGGTACAAATAGGCTTGTTTCCTCACTTTTAATCCAATGTTCATTCACGCAGAGAATGCCACACTGAATTTCCTCCAGCCAGTACTGTAGTTCACTGACTTTGTTTCTTAGGGACTGTACATATACATGTAACAAAAGTAATTCATTTTTGCTGCAAGGTGGTACATTGCTTATGATGGGCTTAGTTTGATCGTTTACTGTAAGTGTGTTTTTTGTATTATGATCTAAAGCTCTTTGTTTTGACCAAATCTGACACATTTCAGGCTTGGTCAGCCTTATACATTTCCCTGATCTGGTTCTGAGTTTTGAGACATATGTTCCAAATTGCTGATGCAAGATATTTTGTTATTTACCATACGAAGTATTTTTTGGGCCAGCAGTGTCTTCCCTAAACCACTTAGACCTTGACCATGTCTTGTTTGACAAGTTCTTGAGCAGTAACAATTATCAGAGGGTTGATTGTTACAACTTATACATTCCTTAATATCTAAAAGCATTACATTTTTAAACTGTTTGCAAATTGTTTCAAAATACTTGTTAGCTTTGGTTATTCCTCTGTTTACACATGATGTTTCAATTAAATCACAACGATGAGGTATTTTAAATAATATAACATTTGTGTTTGTTAATTTTCCCAGTGTTGTCTTCAGAGCTGTTGTTGCTGCAGCTGTTTCATTATGGTATACATCATTGGAACCATCTATAAGAACTACAAAGTCACTCCTTGTCAAATTACTGCAATCTTCAGTGTTGGTAAGGATCTGGTTGAATCTTGCTCCAGGTTTCACTATGCCTTCAATTTTAATGTTTTTTTGTGTTTTCAGGGTCTTTGTTTTTGTAGCCATCCCTCTTCCTAAACCATCAGAGTAGATTCTGATGTATGTTGTCTTTTCTCTTGGTATTTCTTGACTCTGTGTTTCATCTTGTTCTTTATCTGTTGCATTTGATACATTGTTTCTTTTATTCAATTTCATAACAGGCGCCAACAAATCTGGGTTGCTGCAAGATTTTTTGCTATGGTTTTTATTCG
This sequence comes from Schistocerca nitens, assembly GCF_023898315.1. Classification (NCBI taxonomy): domain Eukaryota; kingdom Metazoa; phylum Arthropoda; class Insecta; order Orthoptera; family Acrididae; genus Schistocerca; species Schistocerca nitens. The sequence goes on from NC_064614.1 coordinate 438,704,918, forward strand.
ATGATTTAAATATATCTGCACTATTTATTCCACAATCCATGTTGTTCTGCTTCATGTGTTTGGCTTCAGATGTGATTGTGTGAATTTCATTATCTTCAGGTCCATTATAATCATAAGTAATCACAGTGAAAATAAGTGTAAAAGTATGGACCTGCATTCACCTAAGACCTTTGAGAAGTTTAAGGACTTAAGTAGCACAACTGCTGTGCCATGCAGACCATCTCAACTGCTGCCACACACATCCACCACTACAATGGTACAATAGAACTCACAGCAGATGATAACTTCAGTTGACAACAGGCTACCAATGAAAGACAAAATGCTGCTTACCCTTAAATACTTTCCATGATGTCACGTGCTACTGAATGCAGTTTAAATATTGAAACAACTACCATTCAAAATTAAGGCTATTTGTACAAGTACACATAATGTTAGAGTAATCTCATAATTATTACATTCATTCTGTGACCTCTCATTGCAAAAACAATATAGTATCACATTTGGTATCAACAAAAATATTTTGTCTATTGAGGCCAAAATCTGACTGTGAAGCTATCTGACCATGAGTAGCAGGTATAGGTCAACTCAAGTTAATTATCAGATGTTTTTACTGACCACTTAGTTCTACCATAAAAGATGAAGAATCATTCAAAGAAAGTCTATGCTCAGCAGAGCAGAAATACCTAAATCATACACTATTTGTTGTAGGCAACTTTAATCTGGCAGGTATACACTGGGTCATCTATGGATTTATTGTAGGTGGTATGAGCAGACAGTCTTGTGAAGTACTTCAAAAAACTGCCTTGAACAGTTAGTTACAAACCCAAACACTGTAAATATTTTAGACATTGTAGTTACGAACAGGCTGATTCCTACAGCAGTGTCAGTATAGAGACAGGGATTAGTAATGATCATAGTTTCATTATAGTGAAGATGGTTACTGAAGTTAATAAATCCACACGAAGTCTAGGAGAGTATTTGTGCTAGGAAAAGCAGATAAGCAGTTGTTAGCATCCCACTTAGAAAATGAATGGGCATTTTTAGGTCCAATATGATGATTATAGAAGAATTGTGGGCAAAGTTTAAGCTGATTGTAAATCACTCTTTGAAGATGTGTGTGCCAAATAAGTTGAATAAGGATGGAAAAGACCCAGTGTGGTTGAATAATAAAATTTGAAAAATGCTGAGAAAGCAGAGACTGTTGCACTCATAGTTCAAAAAAGAATACACAAATGTTGACAAGCAAAAGAAGTTTGATGATGAAGCATGCAACAATTTCCACTGTCATACCTTAGTGAGAGATCTCACCGAGAACCTAAGAAAATTCTGGCCATACATAAAATCACTAAGCAGGTTAAAGGCTCCAATCCAGTGACTTGTCAACCAATCTATAGTGGGAATAGATTATAGCAAAAGGAAAGCTGAAGTTTGAAATTTCATATTAAAGAAATCATTCATGCAAGAGGATCATGTAAACATACTGTCATTTGACTGTTGTACAGACTCCTCCATGGAGGACATAGAAAGAGTCATCCCTCATGCAGAGATGCAACTGAAAGAAGTGAAAACAAATAAGTCACCTGGTCCAGATGGAATCTCAATTCAGCTATGCCCTCTTACTCAGCTTGCATATATTGTGAGTCTCTCACCCAGTGCAATGTCCCAAGTTACTGGAAAAAAGCACACGTTACTCCTGTATCCAAGAAAGGTAAAAGAATGTACCCACATAATTACATACTAATATCCTTAACATCAATTTGCTGTAAAATTCTTGAACATATTCTGAGTTTGAATGTAAAAAAATTCCTAGAGATAGAAAAGCTTTTGTCTACATATCAGCATGGCTTTAGAAAGCATCATTTGTGTGAACCACAGCTCATCCTTTTCTCACCTGATATCCTGTGAACCATGGATGAAGGGCAACAGGTGGATTCCATACTCGTAGATTTCTGGAAAGTGTTTGACACAGTACATCACTGCAGACCATTGTAGGAGCATATGGATTAGGTTCCCAGATCTGTATGGGGCATGAAGACTTCTGAAGTGATAAAATCCAGTGTGTTGTCCTCTTGACAGCAGTGTTCATTAGAAACCAGGGTATCATTAGGAGTGCCCCATGCAAATGTCATAGGGCTGCTCTTATTCTCCATGTACATAAATGATCTAATGGACAGGGTGAGCAGCAATTTATGGCTGTTTGCTGATTGTGCAGTGGTGTATGTGAAGGTGTTGTCATTGAGTGACTATAGGAGGATACAGGATGATTCTGTTAGACAGAATTTCTAGTTGGTGCAATGAATGGAGCTTCCTTTAAATGTAGAGAAATCTAGGCTGATGTGTAGGAAAAACAACCCAATAACATTTGAAGCAGCACTGGTTGTGTGCCGATTGGCACAGGCATATTGATTAAATATCTAGGCGAGATATTGCAAAGCAATATGCAGTGGAATGAGCACATCAGGTTGGTGGTAGGGAAAGCAAACAGTGACTTCATTTTATTGGGAGAATTTTTGGACTCATTTATAAGGAAGACAGCATATAGAACACTAGTATGATCCATTCTTCAGTTTCATTTGAATGTTTTGGATCCTCACCAGGTCAGACTAAAGCAAGACATGAAAACAATTCAGAGGCTACTGCTAGATTTGCTACCGGTAGATTTGATCAGTGAGCAAGTTTAATGGAGATGCTTCATGATCTCAAATGGGTATCCCTGGATGGAGGATGATGTTCTTTTTGTGAGAAACTATTGAGAAATTTAGAGAGTTGGCATTTGAGACTAACTGCACAACAATTCTAATGCTGACAATGTACATTTCATGTAAGGAACATGAAGATAAGATAAATTAAGAGAAATTGTAATTTGTACAGAGGCTTATAGATAGTCATTTTTCCCTTGCTCTATTTGTGAGTGGAAGAGGAAAGAAAAAGACTGTGGTACTCCCCCCCCCCCCCCCCCCCCTCCACGCACCATATGGTATTTTGAAGTATGAATGCAGATGTAGATCCAGAGGAAGAAATATTTAGCAAAATTCCTAAACAAACTTACATCTGGTTTTACTATATGAAATAGTTATGTTAAAGTTACAAAATACATACAGTCAATTAGAAGAAAATGCATTGTTCTGCTCTCTGTGTACATGTTCTTTGATGCAAATGTGTTACTTCTTATTAGTCATCTTCTATAGTGGCTTAATATAATTTTCATTAACAGCCATTTACACAAATAATCACTTAAAATACATATAATAATTAATTGTAGGTAGTCATTACATGAGATGATTAGATAAAGAACTAGGTAACTCATGCTGTGTTCATACTATGTGTAGCATGGGGGGGATTTACAACTGTGGCACATTTACATATCTATATTTTATAAAAAGATCCATATATACATGTTACTTGTCATTGCCTTACATTTGGTACTTCATTTATGTTATGATCATTCCAGTCATTTAATTGTATTAATTTCTGTTGTCTGCCATTGTGCTTAATGTTGCAATATATCATCAGAATTTTTATAACATATTCGTTTTTTGTGTTATGTTTGTATAATCTATAACAATTCCCCAAAAATGCAAGATCGATATTATATTTTGTTCATTGTACTCACCATTGTCTTTCATTGAAAGCACCTCTCTCATGGCTGCATGGGGAAAAATCTACACCCACTGGTTACTCTACTTACCTGGAGCTAGTAATGCTTCATCTGCCAGCTCTGGCTCTGTGAGGCAACTACTCATAATTTCACAAGCTCAGTTTGTAGCCCCCTTCTGCTGTAATCTACATGCAGCAAATGGTCATGTCTTTGTAGCAGGCACTAAAATTGTCCAGTATGTTGATGGTCTGATCCTATTCTTAACACATCATGATCTCGAATGTCTTTTCCTAGTTTTAGACGGTGCCATTTGTTTGCAAACCACTTGTGTCAATGACAGTGGTTTGACTATTTCAGCTGAGAAATCTTTGATAATTTGCATCTGTTGTGGAAGAATACAATTGACCAGTGCAAGCATTTTGTTAGATCTCTCTTTCCTGCTTGGGTTCAAAGTAAAAATTTTAATAATAATATCTGATCTGTGATTTATATGGTCTGGTCACATTTATGAATTATCAAGAAAATGTAAAACAGCATTAATGCAGTTGGATCTGTCATCGTAACATGGTTCCGTGCAGATCTCTAAATACTTTTGATAATGTACGAGGGCCTTCTACAATCAGTCATGCTTCGTGTATTCAACACCTCCACATGTGCACTTTAGAGACTTGAATCAATTTTCATAACTGCAAATATGTCTTAAAGCAGTATGAATGACTCCGACAGATTCTGTACTAGTGGAAACTATTGAATGCCTACTGAATGTTCAACAGGCCCCCATTTATGAGGTCCACATCATAAATGTAGGATCTGTGCCCTCTTCTAGTGATGCCACAGGAGTTGGTGTACCAATGATTGTTGAATTCAGTCACACAGTTTTATACCAGATGGAAATCCTCAAGTCCACTATGATGGTTTTAAGAAGGATGGTCTCAGTATAATTAATTCACAAGTTTATATTAATCTTTATTGGTACACTTTGCCAAGTGTTCACCGATAGCTCCCTTTATCATAACATTTCTACAGTAGTATGTTTATTCTTTACCTCCAAACAGAAATATAACAAACCATTTTGACTGCCACCAAATCATTCTATTTGTGCTGTGGAAGCAAGAGCAATATGAGATTCTGTCAATTGTGCTGCTATTCACAGTCCCAGGAATGCAAAGGTTTGGGAATATTCTTTCTATGGGGCTAGCTAATTTTACAATGATAAGGTCGACTAGATGGCAATGAATGCAAACCTTTCTGACCCTTAAATGAACATCACTCCTTTCCACTTACACCAAACAAGTATCAAGGGCAATGCTCCCTGTTAATGTCAGAAGAAAGGAGGAAGGAGGAGATGCAAATGACTTATTGTTTTCCTACAGCTCCTCTGAAGCACAGCAAAAAACACTTACTACAAAATCTTATGAAAATGAAGGCACCCCCGAAAAAAAGTGTTCTGGTTTAAATGCTTCAAAGATATTTAGATATATAAAGCACTTTTTAGTGTCCTTAGGGTTTATAAATTTTGTTGTGTTAAAAAGATTATATTAACATAAGTATTCCAGTGGATCTTCCCCAAACTGTGTCCTCTTCTGGCTACAGCTGATGTCCTATCAAGGTTCTTTAGCTAGAAGTTAAATGCTCATATGGTTACTGTGACATAATCTTAAATTTTTGTGCTCATACGTGGGGCATTGTACCATTCCTGTGTGCAACTTGGTACAGGTTGTTGATGGTGTGGTTTAAGAAACCCAAGTCAAGCCATAATAACAACAACAACAATAATAATAATAATAATATTTCATCATGAGTTTCTGCGATATTAGAAGTTTCACGTGATCCATCACTTCCTTCTTAATACTGTCCATTACAACATCAGTGATCTAGAATCTCTTCTTCCCTCACCTCCTCTTACTTTCCACATATCCTTTTAAGACTGCTTTTATAAGCCCCTCCTTCATTCTTAATATATGTCCAATCAAGTGTAATTTTCTTCTTTTTATTGCGTTGAGTAACTGTCTTTGCTTCCCACTCTTCTCACTACCACTTCATTTTTCACTCTCTCCATCCAACTTATTTTTTCCATCCTCTGCTGTGTCCACATTTCAAAAGCCTCCAGCCTCGCTCTATCTTTCCTCCTCAGTGTTCACGTTGCAGCACCGTACAAGAGAACACTCCATAAAAAACAGTTTATTAGCCTTTTCCTTAAATTTCCATCCATATTACTGAAGAAAATTCTCCTTTTCTTATAAAATGCCTTTTTTCCATTGCTATTCTGTTTTTAATTTCTGTCCTGCTCTTCCAGTCCACTTCTATTCTGCTTCTGAGACATTTAAAGCTTTGGGCATTTTCTAATACTTCTCCATCCAGTGTTATTTTTAACTTTTTATTTCTTCCCAGTGTCATGATTTTTGTTTTCTTTGTACTTTCTTCCATTCCATAAATCTTTCCTTTAGCTTTAATGGGGTCCACTATATCCTGTAATTGTTTTTGACTTGTTGCTAGGAGGACCATGCTGTCTGCAAACCTCAGACACTATATTCTTCTTCCTCCAATTTTTAACCTTGTCATCAAGTGAACAGTGATCAGTCATACTTTCTAAGTATAGACTGAAAAGGGTAGGAGACAGACAGCAGCGTTATCTTACTCTTTTTCCAAGTTCTATCCAGTTGGTACTTTCTCCTCTCACTTTCACTGATACTTTTTAATTTAAGTATAATGACTTTATAAGTCATCTGATTTTCCAGTCTACTTTCTTTTCCCTAATTGTAGGTGCAAGCTTATCCCAAGCCATATTATCAAAAGCCTTTTCCAGGTCAATAAGTATATTTAGCAAAACTGTTTATGTCTAGTGTTTCTTGGGGTGGTAAATAAATTGAGCAGACTATTTCTTGACGTGGAATGTGCATTGTTACAGCAAACAGTTGGATTTTTAACCAAGTTTACTGCAGTACATATATACTAAAATAAATGAAGAAACTCTTTGAATATGTAATGACATGAAACAGTGTCAGTGAAATCCGTTCAGTAATTTTAAACTGACAACAAAATGAATTGCTCTCACTGATTTCTTCTACTTCTAGCATTGTAAATGAATTAATATTCAGTAATGCCATTCATTTCACTTCAGTTCAGATTCACATCCTTCATTAGCCTCTGATCACATGTAGTGGAATGGGCTTTACACTGATATACAATAACAATCACTATATTAATTACTGTTTTACATTGCATGCACAATTTATATCAACCCGTTGTACAGAATTGTAATCATAATCCTAAAACTCAATTTCTATACTTCTTGTATCTGTGAATTCTCTTAAATTATAGAATGGATTATTTATTTAACCACTTAAACAAATTACTTTTAAAATTATTGAAAGATGTATTGATTTCAGAATATGGCAATTCATTAAAAATTTTAAACAGTTACCTATTTTTGTCAGCCTCAGCCTAGGAATGTCAAAACACTTCTTGTTTCTGGTGTCATGACAGATGTCAAACTCTGCTATGTTGTTTTTCACATACACCAATGACGCAAAGATGGAAAGATTTATCACTGTCATTATTTTGGTCTTAATGAATAAAGGGCACAAGTGTTCCTTTGGATCAACCTTACACATTATTTGTAGCACCCTTTTCGGAATCAGTAATTCATCACTGATGTGGATGGAGTGACTCCATAACAGTGGCCCACAAGATATGCGAGTCCAAAGTAACCTATTCTAAGATATTCATTTCTCTCTAGATCAGATAATTTCCATATGAGACAGGACATTCTTGATATCTTTCTGCAGATGTGATTGATGTGGAGTTGTCAGTTTAGTTTAGTTAGACTCAATGTGTATTCCACGCAGTTTTAAAGCTTTCGCTTCTATGACTTTTGCTAGTCCCAACAGCAGGTATTGAGTTTTCTCTGGATTGGACAGTAGTTTATTTAGATGAGAGCAACTTAGTGTTAAGGACGATGTCTTGTGATTTCTGGCAGAACCAGTTTTAAAGCTTTCGCTTCTATGACTTTTGCTAGTCCCAACAGCAGGTATTGAGTTTTCTCTGGATTGGACAGTAGTTTATTTAGATGAGAGCAACTTAGTGTTAAGGACGATGTCTTGTGATTTCTGGCAGAACCTCAACATGTCTTGATATGTGCTGATTAAAATTATGTTGTCCGCTTAGCAGATAACTGACAGAACCCTGACATAATGTGGCAAATCATTAATTGCAACAATTAAGAATGGTCCAAGGACAGAGCCCTGACGCACAGGGTGCTGATTAAAGTTATGTTGTCCGCACAGCAGATAACTGACGGAATCCCAACATAATGTGGGAAATCATTAATTGCAACAATTAAGAGTGGCCCAAGGACAGAGTCCTGACGCACACCAGATGTGACTTTTTTTTTAAAGAAAGAATGCCTATTTTGAGTTTGTACAAACTGCCTCCTGTTATTTAGATGAGAATTAGTTATTTCTCGTGCTGTATTATTTATTCCATAATATTGTAGTTTGGCTAGTAAGATGTCATGGGATACAGCCAAATGTCTAACTGAAATCGCTTAGCTCGAGAGAGACTGTATTCTTATTTTCAAATGTGGTTAATGTCTGACTGATAATTTCAAGACAACGGAAGTGGTATTTTTTCCTTGTCAAAAACCATGCTGTCTACTACAAAGATGCACGTTTTTAGAAGTAGTTACTAAACTGTGTACGAAAAATAGCTTCAAATATTTGGGAAAGATTGTAACAATAAACACTGGCCAGTAGTTCTTGGGGAGATGCTTTTCCCCCTTTTTGTATACAGGTATAACTTTTTGAGCTGGTCAGCGAAAACTCCAAATTCTAAGCATTTATTCATAATAAAAGCATCTGGTTTACAGTTAAGGCGTACGGTCGCAGTTCATGCTTTTCGAGTTAGAAAATTTTGAAACAGCATTTTGTATATCTATTGGTGTGACAAGATCCCAATGAAATTAATGTTCTCCAAGAAGCTGATCAGCAAATATATCAGTTGCTGATGTGTTTGACTGGTTAATTCTAGATCTTGATTCATTTACTATAATAGAAAAATACTTACTGAGCTCTTCCTGCTCAAACAGAACGTCTTTAGTTTGAGTAGAAGCGGGTTCTTGTGTTATAATACCCCAGGAAGACTTACATTTGTTCAGAGCTCCTTCTATGTAACTTTGATAGGCAACTTGTTTGGTAACTTTGAGTTCACCTTTACATTTCAGGAAAGCTTCATGTCATGTTGATCTGTGGCACATTTGCAATTACTTTTGTACATCTTTTACAGTGAAAGCATATTTTTCCTGATCCAGCAAGGTCATCAGTGTACCATTTAAACTTTTTACCTTTTCTGCTTGGTTAAGAACTGTTTCTTTTCAGTGGTGAGCGAGAGTACTATAAATCAATACATGTCTTAAAGAAATTATTAAAGAGAGTTTCAACAGTTGATTTATCCACATCATATTCATAGACAAAGTCCCCATTTGCATTTCTAAGGCAGTTTGTGAATAACTTAATATATTCCTCTTTCTCACCTCTAACCTATATAAGGATTGGTTACCTTTTTGCAGTCACATAATCATTATCTGACTTTATTCAATACACAGGAACACTTAAAAGTATCTTCCAGTGACAACTGCCTGGATTTGCAACTATAAGCAGCCCTTCTTCCTGTTTGGATTTGACAATAACTGCGAGCTCCACTCATTAATTACTTCCAGCATTAAGAGATTTCCTGAAGTATCACATACAAGTTGCATTAACAGATGGGGGAATGAATACCAAAGAGGACTTATTCTTGAATGCGGAAGAGGAGTTCTTTTTGAAGCTACTTTACTTGTTTCAGACAATTAGGGCTCAGATTGCTTGTATGTATCAGAGCAGTTGCCTGACTGCTCATACTGCAGAAACAATTTGTATCTCAGAAGTAACTGCGAGAATGTAGATAAAAATGTTTCAAGAGGAGGGCCATAAAGTGCAAAGGTTTAAAAAAATACAAGGCATCAAGACTGAGCCATTTTAGACTACATCCACCCATCCATGTCAGCCAGATATGGAAGTGGGGAAAAACCCCAGTCTGCAAGTGAGTGCAAATTTCTTTTTTTTTTTTTTTTTTCCACACCTATCTTCTGATTGATTTGATGCGGTCTGCCACAAACCCCTCTCCTGCACCAACCTAATCATCTCCGAGCAGCACTTCACCCTATGTCCTCAATTATTTCCTGAGAGTATCACGATCTTTGTCTTCCCCTACAGTACCATGGAGGTCATTCCCTGATGCCTTAAAACATGTCCTATCATCTTGTCCATTCTTCTTGTCAGCATTTAAATATTACCTTCCTTTGCAGATTTTACAGAGAATCTCCTCATTCCTTATCTGATCAGTCCACCTGATTTTCAATACTCTTCTGTAATACACATCAAATGCTTCTATTCTCTTTTCTTCCAATGGAGGATGGTTACTATCTGCCAAAGTCTTTATGCAGCTCCTTTTAGTCACCAAAAGTCTGCAAGAAAAGAAGCCATTTCACTTCTTCATCAAGAAGTTCACATAGTGTTCAGTCTCCAGTACCTCCAGTTCATAAACGCTTTTCAGATTTGGTGGTAAATTTTTATGAAAAAGTTTTTGTTTGAACAAGGTAGCCATACTTTTTCCAATAACGATCATTACACTACAAACCACACTGTGTCCACAGCACAAAGTGGAAAAATAAGCATTGCTGTTTAGGGTTGGATGCATCCAGCAAAACTCAATAGGAAGAAACTCATGTTTTACGAGAATGTATGCTGCCAACTGTTCAAACTCTTAACCCACCAGAACAGATGCCTAATATAACTTTGTGCATAACAGCAACAGCATGAACACAGCAAAAACAACCAGAAAGGTATATTTAGAAACAGAATTCATAGATTAAAGGGACCGAGCAGACACTTCCAACCATTTCTGAAAGTAGAAGAGATAGCATTTCCAATGTCCTGCCCCCTGAATAGATAGAAGACCTATTAACTCACCCTCTGTTGAGGAGAGGAGCCCCACCACAAGAGTTTTGTCTCTTCCTCACGGATTGGACAGTTAGGGTGAGTTCCCCCTCAAAGAACACAATGTTCCACCACCATGTTGAATGGTACTTGTGCAAGCGTGCCTCGAGTTTACAGCAGTAAAGAATATTGCTTGAGTGTGTGGGACCTGTACCAGATAGGACTAGCAGGGTGTACTGAAAGTATACAGAGAAGGTTTGTTTAATCCATGGGAGTGTCTCACAGAGATACAAAAAGAACTGAAATGGCAAACTCTTGAAGAAAGATGGAAACTACCCCAAGAAATCCTATTAACAAATTTTCAAAAACCAGCTTTAAATTATTACTGTAGGTATAGCCTGTACTACAACCTTGAAAACATTGCTCACACAGGGACTGTGAGGACAAGAGCAGAATAATTACTGCATGCACAGAGGCATTCAAACAATCTTTCTTCCTGTGTTCCATACTTGAATGGGACTGGTAGAAACACCCTAATAACTGGTACAATGGGATGTACCCTCTGTCATGCACCTCATAGTGATTTGCAGAGGGTAGATGTAGATTTAGATGTTGACGTAGAACTAGTGGTCCTGAGTAGCCCTCAGCCTGATATTCCTAGAATTGGCATGACTGTACCCACCCATTTTTGTCTTGGTCCCTTACAAGGGAACGATAAAACAGTGACAGTTTTTAACTTCTTCTTCTTCTGTAGTGGTCAATCCAAGGATAGGTTTGCAACAGCTACAATGGCAGCTTGTCTCCATTCTGTGCGTCTTTCAGCTTTTCTCTTCATTTCTTTATAGGTGTTACATCCCACATCTTTCACGATTTGATCCATGTACCTCAGTCGTGGTCTCCCTCTTGGTCTTTTTCCCTCGACATATCCCTCTATGATTGTGTTCAGGAGTCCTTTATATCTTAATAGATGGCCTGTAAATTGCACTCTTCTTTTAACAATGAAACTCCAGAAGCTTCTCTTCTCACCTGCTCTTTCCAGAACCACTTCGTTTGTGACCTTGTCGATACATTTTATTTTGAGCATGCATTTATAGCACCACATTTCAAAAGAATTTAGCTTCTGGTCTTCTTCTGTCCCGAGAGTCCATGTTTCACACCCATAGCATGACACACTCCACACATATAATTTCAAAAATCTTTTCCTGATTTCAAGGCTGATGCTCTTAGATGTTAATATGTTTTTCTTCTTGCTTTTAACAACTTTGCTTTAGCTATTCTACTTCTCACTTCTGCCTTGCTCCTTCCATCCCTGGTAATATTACTGCCCAGGTAAGTAAATTTATCAACTTGTTCAAGCAGTTCATTGCCTACATGAACTTGGACTTTCACTTGATCTTCTTTGTCGCATGCCATTAGTTTTGTTTTTGCTTTATTAATTCTCATATTATATTCTTCACCCATAACTTTATCCATTCTATTCAGTAGGACTACAAGATCTTCTTCACTTTCAGCCAGGACAGCTATATCATCGGCATATCTTATCATATCTGTTCGTTGGCCATGAATTACTACACCTGTCTGTGAATTTTCCCTTACTTTTTTCAGCGCCTCTTCAATGTACACGTTAAAGATAACAGGGGATAGTGCGCAACCTTGTCGGACACCTTTCCGTATCTGCACCTCTTCTTGTTTTGTCTGTCCACGGATAACTGCTGTCTCGTTTTTGTACAGGTTCCATATCATTTTTCTATCTTTATGGTCTATTCCTACTTTTTTGAGTACCTCAAACATCTTTTAAACAGTTTTTAACTGTAATCATGAAAACAAAATTATGCCTTTCAGCATGATCAGACTACCAATGTTCTTCATCCTTTAAAGCCTCATTATACTGACAGGTCTATGAAATGGTACAAATGTATACATATGAATGTCAAATGAGTACTGTGCAAAATATGATGAAATAACAATAAATACAGACTTTTTCAAAGACTGCTATATTTATTAAGTATGTGTATATACATACAGAAAATTACAATCACACAAAATGCTTTACAATAAATAATATACTATTGTGGGCTTGTCAGCCAGAGATCAAAGGTACCACAAATACCAACTGATATTATAATTGGGAGGTTATTTAATATAAGTTTCACAATTAATTCTTTATTTCAGAGCTGGAGGAATGGCATTACACAGTAGAAAAAAATCATGTAAGGAATACACCCCTGCCACATTAGATACACAACATTAAAATAATAGCAATGCACTGGAGGAAATCAACAGCTGTCAATGTCTGAACATTGTTGCAAGAGTCGTACATGGTACAACACAGTTCTCAATTTTCTTATATCTCAACAATGTTGTTCATAATGCTTCATGCTGCACACGCACATGAAACTTTGGTAACTACATCAAATACAAAATAAACACTTAAGTGTTATTCTGTCAAAGAATAACTGAAGCAGTTACTCTTTCTAAGTTGTGCTGTTCACTCAACGGTGCTCAAAATGGGATCTCTCCTACCTGTAATTCAAATCAAAGTAACTTCCAGCTACCAACCTTACATATTAAAACACCCCTTTGATCCCCTTTTACTATTATGTGAACCTTGTTAAATATGCTATGTGCTCTTTCAACAAAATACATGTTTGCTTCATAAGTAGTAAATTTCGCCAAAGTGCAAAATTTCTCTTTTGTCATGGAACCTCTAAAATGTTTCTCATGCCTCATTTCAGATTTCAACTGCTTATCATATACTCTAAAAGATATTTTTTAAATTAACACAGAACAGTAACAACACAATGAGTAACTTTTTGAATTACTTCATCTCTTTTAACAATGAGTATTTGAAGTTGTGCCTCCCCCTGCCCTCCCCTACCCCACCCTGCTAGACAAGGATTACAAGTCTTGTGAAACATTGCAAAATGCAATTTGAGAACTCTTGATTCATTTTATCAACAGAGATCTATGTGTGAGTGCACGTTGTGTACCAACTGCTATGCAAATACTGTTGCATACTGACATGACAACTATGAATAAGAAGGGGGTGAGTAAGACAGAAATATATTGCACATTATACCAGTGCACAGTCTACAGTATGTTGGAGTTTACATGTCAAGGTGGTTTTAATAGTCCCTGACATAAAATGACTTCAGAAAGCTGTAGATGACTTCTAAAGCACATACTACCTGCATGCCAGAGGAAATTACATCAGCTTGTATACATATCAGGAACTGATGCTACAATCTGAACTACCAACTTTGCCTCCTTATCACATCAACAATGAGGTGGCTTATGTTCACCACTAACACTTCACTAATCATGTTGATCATACAGACATCTCGTGGCATCATCATGGCGTACAGTATGTATGTATATCACTCCTACCTTGTCCACCACTTCACCCCCCCCCCCTCCAAATTTTGATTCCATCTATGTTCCTTTGCAATCCATTCATAATACCTTTTCATTAATCTTACTTCCAGGTTTTCGTAATATTGTCAGTTTTTGTGCTTTTCTTTTCTCCACTTCTGTAAGTTAATTTCTGTCATAACTACCTACGGATGATGATTATGTTTGCCCATCCAACTATTTCAGTATTAAACTTCCTATTCCTCAAGCCTTGCAGCAAACTGATAAATTGTGTTCTCATCTGCCTTGCTACTTCAATTGATTTTAATTGCAGAGAGAGAGAGAGAGAGAGAGAGAGAGAGAGAGAGAGAGAGAGAATACATTTTCTCTCTGCAGTCCTCTCTAGTCTCATACATTATTTTGATGAGTACTGTTCCTTCACTAGTCTTTGATATGCGAAATATTATACCTCCTTATTTTATTAATACTTATAAGTTTTGCTTTCTAAAATTTTAATGCCTGTTACATGAATAAATAAAACTTTTGCTGAGAATTTCCGAATCTGAGTGGCAAGATGCTCAAGATGTGAACACAAAAGAAAAGAAATAGCACAGTCATTACTAACATCCTGCCTAGAGTTAAAAAGAAAGAAACAGGATAACACTTTTAGTTCTTCTAACATAATTCCATAACAAATTTAGGATGGATCTAATATTAATAGAAGCTTCAGTACCAAAGAGCACATGTAACTCTCCCATGAAGAGCTACTACCAGACAAAAAATATTGAAGGCAATGTGCCACACACTGACTAACAACTTGGGGTGCACAGAAAGAAAAATTATATTTTCTGTATGCCTGTCAAATGATAATTAATAATTCATCAAACTCTTGTGTCATTATTTCAAACTTTAGATGAAATGCACTTTGGTTGGAAATATTATTTTCTAAATCTGATGAAGTCCTCTTATTCACAACTGGTTAATGTGTACATTGCAGTTTGGATACTCTTTGAAGATAGAGCACTGAAATGACTCTTGAATCTATTACATAAGTAGAAAATAAAGTATTATGTAAGATGACTAAGGATGTCAAGTTTTCATATGCCTAGTTCTGGCATCAGAAGATGAGTGGATCTGTACAGACACTTACTAGCAACATACATTCTCATTTGGTCACTTGTCCAGTCTCATAATGGCAGAGTGGTGACCTGCGCAATCCAGTGTTACAAATGATGCGGTTTTACTGATATAGTTATCAGTAAAAAGGAAGGATCTGAGAGAACATATAAACCACTGAAAAGAGAATGTAAACAATGGAAAGTCCAGGAAGGATAAAAAACATGGATAGATTGCTACTCACCCCAAAGATGGGGCAATGGCTCACAGACCAACATATGATAAAGAATGCAAGAAATTTCTTGATCTGTTATAAGCATGTGTGCCTCACTTATTATTTACCATTACATATGTGCTTTCCTTTCCTCTTGTCTTACTCTTGTAGGGAACGTAATACCTCTATGAAAAATTAATTATTAATGAAGGAAAAAGTAAGTCAAATTAGGCTTAATGCCTATTCAATGACAATGTAAGTGTAAGTGTAAGGACTGGCTGTTGCCTTTTTAAAGGAAATGCCTTGACATTCACTTACTTATGAAATTGTGGACAACCTAAATCTGGAAAGCAGACTGGGTATTTTAACCCTAAATATGCCCTAACCCCTGTACAGGCACACTTGTTAAATTATTAACCAGATGTTCAAAGCATTCAAGTGTACGTTGTATGTTTACAGTGTCTTAAAAAAATGCATTCAAGAGTGAGATCTAATTTTTAAGATTACGGAAAGTATGACTGATGAGATATCTGATTGGAGAAAATGAAAGAAAGGGAGTAGGAAATGAAACTCAGAGCCATGCATAAAGCGCAGAAAAATGAATACTGACAACTGATGGATATGATGGGAGAGAGAACAGAATCCACACTTTAATGCATCAAAATAAGTTTTATTTGTAGATAATTAATATAGGGAGAGGGAGGGGGAGGGGGAGGGGAATGACGAAAGAAAAGCCTCTGAAAACAGGAGGGAATAAACAGTGAACAAAAATAATTCACAAATCTGAATGACAATAAATAAAACAAACAGGAAGCACAAGGGGGAGTCTTCTGTAACACAAGAAAATAAAATGAATTCCAACCTCATTTCTGCAGTATGTGGCATCTCCTTATAAGTTACAAAAGTGCACACTGAGTAATTCATGTGTATTTTGCTACACAAATGGTAACTTTGCAGAAGTCCCCCAGCTCCGTAGTTTGTGCATCGTGATTGTCATAGGAAGGACAATGACTGTTAAAATTAAATTTTGAAGCAAGATTATTATACTTCCTCTGATAAAAAATGTAGCTTACTTAGCTTAACTTTATGTATCTCTTCTCCAGTGTTGTTTTCACATTTCAATTTTTTACAAAAATTCATATATTTTTTACACAAAAAAATGGGATTTTTAAACATGCATCTGAATATAAAACATGTATGACAAGACAGTCAATCACAGACAGAATATAAATTATGGAATGCTGTATATAACAACAGCACCAGCATCACCTTACATCCATGCTAGAATTATATTATAAAATAGTGAAGTCCAGGCATGATAAATACAATTATGGTTCCAACAAATACTGTAATGTTATCGGAATTCATAGCATCGCTGTGCTTCCAGAAGAAGTCAACAAGCAAACCAATTGCAAAGGACAAAAATATATATAAAAGAGGAACATTAACCATGTAAAATACAATAAAGAGGCATATACATCCCTCCTTATCTAAGTTATACAATGCAAACACTGGACTTTTTTCCTCAAAAGCAAAGTTGCTTATGTTTATTTTAAGGTGAGGATTGAGGCAAAGAGTTACACGACACAAACATAATGAAAGTAGAAGTACAACAGGAAAAATAAAGTTTTTTTCCCTTGCAAATTTTTGGAGCCATCAATACAAAACGCACTAGAAACTCAATAAATGGACATGTGCCCAAAAATGTTTCTTGAAAAACTTTTTTCAGGTACTCATTTTAAAAGCAAATGGAAATACACTAAACGATAAAATTGGCATCATATCAAGCCATTACAATTCTCTCTTCTTTTTCAATCAGCAGTATTTATATCGTTATCAACTGCACTCATTGAATGTGCACAGAGAATCATTTTCTGTTTAGCCTGGCTTCAAGACAACCACTGTCACCATACCTGCAACAAAATAACAGCGTAATTATCACAATCAAATGAACACAATTCTCAAATGTTTAATGCTGCACTGTATTGACACCAACTACAAAACTCCTACATGCAAGTTTAAGGAATAAATTACAGGCTGTAGCATTGATGATTGTGATGATGATGATGATGCTTATGTGTTTAAGGGACTAAACGACTGGGTCATCAGTCCCTCCATTTGATGAGAGAAACACGTAAAAAGGTAAGCAAAAAATTGTGGGGACTTGGCTGCTCCAACTGTATAAGCAAGTAAAAAGAGTTTTAAAAAGGGTGTGACAGTATTTGTAACACAACAGGTGAAAGAAAATTGAAAAAACCCAGGCAGTATCATGCACAAGAGTGTTAAAGGCACAACAAGGTGAGGGGGGAAGAAAGTAGCCTGTGGTAACATGGGGGGGTTCCCGCCACAGGGGGAGGCTCCCCCCCCCACCACAACTACCCTAAACACAGAAAGTGGGCAAATATTATAGTTTAATGTAAAATTCGCTCTTTCTCAGGCAATACAACATTTCGGCAGTGGCTGTCTTATTATCCACAAGCATCTAAGGTAGTGATGTAGGCAAGCTGAGAGTGTGCCGCAGACCAGCCAGCAGGGCACACTCATCAAGAACATGCGCTATTGTCAGTCGACTACCACTGCTACAGTGAGGAGGATCCACCTGATGCAGAAGGAATTCATGGGTGTGTGCCGTGTGGCCTATGTGTAGTCTGCACATCACAACAGCATCTTTCAGAGAGGCCTGGAAAGATGTATGCCACACCTTAGTGGGCGCCTTAATCACTCATAATTTGTTTTGAGTCATAGTAACCTGCCATTACAATTCCCAGAGCCTCAAAATATTGTGTCAAAGTTGCAATCATAAGTCCATGCCCAGTACTCTGACTTCACGACGATCTCCTGTAGTTGGGTCTTTGCCTAGATGGTCAGCGAGTTCATTTTCTGGAATGTCTATGTGGTTCGGTGTCCAGATGAATGTCACTGACTTCCCAGAGCTGTAAGAGGTCAACCAGGTCCTGGAGGCTGGTGACCAAAAGATTTTTTGGATAACACCAAGATATGAATTTTAAGCAACTCAAGAAAAAGATCAGAAAGTTCATTGTGGCCAGGGATCTGTATACCACAAAGCCTGAGATATGGTAACCAACTCTGCAGTGTACACACAGCATGCACTCGGCAGAGAGTGCTTCTCAAGTCCCCTTGCATACGCAAAAGTGTAACCAAACCTGTCGTCGACTTTTGATCCATCCGCGTAAATGCATACCGAATTACAATAATCGTGGAGGATCGAACAAAACAGGTGTCAGAGAAGGGTAGAATCAGCAACCTTTTTGGGGTCACAAAAGCGGTCCATCCGTATTACAGAACAGGGTACAGACCATAGAGGATATTGAGAGCAAGCCCTAAGATCACATACTAAAGAGGCAGTTGGAGGCCCTTCAGTAGAGTATTGAGTCCGATCCCAGCTGGTCTACCCAACTTCGGGTGATGCTCAAACAGTCTGGACTGTTGGTTATGGAACATAGTTAAGTGATGTGGGTGAGTACCTATTTTGATTGTGTAAGTAGCCAGAAGCTGCCGTTGTCTAACCCACAGTGGTGGAAAACCAGCTTCCGCACGTTGATTAAAAGTCATATTTCTCCATGCCATGCCAGCGTGGTGAATAGCGTCCAGCAAACTCAGCATGAACGGTGCTCCTGACTCACGGAACACACCCATAGTTCAAGTGGGATAAAAATCAGTGCTTTGTACCCAGTCTGCACACCATGAGGAGTTACTAAGAAAACAGAGAGCATTTAGCTTCTTAATGCAAGTTGCCTTGAACCAGCGGACATACGGCTGCCAAATTAGCTCATTGTCACGACTTCAAGTAACTTGTCACAAAGATTAATTTCTGGGTGCATGCACGGACTCAGCAAAAATGCATAACTTTTGATTTTTGCAGGAGAAAACTGATAGCCATGATTCAGGGCCCAGTTGTACTCTGCAGACAGGCCCCTGAAGCTGGCACTCAGCACCGTGCAGTGATGCAGAGGCATAGTACAGGATCATCCATATACGACATGGGGACTGTGGGGCGCACTGCTTTTACAATACCATTGATGGTGATAGTGAAAATCTTTATGCTCAGAACCGATCCCTGAGGGACTCCGGTTTCCTGTATACTGGGTGTTACAAAAAGGTACGGCCAAACTTTCAGGAAACATTCCTCACACACAAATAAAGAAAATATTTTATGTGGACATGTGTCCGGAAATGCTTAATTTACATGTTAGAGCTCATTTTAGTTTCGTCAGTATGTACTGTACTTCTTCGATTCACCGCCAGTTGGCCCAATTGAAGGAAAGTAATGTTGACTTTGGTGCTTGTGTTGACATGCAACTCATTGCTCTACAGTACTAGCATCAAGCGCATCAGTACGTAGCATCAACAGATTAGTGTTCATCACGAACGTGGTTTTGCAGTCAGTGCAATGTTTACAAATGCGGAGTTGGCAGATGCCCATTTGATGTATGGATTAGCACGGGGCAATAGCCGTGGCACGGTACGTTTGTATCGAGACAGATTTCCAGAACGAAGGTGTCCCGACAGGAAGACGTTTAAAGCAATTGATCGGCGTCTTAGGGAGCACGGAACATTCCAGCCTATGACTCGCGACTGGGGAAGACCTAGAATGACGAGGACACCTGCAATGGACGAGGCAATTCTTCGTGCAGTTGACGATAACCCTAATGTCAGCGTCAGAGAAGTTGCTGCTGTATAAGGTAACGGTGACCACGTCACTGTATGGAGAGTGCTATGGGAGAACCAGTTGTTTCCGTACCATGTACAGCGTGTGCAGGCACTATTAGCAGCTGATTGGCCTCCACGGATACACTTCTGCGAATGGTTCATCCAACAATTTGTCAATCCTCACTTCAGTGTAAATGTTCTCTTTACGGACGAGGCTTCATTCCAACGTGATCAAATTGTAAATTTTCACAATCAACATGTGTGGGCTGACGAGAATCCGCACACAATTGTGCAATCACGTCATCAACACAGATTTTCTGTGAACATTTGGGCAGGCATTGTTGGTAATGTCTTGATTGGGCCCCATGTTCTTCCACCTACGCTCAATGGAGCACGTTATCATGATTTCATACGGGATACTCTACCTGTGCAGCTAGAACATGTGCCTTTACAAGTACGACACAACATGTGGTTCATGCACGATGGAGTTCCTGCACATTTCAGTCGAAGTGTTCGTACGCTTCTCAACAACAGATTCGGTGACCGATGGATTGGTAGAGGCGGACCAATTCCATGGCCTCCACGCTCTCCTGACCTCAACCCTCTTGACTTTCATTTATGGGGGCATTTGAAAGCTCTTGTCTACACAACCACGGTACCAAATGTAGAGACTCTTCATGCTCGTATTGTGGACGGCTGTGATACAATACGCCATTGTCCAGGGCTGCATCAGCGCATCAGGGATTCCATGCGACGGAGGATGGATGCATGTATCCTCGCTAACGAAGGACAATTTGAACATTTCCTGTAACAAAATGTTTGAAGTCACGCTGGTACGTTCTGTTGCTGTGTGTTTCCATTCCATGATTAATGTGATTTGAAGAGAAGTAATAGAATGAGCTCTAACATGGAAAGTAAGCGTTTCCAGACACATGTCCACATAACATATTTTCTTTCTTTGTGTGTGAGGAATGTTTCCTGAAAGTTTGGCCTACCTTTTTGTAACACCCTGTATATTGGTTGCCGAGATTAGGAAATTCTGGATAAACATGGGTAAACTCCCCTGGGAACCCGACTCGTGCAGTAGATAGTAAGTGATGTCACCAGGTGGTATTGTACGCCTTCTGTAGGTCAAAGAATACAGCAATCAGATGTTGGTGATGCATTAAAGCCTTGCACAATGCACTTTCTAGGTGAACCAGATCTGTGGTGAACTGGGAAGCCCGAAAACTGCTTTGGAATAATGATATACGCCCTCTGTGGCGTCACCTTGGAGCCTACCTAATGTGTAACATGATTTATTCAACTGATATGAATGTACTGTGAACTGAGAAAATAATGCCCATAATATTATGCGTCATTTTGTAGAGTCTGATGATATTTTGTGACAAATATTGTAAATATTTTCTATTACTCTCAGAGATAAGGAATACAATATTTCAATACATTCCATGAAAGCATGGAACTTCAAATGTAATATATGTACACAAGAGCCATGTGTAACACCAATATCGATTGTATGTCAATGTGTATCTTTGATTATGAAGTGTTTGTTCTTTGTCAGTTAAGGTTATTGATTTGTGTCACGAAATTTAAAGTTTGTAATGTATGTATGAAAAAGGAGAGAGGATGTTTAAAATAATGAAATTTTATAAAATATGTATGTTCATAAAGAAAAATTTGTATATTGGAAGATGGTTCATGCTTAGGGAACTTGTGAAATGTAAAAGCTGTAGGAAACCCCCTCCAAAACGGAACTGGCTTGGCGCAGTGTAAAAGGTGGTTTTGGCGATAGATCTGGGTGGCTCTTTGGTGGGAATGGTACGCAGTCAGTGGCTAGCCGTTGCACGGTAAACATCGAGGGTGCCAAAGGAGGCATTTGGAAGTGGTTTTGTTTGGAAAATAGCCTCGGATGTGGATTTGGCTGTTGCATAGTACTCTCAGCAATACGGAATGGCTATAACATGATAAAAATCTGTTGCCAAGAAGAAATTGTAAAGAGCATTTAACATCAAGAGCCGTGAGTACAGTTAGCCACCATGTCGCTTGCCACCACTACTTCTCCACTGCTCCACCAATTTCAGGCACACACATATGCATTATAGCATGAACCAGATAATTTGTGAGAGTGTTTTCGATAATAATTCAAGTGCTGTAAACCTGTGTTTGAACCCTAATATTATCCCAATCATGAACCGATGTAGGATACCCTCCTAAGAGTGGAGAAATCCGAGTATCCTGTTTCTAACAAAATAGTGAATGAGATTTTCATTCTGCAGCGGAGTGTGCGCTGATATGAAACTTCCTGGCAGATAAAAACTGTATGCGGGACTAAGACTCGAACTCGGGACCTTCGTCTTTTGCGGGCAAGTGCTCTACCATCTGAGCTACCCAAGCACGACTCGCGCCCCGTCCTCACAGCTTTACTTCTGCCAGTGCCTCATATCCTACCTTCCAGGAGTGCTAGTTCTGTAAGGTTCACAGGAGAGCTTCTGTGAAGTTTGGAAGGTAGGAGACGAGGTACTGGCAGAAGTAAAGCTGTGAGGATGGGGCGTGAGTTATGCTTGGGTAGCTCAGATGGTAGAGCACTTGCCCGCGAAAGGCAAAGGTCCCGAGTTTGAGTCTCGGTCTAGCACACAGTTTTAATCTGCCAGGAAATTTCAAAATAGTTAATTGTTTTTGTGTATTAAATGTGCAAAAACACAGTACCAGAGTGATGAAAAAGACACATAAATTAAACTTATTTGAAATGTAATTTAGTCTTGATTGCTATCATGAATGATTATTATTATTTCTTTCCTTTCTCAGACGTTATGTCTGATTAAAAATGAAAAGTGACGCGGACCTTGATCAAGCGTGACTTCCTTTTAAATGTACGGTATATGTTACATTGATTTAGGAACTTTCGGGTAATTGAACATGTATCAATAATTACAGGTTTCGGTATGACTCCTGTAGTTGATAGTACAGGGCGATTCAAAAAGAATACCACAACTTTAGGAATTTAAAACTCTGCAACGACAAAAGGCAGAGCTAAGCACTATCTGTCGGCGAATTAAGGGAGCTATAAAGTTTCATTTAGTTGTACATTTGTTCGCTTGAGGCGCTGTTGACTAGGCGTCAGCGTCAGTTGATGCTAAGATGGCGACCGCTCAACAGAAAGCTTTTTGTGTTATTGAGTACGGCAGAAGTGAATCGACGACAGTTGTTCAGCGTGCATTTCGAACGAAGTATGGTGTTAAACCTCCCGATAGGTGGTGTATTAAACGTTGGTATAAACAGTTTACAGAGAATGGGTGTTTATGCAAAGGGAAAAGTTCTGGACGGCCGAGAACGAGTGATGAAAATGTAGCATGCATCCAGCAAGCATTTGTTCGCAGCCCTGGAAAATCGACTCGCAGAGCTAGCAGAGAGCTGCAAATTCCACGATAAACTGTATGGAGAGTCCTACGAAAAAGGTTAGTTATGAAACCTGAACGTCAACTACCCGAGGCGATGGATCGGCCATCAGGCAGCCCGTGACAGCACTTTATCACTGGCCTCCAAGAAGCCCTGATCTTACCCCCTGCGATTTTTTATTATGGGGGTATGTTAAGGATATGGTGTTTCGGCCACCTCTCCCAGCCACCATTGATTTGAAACGAGAAATAACAGCAGCTATCCAAACTGTTACGCCTGATATGCTACAGAGTGTGGAACGAGTTGGAGTATCGGGTTGATATTGCTCGTGTGTCTGGAGGGGGCCATATTGAACATCTCTGAACTTGTTTTTGAGTGAAAAAAAAAACCTTTTTAAATACTCTTTGTAATGATGTATAACAGAAGGTTATATTATGTTCCTTTCATTAAATACACATTTTTAAAGTTGTGGTATTCTTTTTGAATCACCCTGTATAAGTGGTATAATGTCAACTTTATCCAGATGCCACATGTCCTTGACTTCCTCAGCCAGTTGGATGTATTTTTCAATTTTTCCTCCTGTTTTCTTCTGTATATTTGTTGTACTGGGTATGGATATTTCGATTAGTTGTGTTAATTTCTTCTTTTTATTGGTGAGTATGATGTCAGGTTTGTTATGTGGTGTTGTTTTATCTGTTATAATGGTTCTGTTCCAGTATAATTTGTATTCATCATTCTCCAGTACATTTTGTGGTGCATACTTGTATGTGGGAACGTGTTGTTTTATTAGTTTATGTTGTAAGGCAAGTTGTTGATGTATTATTTTTGCTACATTGTCATGTCTTCTGGGGTATTCTGCATTTGCTAGTATTGTACATCCGCTTGCGATGTGGTCTACTGTTTCTATTTGTTGTTTGCAAAGTCTGCATTTATCTGTTGTGATATTGGGATCTTTAATAATATGCTTGCTGTAATATCTGGTGTTTATGGTTTGATCCTGTATTGGAATCATGAATCCTTCCATCTCACTGTATATATTGCCTTTTCTTAGCCATGTGTTGGATGAGTCTTGATCGATGTGTGGCTGTGTTAGATGACACGGGTGCTTGCCATGTAGTGTTTTCTTTTTCCAATTTACTTTCTTGGTATCTGTTGATGTTATGTGATCTAAAGGGTTGTAGAAGTGGTTATGAAATTGCAGTGGTGTAGCCGATGTATTTATATGAGTGATTGCTTTGTGTATTTTGCTAGTTTCTGCTCGTTCTAGAAAGAATTTTCTTAAATTGTCTACCTGTCCATAATGTAGGTTTTTTATGTCGATAAATCACCTTCCTCCTTCCTTTCTGCTTAATGTGAATCTTTCTGTTGTTGAATGTATGTGATGTATTCTATATTTGTGGCATTGTGAACGTGTAAGTGTATTGAGTGCTTCTAGGTCTGTGTTACTCCATTTCACTACTCCAAATGAGTAGGTCAATATTGGTATGGCATAAGTATTTATAGCTTTTGTCTTGTTTCTTGCTGGCAATTCTGTTTTCAGTATTTTTGTTTGTCTTTGTCTATATTTTTCTTTTAGTTCTTCTTTAATATTTGTATTATCTATTCATATTTCTTGTCTGTGTCCTAGATATTTATAGGCATCTGTTTTTTCCATAGCTTCTATGCAGTCGCTGTGGTTATCCAATATGTAATCTTCTTGTTTAGTGTGTTTTCCCTTGAATATGCTATTTTTCTTACATTTGTCTGTTCCAAAAGCCATATTTATATCATTGCTGAATACTTCTGTTATCTTTAGTAATTGGTTGAGTTGTTGCTGCCAGTAGTTTTAGATCATCCATGTATAGCAAATGTGTGATTTTGTGTGGGTATGTTCCAGTAATATTGTATCCATAATTTGTGTTATTTAGCATGTTGGATAGTGGGTTCAGAGCAAGGCATAACCAGAAAGGACTTAATGAGTCTCCTTGATATATTCCACGCTTAATCTGTATTGGCTGTGATGTGATATTATTTGAATTTGTTTGGATATTAAGTGTGGTTTTCCAATTTTTCATTACTATGTTTAGGAACTGTATCAATTTAGGATCTACTTTGTATATTTCCAATATTTGTAGTAACCATGAGTGGGGTACACTATCAAAAGCTTTTTGGTAATCAATGTATGCGTAGTGTAGCGACCTTTGTTTAGTTTTAGCTTGATATGTCACCTCTGCATCTATTATCAGTTGCTCTTTACATCCTCGTGCTCCTTTGCAACAGCCTTCTTGTTCTTCATTTATAATTTTGTTCTGTGTTGTAAGTGTCATTAATTTCTGTGTAATGACTGAAGTTAATACTTTGTATATTGTTGGTAGGCATGTTATGGGGCAATATTTATCTGGGTTTGCAGTGTCTGCTTGATCTTTAGGTTTCAGATAAGTTATTCCATGTGTAAGTGTAACAGGGAATGTGTATGGGTCTGCAATGTAACTGTTAAATAATTTATGATGTGGATATAATAGAGGGAAACATTCCACGTGGGAAAAATATATCTAAAAACAAATATGATGTGACTCACCGAACGAAAGTGCTGGCATGTCGGTAGATACGCAAACAAACACAAACATACACTCAAAATTCAAGCTTTCGCAACCAACGGTTGCTTCGTCAGGAAAGAGGGAAGGAGAGGGAAAGACGAAAGTATGTGGGTTTTAAGGAAGAGGGTAAGGAGTCATTCCAATCCCGGGAGCGGAAAGACTAACCTTAGGGGGAAAAAAGGACAGGTATACACTTGCGCGCATTTGTGGTATCATCTTGTATGTGTCTGTTTCTGCTTGTATCCACTGTGCATGCCTGTTATGTTGTACCGGGTTTGACCATATGTTGCTCCAGAAGTGTTCCATGTCTACAAAATTGTTAAGGCTTTCGTGGCCACTTGTTGACAAACTGCCTATTGGCTTCTGTCTCGGGTTCTTCGGCCGACGTTCATCTAATGATTTTTCTGACGTTTTGCCAGCACGAGTGGCTGGCATTGTCAAAGCTTCACCCTCCATTGCCGGTGGTGAACTGGAGCCGAGCTCGCGGGCGCAGACTATATGTACCTGGCGCGCCAACGTCCGAGGGCTTCTCCGCGGTCATTTCCGGTGCGGTTCTCCTCTTGCTACCTGCGACGGTCGTTCGCTGCAGTACGGGAAGCCAGGATCTGTTGACCTTAAGGCTTTCCTCTTTCTTGTTCAAACTGTTCGCGCGTTTTTGTATTTCTACAGCTTCTCTGAACAAGTGCGTGTGATAGTGCTCTACAGACAGAACTTCTGTGTCGGCGAATTTTATTACGTGGTCGGTCTCATTCAGTGCGTGCTATGCCACGGCCGATTTCTCCACCTGCCCCAACCTGCAATGTCGCTTATGCTCTTTGATCCTGGTGTTGATGGATCGTCCAGTCATTCCGACATAAACTTTTCCGCATGTGCATGGTATACGGTATATTCCCGACATTGCAAGTGGGTCTCTTTTCTCCTTCGCCGATCTAAGACACTCTTTGATCTTCCTTGTCGGTTTGAAAATCGTCTTTACGCCATGTTTGCGCAATATACGGCCGATTCTGTCCGTCACTCTGGGAATGTATGGCAGAAAGGCCGTACCCGACATTCTTTTCCTGGTTCCTTACTTTGCCGAGTGTTTGGCTCTGTTACACTTCTAATATAATTTTTGGAGTACCCATTGCTCCTCAGGACAGTTTCCAGGTGTTGCACTTCTCTTTCGAGGTGTTGCGGCTCACATATTCGTCCTGCTCTCGTTACGAGCGTACTAATCATGCCTCTTTTCTGGCTCGGGTGGTAGTTTGACAGTTTGTGCAGGTATCGGTCCGTGTGTGTCGGTTTTCGATACACGCTGTGTCCCAGGTTTTCGCCGTCCCTTGTGACCAGCACATCTAGAAATGGCAGTTTCTTGTCCTTTTCTACTTCCATGGTAAATGTTATGTTGGCATGGAGGCTGTTCAAGTGTCTCAGGAATTCACCGAGCTGTTCTTCACCATGGCTCCACACCACGAAAGTATCATCGACGTACCTGTACCACACCTTAGGTTTGCAAGTCGCCGAGTCCAGTGCGTGTGCTTCGAATTGTTCCATGAAGAAGTTGGCCACCACTGGACTGAGAGGACTACCCATGGCGACGCCTTCCAGCTGTTCGTAGAAATCTCCATTCCACGTGAAATAGCTCGTGGTGAGACATGCATGGAAGAGCTTTCTGATGTCCTGCGGGAAAATGGAACCGATGTGCTCCAGAGCGTCACTGAGTGGCACTTTCGTAAATAACGAAACAACATGAAAGCTGACCAAGATGCCGTTTGGTGCAAATTTCAGTTTCTTCAGCTTCTCAATGAAATGTCCTGAGTCCTTAATGTATGTGTCGGTCTTCCCCACATGTGGCTGGAGCAGAGAGGCCAAGTGTTTTGCCAGTTTATATGTCGGTGATCCAGGAGCGCTAACGATCGGTCTCAGTGGGACGTTGTTCTTATGGATCTTGGGTAATCCATACAGCCGAGGTGGTAGGGCTTCCGTGTTGCGCAGGTTTCTCTGTATGTCCGCCGGCAGGGAAGACGCCTTGATTAATCGATTCGTATTCCGTGTGATACGCTGCGTCGGATCTGCGCTTAGTTTTCGGTACGTCGTCAGATCTAATAGGTCTCGGATCTTTTGCTCATAATCTTCGGTCTTCATTATACCGTATACCATGCACATGCGGAAAAGTTTATGTCGGAATGACTGGACGATCCATCAACACCAGGATCAAAGAGCATAAGCGACATTGCAGGTTGGGGCAGGTGGAGAAATCGGCCGTGGCAGAGCACGCACTGAATGAGACCGACCACGTAATAAAATTCGCCGACACGGAAGTTCTGTCTGTAGAGAAGCAATATCACATGCGCTTGTTCAGAGAAGCTGTAGAAATACAAAAACACGCGAACAGTTTGAACAAGAAAGAGGAAAGCCTTAAGGTCAACGGATCCTGGCTTCCCGTACTGCAGCGAACGACCGTCGCAGGTAGCAAGAGGAGAACCACACCGGAAATGACCGCGGAGAAGCCCTCGGACGTTGGCGCGCCAGGTACATATAGTCTGCGCCCGCGAGCTCGGCTCCAGTTCACCACCGGCAATGGAGGGTGAAGCTTTGACAATGCCAGCCACTCGTGCTGGCGAAACATCAGAAAAATCATTAGATAAACGTCGGCCGAAGAACCCGAGACAGAAGCCAATAGGCAGTTTGTTCCACGTCTGTTATGTTTGGTGGTGGATTGTCTATTTTAATGTGTGTGTTATCTGTTGTCTGGTAAAATTTCTTTTGGTTTGTGTTTAATGTTTGGTTTTGTTTCCTTCTATTTTCACTATTTTTGTATCTTCTAAGTCCTTTGGCCAATGCTTGTAATTTTTGCTTCTTTTCATCTAATTGCTCTCTCACTTCTTGTGAGATTTTATCTAACCTTTTTTGTTTTTTGTCTGATATTTCATTTCTTATAAATTATGTTAGCTGTCTGATGTCTTTTCTCAGTTTTTCTATTCTGATCTGTAACCTGTGTTGCCATGCTGGTTTTGTGGGTTTCTTCTGTGTGTTGGTTGGTTCTGATCTCTGCCTAGTGTGTGCACCTATATAAACCAGTAGTTGTAACTCTTCCATAGTTGAATTTTCATTTATTTTGTTGTGTATGATTGTGTTGATAGTTGTTGTTGTTGTTTCAACTTGTGGGTTATTTGGTGGTCTATGCAAGAAATGTCTGTATTAGTGTCTTT
Source organism: Schistocerca nitens (assembly GCF_023898315.1). NCBI lineage: Eukaryota > Metazoa > Arthropoda > Insecta > Orthoptera > Acrididae > Schistocerca > Schistocerca nitens. The sequence continues at coordinate 438,734,008 of NC_064614.1, forward strand.
GTATTCTATATACGTCAGCTATATCTAACATGTGTGTCACTTCGTGTTCTATTTATGCTTGTTCTGGTGGCTGTCTTAAGATTTCGTTTTCCTCTGATTGTTTAATTGATGTGTGTTGTTCTTGGTTTGTTTGCTCTGGGATGTTTTGAGTCCATTACTGTATTTTCTTCTTCTTCTGACTGTACATTATTTTGTTCCAGTATTTGTTGTACTTGTTGTTTGATGCTTTCTAATTCTGACTGGGATATCCTGTTATTTTTTATCATTACACTGATCTGATCAGCTAGTCGTTGTTCTGTTAAAAATTTTAATTCTGGGTATCTGGTAATAAATGTCGTGTATACTTGTGATCTGTATCCAGTTGTATTGGTTCCTAAGTTTGTTGGTTGGTAATAACAGAACATGAGGTGTCGATTAACTTCATCTGACAATCTCATCCTCTGTCTTTGTTTTCCTTCTAGGGTGGTTGCAGGAAGCATATCCTGCAAAACACCTCTATTTGGATTTAAATCATTTTCCAGTTGGCTAGCAGTGTCATTACCATTGTGAACGGGCATAGGGTTTAAGTGTCGTCCCCGACCATGACAGCGCTTTTCCGAGGCTTCATTAGTTCTGTCCTGAACCAACTAATCACACTAAAAGGGGGGTTAGCCCTATTAGTGGTTTGTTCTTTTCGTCGCCTTTTACGACTGGCAGAACATACCGGAGGCCTATTCTTTTCCCGGGCCTCCACGGGTATTATTATCATTTCGGTTAACCGAGCTCAGTGTTGGGCAATTTGCTTTAAAGGATGAAAGCATAAATTATTCCAAGAGGGGTTACACATTAATTTTGGTTGGATTGAACTTTTTACAGTAAGTTTACAGTATTAAAGTTAGTTAATATTTTTGATTGCACAACTTATTCAGAGATTTAACACTGCAAGGCTTAGGCGAGGCTTCATCTCTGGTTTAAAATATTTTCAGTTAGTTCAAAGGATTAAAAGTTAACTCAATTCTTAAAGAGATAAAGTTAAAGAAATTCTTTGGAATTATTTCAATAATACACAGGTGTCTGTGCCATTCTTTCTTTCTGTATAACCTTAGATTAATTTTCTGGGAAAAGAAATCATTTCATGCTCTTTATTATCGCTGGGTTAGTTGCAGGTTGCGTTATGTTGTCATTTGTTGAAAAGAGAGCATTAATAATACATAACTTTTTGCCTGCATATTGAGATTATGTTGCGCTATGTTTATTTAAGACACATTTACTCGCTCTCAAAATATATGTGCTGTTCGAAAAACAATATTCGGAGTTAAACTGCTACATTTCATTATCAGTGCTGTAGGTTGCGACCGATGCCTGTGTGCCTATTTCAAACCACACGTAGCAATCTGCACTGACTTATACGAAATAATTACATTAATTCTACACCACAACAATTATGCAGAAAGGAGATAATGGTACACCTCCAGCTTGCAGGCACTAACAAAGATGACAGCTGACCATTTGTTTGAATAGCTCACACAGCCCATTTGTCAGAGAAATTGGCCGGTAATTAGCTTAAATCTGTGGGTCCTTTCCCAATTTCAGAACAGGAATAATAATACCTTCCCGGGATTGAGAAGGAAATTCTCCTTCCCACCAAATACAATGAAAAAGCCTATGGATATGTTTCATGCTGTCAGCAGGAAGATTTTTCAGCATTTGGTTGTGGATTTTGTCGGGTCCAGGGGCCATATCTTGACACACTGCCAGGGAGCTATGAATCTCCAATTCGCTAAAAGGGACACTGTATGACAGAGAACAACATGCCTGGAAGGATAGTGGGCAGCAATCAGTGACTTGTTTCAGAGTCAGGAATGAGGATGGAAATTAGTTCAGGTGGACACTTCAATGAGTGTGCTGCATAACATTCAGCAAGTACTGTAGTGATTCGAGAATTTCTGTATAAATTCTAGAACCACTCGGCCTTCTACCGCCTCGAACACATGATATTCTAGATATGAGAGTGGGATGGTAAAATACTACCTACTGCGCGTCACATGTTTGTGTGTGCAGGTTTAAAACCAGTTGCGGGAAGAAAGTAGACGTGGCAGTTGAACGGCACCGACAAGTACCCGTCGGGCAATCCATAGATGCGTCAGTGAGCGTGTATGAAAGAACCATGGAATCTATGTGCAGCTTTGTGCTTATTGTGTCACTGGCTATTGTTATGTGAAACAAAAACAGTTGAAAAAGTACTTATATAGACTCTTGACTCAGCCTTGTTAGAGGCAGGATGTTTGTTCAGTCTCCTTTTCTGAAAGTCTCCGTGTCTAAGCAGACTTTCTTTCGAATGTAAATAAATTTGTTTCTAACATATGACTGCATTAGAGACTTACTGAAGTTACATATTATGTTGAAATTGAGAATTTTTATTGTGCTTGAAAGTCAAATACACCTTTGATTGATGAAATGTAAAGTTTGTATGGCTACTTATTTCACTAGTAGAAAGAGGCTTGAAAGTTCCTGTACTTATCGTTATTTGATGGAGAAGAAGTCAAGGGAGTTTCCAGCAGCCGGCTATCCAGTAAAGCAGAGTGGCTGCAAACCCCATGTAAGTCATCTTGTAAAGAAGTGGAATGTGGTTTGGGGAAATAAATCAGTATAACTCAGACCCACACTCACACTTTAAATCGTCAAAACGTTAAGAGTCCTAAGGGTTAAGTCCAGACGTTCCCACTGATAAGGATACCAAGAACTGTCGGGGGTGATGGATGGCTGCAAATGTGGTAAAGTTTAGTCCATACTGGGGATGAAGGGTGCAGTGTTGCACAGATGACAAGGGGGGAGGGGGTAGTTGCTCCCAACACTCCTGCTTCCTTTCCTTTATTAAAAACAGCACTTTCGATCGGAGTCTCTTGAATGCTATTAAAATATCCATAGAGGGATGGTGCTTGTGCCATTTAAGTGCCCTGCGGCATTCCCTGATAGCTGTGCCTTTGTCTTCAGACCACCACAGCACCGGCGGCGGTCTGAAGAAGTGACCAATATGGAGCAGTTCCATATATCTGTGAGTGAAGAGGGAGAGAAAAAATATTAGGATTGCAAACTGTGAGGGTAATAGTTGAGTATGTTCTGTGGGCCACAATGAAATGTGTTGCAGCTCTAATGTTGAGTAGGCAGGTGTCCAGTTCTGAAAGGTGTTGTTCTAGTACGCGGCCTCTGCGAGACATATTGTCACTGCCCCACAGAGGATTATGGGCATTAAAGTCCCCCACTAAGAGGAAGGGGGAAGGCAGCTGTTCCACAACTCTTACAGCTCACAATAATGGGAAAGTCTGTCTGGGAATAGATAAATCTTACAGATTGCCATGCAAACTGACCAGTAGACACTAATGGCCATGGAGTTTGGTTCAGTGGTAAGGGGCACCTGCTCACTGAAAATATCAGAGTGTATGAGGGTACAAACCCCACCAGATACCCTCTAAACATTAATGTGATTGGTACAGTAGGGTTTGTAGTTTTTCAGGGCAAAGAGATGTGTTGCCATAAACCATGTTTCTTGAAGTGCTATGCCAATTATGGAATAAGTAGCCGGTTAATGATGGAGCTTGGTCAGATGGCAATAGTAGCTTAACAGTTCCAATGAAGGAGTATTGGAGTTGACACTGTAATACATCGCCAAAGGGCAAAGGTTCGATCTTTGCAGGGGTGGGGAGCGGAACATCCCCAGCCACAGAAAGTAGTTTATCTTTCTGCTTATCCTTCTTAACCTTGTGGGACTTTGATTTCTGTGAAGATTTCCTCATCCTATCATCTAGGAGGGAAGAGGACTGTTCTTTCCTTTGGCCAGCAGCCTGTTGAGCTGATTCTTGTCTTAAGAGGGAGAACCTTGACAGGTGACCTCATCCCTGATGATGCCAGACGATGACTAGGCATCTCTGGTTGCACTGATAGCATGAGAGCTGGTATTCCTTACCCCAACAGTGGGGCAGGCCTTAGAATACAACCAAGGCCACAAGGTGATGTGTGAGACCTTGTCATCATATGAGGTATGGACTGTGACACAACAGTTGCAAAATTTGAAACCATATCAGCTGGACAAGGTCTATCAAACTTTTTATTTGCAGCTTGATACGACAGGTGGTCAAGTGTTTTATATTACTGAATTTTCTTCGCCCTCTTAAACACTGAACATTGCGGTGAACAATGAGGGTGCAGTTCCAGACAGTTGACGCCCTGGAGGGGGGGGGGGGGGGGGTTGGTCGCAAGGACTGGCTTCATGATGCCCGTCCATATGCCTGGCAGATAGCCCCATTAGAATTGTAGGATGACATGTGTCCAAACCTCTGCCACCTAAAACACCTCTTCGGAGGAAAATAAGGTCTGACATCCACCTACAAACCATGATGCTAACCTTCTTGAGCAAAACATTGCTACCAAAGGGCAGGATAAAAGTTACAGTGTCCACTCAATCATCTTTTGAGTCCCTTCTGGATGTTCCAAGCAAAATGGACTCCATGCCGTGCCTGATTAGTATGCAGCTCTTGATCAGTTTGTACTGTTAGGTCCTGATAGACTATAAAATATTGGATTCTACTGAGCTTGTTATGAGGAGAAAAGGAAACTGGTATATCTCCTATCTTTCCACAGGCCAGAAGAGCCGGCGATTGGTTGGCGTGCAGCGTTTTGATCAGCAAAGATCCATTCCTAATTTTTTCTATTCCTGCAACCTCCCCAAACTGATCTTTAATATTTTCAACAGAAAACAGTGGGTTCCTTGTAGAGATAGATCCGCCATCAGTTCAGGAACAAACCAATAACTCAGCAAACTGTCCACTTCCATTTCTCCTTCCCTGTCTCTTGTCTTGAGGCACGGTCACAGATGTAAATGCCATAGGATTGTAAACCTCTGCACTAAAATTACTGTTCCTGACTGTTGAGATGGCTGTGTTGGCACAGCCACTGTTAAGTTTGACCTGTTTCATAGCGGATCATCTGACATGATGCCACTCAGTGGGCATGACCCCGCCACGGCAAAGGCCACCTGGCACAGTAGCCGCTGCCTGGAGTCTCTGTATCCCAATGTTGATAGGCACCTACTCCTTGGCTGACACAGGAAGGTTACAGCTCAGCATCGGCAGTGCAACCCCTTCGTCGTCAAAAGGCAACAACCAAGAGGGTATGTGACAGCCCCACAACAACGAACTGACTACCGCCCTGGATTTCAGGTACAGAGGCAGATCCACTTGACTGGCAAGAGTGAAAGATAACAGTACACAGTGGAGAGTTAATACGCTTCCGTAAGGCATCCTTTCCCAAACGACCAGAACTTCTGTAAAATTTGGAAAGTTGAGGTCAAACCCAAAATGGGGACCAGAATTTAGAAGGCAAAAAAGTTGAGGAGAAAAATCATAAAAAAAGCAAAAAGAGCGAAAACCTTCACAAGTCCAAAGTATAGTCAAAATACCAAGGTAAAAATCTGACCAAATAAAAAGACTCATAATAGTCACCTTTTACAACAGGCAAGGATGGGCTGTGGGTCTTTTCTAGCTCCCATCACCACTGGGGGTAAGTAACATTACTTGTAACAGGAAGTATGATCAGTTAGGCTTAAAATAGTAGTAGACAAAAGAGCAAACACAATTTTTGTATTACTTTCATTACCCTTATGAAGACTATTTTTATGTGACATATATCTGAACAACTATAACATAGATACCTGAAGAACTGTCCTACAAAAATTAAATTTATTCTCAACAAATTATTCCAGAAATGTGATCTATGGTTGCTTCTTTGAATAATATTATTATTTTAACAAAATGATACTAAAGATTGGGTAACAGAATAATGAAGAATATCAGGTTGGTGAATGGGGTTAGGCTATAACTACTGGATGGAATATTCAAATTCAGTATGCAACAGATTTTTGTCGTGGAATGATTATCACATTTAAAACAAATCTGCAATTGTTGACACTACCTCTGCTCTAACAGCACTTTCATTTTTATTCGATAATTATTATTTACAAGTTAAATCTTTGAAGTTAAGCACTAATGAAGTCCCTGTTATGAGCAGGCAAGTGAACACAGTTGTTTAAGGACTCTATAAATTTTTAATTTTTTGTTTTTGTAAACATCGTTTCACAATAAGTGAAAAATGAAAGTACAGGAAAATGGAATAAAGGGTAGAACAACTAAATTATAAGAAATGAAGAATTCGTGACTGTTCCAGAACTGTCTGACTGTGCAGGTAATTTTTGACACTTGCCATTTACCTCTCTTTGTTTGCATTCTGCACTGTTACTTTCTGGTTCTTTCTCTTACTGATTTTATTAGCCTGTTCCTTAATTTGTCCCCCATTCCCCTTGTTTGTATTTCTTTTTTGTTCCAGTCTGTACCCTATTACTTCCTTTCTGTTTCACTCTCTAACTTTGACTCACTGATCACCAATTACTCATCACCGACAGAAAACTTCAAGTGATGTATATGTCTGTATGTTGTTCACATGGCCACCAATGTTCATAAAATGCATGCATGAATGGCGTGCCATACAATTACTGCTAACAAAATCATTTACCTTTAATGTCACTACATAAGTTGCTTGCAGAGTCAACACAGCATACAGTGACTGGCCACACAATAATACAGCGCCATGCCCAGAAAATATAACATGCAGTGGAACCATGCTTAACAAGCCCTCACCTAACATGCAATTTGCAAAAAAAATTGACGTCACTAGCTGTTCGCGCGCAGAGAGAAAATGTTCGACAATATGAACACTTTTCATTGTCGGCAGCAGCATATGAACAATGTTTTTAGTATGGACTGGCATCTGGGTTTAGTGCTCTTCCTGCTGCCATCTTAATGCAGCTGGTGATAACGCATTTTTCTAAACTTGTGTTCACACAATATTTTTTTTGTGTGCAATCACTGAAAACATGAAGATGCTACGGGTTGCTGATTTAACATGCACATACAATTGGTCTACATTGACTATTTGCACTATCCTCGAGAACAAGAACAAGATTAAGGAGATCGATGCTTCAAAGGGACAAGAGTGCCTGAACAACGGTTTTGTATTCTGGATGATGTATATAGATAAATAAACAGCAATTGAAAGGAAACATTAACAAGAACATCATTTGTGAGAAGGCGAGAATGATTTTCGCTGACCTCATTAAGATAACGCCAGAATCATCAACGGCTGAAGAAGTGTTTAAGGGAAAACATGGATGGTTCAAGAAATTTAAGAGAAGAACGAGCTTCCACAGTGTTGTGAGGCATGGTGAAGCAGCCAACTCTGGCACAAAAGCAGCAAAGAACTTCATCAGCAATTTCAAGATACTCATAGATTATGAGGGTTATCTGGCACAACAGGTTTTTAATCATGACGAGGCAGATCTATCCTGGAAAAAGATGCCAAAGCGTGCTTTTATAACAGCAGAGGAGAATGCACTGCCCGGTCACAAGCCAATGAAAGACCGCCTCACACTGCTATTCTGTACCAATGCAAGTATGATTTGAAAATTAAACCACTGCTTGTTTACCATTCAGAAACTCCACAAGCCTTCAAGAAGTGTAAAGTCAAGAAGAGCAGGTTAAATGTGATGTGGAGATCAACCAACAAGGCTTGTGTGACACATGATCTTTTTCGTGATTGGCTCAATGAAGTGTTTGGTCCTTCGGCGAAAAAACATTTGCTCGAGATGAATCTGCCACTCTATGCCTTGCTTGTTATGGACGATGCTCCCGCCCATTCTCCGGCCTACAAGACCCCCTCCTCGAAGAGTTTCAATTCAACAAGATCCAATATCTGCCTCCCAACACCAATCTGTTACTTCGGCCTATGGACAAGCAGATTATTTCTAACTTTAAGAAGCTCTACACTAAAGCACTCTTTGAGTATTGCTTTGACCTGATTGAAGCTACCAATCTCACTCTCAGAGCTTTTGGAAATATCACTTCAACATCATTGCCTGCATCATGAGGATTGAAAAGGCTTCTGCTTGGAAGAAGCTTTGGCCAGAGTGCGATGTCGAATGTGACTCTGCAGCATTTGAGTCAATACCTGTGGAGCAATGAAAAACATCACACCAATAAAGCAGTGGCTACGCAAACAACAAATTTATTTGACGATAATGTTGTGTCACATTTTCGTGTTCAAGCATTGGCAGAAACAAATGGCTATAGATAGCTTGCTAGTAAGAAAGAATTAGTTATTTATTGTGATTAATAAAGTACATGACACTGTATGTATACCAGCAGTTGAAAATACCACTTCAGTTGTAAATTTCTTTTATTATCACAACCGGTTTCGGGCTCTCATGAACCCATCCTCAGGTGTCGCAACTGTGCAATGGCCCCCGAGCGCCGCGGTGGATGTGTACATGTCCACCGCGGCACTCGGGGGGCCACAGCACAGTTGAGACACCTGAGGATGGGCTTATGAGAGCCCGAAACCGGTTGTGATAATAAAAGAAATTTACAACTGAAGTGGTATTTTCAACCTCTGGTATAATGCTTGGTTGCGGATGTTCTTCCAACAAGATTGTTACAGTATGTATAATTTTCTCTGAATAAATGGCATGAATAAAATAAAACTTTTAGAACTTTTTCTGCATGGAATGCATTGCCGTATTTTACATTAATTTATATGGGATAAATTGTTTTACTTGATGAGTGTTTTATACTATGAGTAAGATTCTGGGATGAATTCTGCTCGCTATGTGAGGTTCCACTTTATTAATTCCTAGCCATTATTATGCATACTGCCGGGACCGATGATATCAATAGCAATCTAAAAGCTCAGCTAATGAAATTTCTCTGCTATGGAGGCAGCTGCGATGCAGACTACAATACCAATGATGCTGCTACAGAAGGCATGTTATCTGGGTAAATACATTCTCCATTATGTGCTCTTAAATCAGCACTCACTTGCATTTTGAACATGTTTCCTACAATGTTATTATGGCTGGCTACTTCTGTGGCGACATCCCAGCACCACTATTTTGTGATTGGGACATATTTCAGTATTCTTCTCTGTATGAAATTTAAGGATTACCATATATTACAGGGTCTTTATCAGCATGCTTCCAGTAGTGTATAATAACAGTTTACATGCATGTGGTTTTGTGTGTGTGTGTGTGTCCACGTCCATCCATCGGTTGAGCACTGCCCTACACGAACTGTTTTCTTTGGATGCATGTTTTTCGTACTTACCAGTAACATGTTAATTAATTAACTCCTGGTATGTCAGCCAAATTAAAAACCACCTTTATCAGTGCTAGAATTTACTCTTCTTTTTTTCTTCTTCATTTCTTTCTTTCCCTTAAGCTGGAGAGTGGGAGAGAATTACAGGTTAATGGAGAAGGGATGTAGGTAAAGACGAAATCAAGGTATTGCTACATTTTTTTAAATGAAACTGAATCCAATTGGATTAATCCAGTCTTCTGTAGCACAAATACTACAATTATAATCAACAAGTATCTGTCATCCTGGGTAGCTACACCAAGTATAAGTTTTCTGCTGGATGTTAAATACTGTAATACTTGTTACACAGCATGGCAGCCCTGAGAACAATTAACAACTACAACATGACAGCAAGGGGTGTAACCTCAAATAAGTTTTTAGCACTGACTGGTACACAACAGTAACATGTGCAACATCAGCAAAGACATAGGGTAATGCCAGCACAGTACAACAACTGCAGGTAATATTTACAAATTGTCACGAGCCATACAATGCATGCAATATCAGTGCACGTTCAGCTTAGATGGGAAGAAATGCATCATAAATCAACATACAAACATTTCATATGTATAGATCAATTTATAACAAAGGCTTTATACTCCTCTGCCACCAAACTGAAAGTCTAGTTTTTGAGTGAAGGAACTCGGAGGCAAAAAATAGTTTTGTACAGAATTTTACTTTTCTTCAAAATCTGTTTTCCAGTGTATTTCACTAATTTAATAAATGAACTAGTAGGGCAGCTTATGACATCAGGGTAACAAGCATAAGTATGAAGTAGCTCTATCAGAATATGAAGAGTAACTGGGGAACCTATAGAGAAATATTGTCATTGAGTTAAAGTATTAAATGATGTTATGCTAATAGGATATAGAGAGTACAAAATAAAATCACAGATAGGAATTTAGTGGTCACTGTAAAGAAGGAAAAAAAATCATACCACTCACCTAAAACATATGCAAAGATTAGCTTCAGATTAGAAGTAAGATGAAGATATTCGGGAAACCTTGAGTCTTCATCACCCTGAGTTGGCAACAGCAACGCACCAATACAAATAATGGCCGCTACAACCACCACGTAGTTTGGTGTTTGGTATCTGCCTCCAACTGAAAGAAAAAATTCTGTATCAAAATATTAACATCAGTACTTACAAGTAACACAGCACCTAAAAAGTTTCGTACTGAAATGTGTCAAAGTAATTTTAAAGAATTTGGATATCACTGACTGGTCACCAGCAGTGGGCTCCAAGCGAACATTCACGATGGTGTTCTTAATATGATGCTGTTAACTTTAAAAACAGCGACTTTACATTATTCACAAGATGGCACACACACCTCGAGTTTTCCATTGTATTTCTTTCAGCACCTGTACAGTATTACCATTATTTGGGAAGAAATACAGAAGAAGTGTGAATACTGAAATTTATTGATTTGAGATGTAATATCATTCATCTAGAATGTCCCAATCTATGAGAGCACAGTGAAAGGTTCTCAGTTTAGTACAGGGGTGATGTTAATATCATTGATACACTTGATCAGTGGAATAGTTTTGTTTATATAGCTTCTTAAACTAATGGTGTTCATATGTATTGTTCACATTGGTGGATTCCACAGCATACTGGATTTTTTATTCATGTATGGTTTACTGTCAACAAAAATTCATCCAAAGGTGGTGAGCTTATCAATGATCATCTTCCATTTCTATATTTAACAGTTAAAAATGGGTGCCTCAATTAAAATGTGCAAGCACTTATCTTGAATATGATTCACTTCGAGGACATCTTGAAACTATAACCACAAATTAAACACTGAGAACGACAACAATAACAAATTGGACACTGACCAATAATGTAGACTCCACAGATATAACAAAGACTAAGGAATACATTATAAATGAAGAGATAACAACAAGTAAGCTTTTATGCATGGTGGGTGCCACTTTTGTGGAACACCATCCAAAATGCAAGTAATAAACGTTTTACCACTTTAAAGAGACAATTAATTTATTACAGTGAATGAATGGGCTGTCTGGCAGTAGTCTAAGCTGTGGTCGAAGTAGGTAGCCCTGTACAACAAAAGACAAAGTCAGCTGTACCTGTTGTGAAGGGCAATGGGTTCTCTAGGATGCAAAAAAATTCTTACTGTTTACCTAGAAAATGGTAAAACAAAAACCACACAAATCTTGCGGGCAATTAGATGAATATAGATAAAAGAAAGTCCTGAATTACACACAACACTAAAACTCTGTTCAAAACAACAACTTCTCCAAATTTTACGAAGGTAACAGAAATAACATATGAACAAGCCTAGAATCATAGAGGTAGACACGTACAGACTGGTGAGACACCTGAAGAGGCAACGTCCAAACAAAGGAGCAGGAGGTTACAGACAGGGCCTGTATACGGCAGTGAAGTTGGGAAGGAGGAAGAATATAATATTGTTGTAAGTAGATTGTTTTAGAAATAAAAAAGTACAAATATGTAGCAGATGCAAGTTCTGCTGAAGGGCATAAGAAAACACCATAAAAAGTAGTAACATGAAGATACCAGAGAACCTAAACCAAAAACTGTCAAGGCCGAAAAGAAAGCAATGGTAAACACGTGGAATCAGCAAATTTGTATGTGTACGTAAACAAGATGTTTACATGAAATAAAGCCTGAGGTATTCAGACAGGCCTTTCTTTTTACAGTAAGTCAGGTACAAACATTGTATAACTATAAGTAACAGTGATAGATTTATTTACAATGTAACAGACTCTTAAAAGCATCAAGAGAAACAATGACTTTTAAAGTTTTTCTGTTGATTATGAATTTTATTCTTATTACAGCGCACACGGTTGTAAATTTCTATTTCTTCCAGAATGCCCATATGAGTACACTTCTCATTTTATACAAAATTGTAAAATTATTTTCAATCTTAATAACATTGTGTGATTAAGTGGGCAGCAAAGATGGATTTATCTTTTCAATTTTTTTCTCCTTGCTTTTGTCCATTCTTTGTATCTCTTCTTTAAGTTTCTGCCTGTTTGGCCAATTTAAAAAGCTTCACAGTTACTATGCTTGATTTTATATGTACCTGGAGCAGCAAAATTTTTGTTGTTAGTTTTAATATTATGTATAATTAACTGCCCTAGTCTGCCGACAGTCTTTAAAGCAATTCTAAAATTAAGCCTGTGGAAATACACACTGAGCTTATACAAAACATTATCTTAAAAGTGAAAAAAGACTAATTTTAAACATTCTGCAGGATCACTACATTTGTTGCTGTATTCTGCCAAGACTGATATTTATAATTGTTTCTTTCATCAACTATGGAGTAATGAATGCTACTTCTGGATGCAATATGGTGCAACGTATTTAGTTATTTGTTGGTTTCATTAGTATTTAGATGTAATTTGAGTATGCTGATAATTGCGTGAAAGATGGCTTTTTATGCTGAGATGGATGGCATGAATTCTGGAAAATGATGACATCTACAGTAAGGACATGTGATAGATGAGAAAAACAACTGATGGACATAAGTAAGAGAGAGATTTAATTAATTAGTTGGCATATTTTGCTGATGTTCAACACTAAAGTTAATATTAGGATGAAGTTCATTTATCTTAAGAGATAACAGATAGCTGTTATTCTTAAATCCTTGATACGGTAGCAGAATATCACTTACATATCTTTTATAATGAATTATTTTTGTGCCTCTTGCAGATGTTTACAAAAGAAACTTTGTTTTCAAGGCAGTATATTGGCAATAGTGCCAGCAAGCAGAGAACTCACAGCTAGTCCTTTCTGAATAAAACTTACTGTTGAAAGAAAAGTAGTTAAAATTGTAAGTTCAACTATTGTGCCCTGTGATACTGTTTTGTCATTGAGAAGATTTTTTAAAATTATTTCACAAGGTTCATCTACAGAGCTGTTTGTATAAAAACTAGTTTTCTTTTACTTCCGCATAAAAAGCAGTACAATCCAAGGAAATAAGGAAGGGAATATGGCTCATTGTGGGATGATAATGGACCTCACTGTTTCAGCCGGATTATAGAAATTTTTAATTGAGAAATTTTTATGGAAGATGTAATGTACTTGCAGCAGCACATGTAATTTTCGCAAATTGGACAGCCTGAATTGTTAACTGATTTGACAATCAGTCTTAGTGGTGTGCTTTCTACTATGCATTTTTATTTGAGTCCTCCATCTTGCTTCTCGTGAATTTTTGGGAACACTAGCTACAACGAAAACAATAGAAAACAGAAACACATGAATAAAAGCAATTTATTTTGCACTTCTGAAAGAAAATACAAAACGAGAACCATTGAACAGCTACTGACTTCATGGAAAGCACAAAGAGAACTGACAAAGATGAACAGAGCCAAAGATGTCACAAACAAGACCTGGTATGGATCGACAACTGTTCCTGTGAAATCATATCACCACCCTCTGGTAACAGGTACGCAGGCTTATATTGCTCTTGAGATACATTAGTGGACTAACCACTGAGTAGGATTTTCAGTACGTTTTTTCTAGTGCACCATGATTGGATATGGGCCTGTATGGGGTTGCAGAAGGTGCCCTGAAAGTATCTACCATACATCACACAGGAACAAGTGCTTAGGTCTTTATGGGTAAAAATATTCGTGTCTATATGACAAAATGCCAAAAACAGGCAGAATTTATAGATACAAAACTTTACTCGTTAATGGAGAAATGACAGTTCTCATAGAGGATGCTCTCAATGTTGTGTGGAAAATTCAAACGGAAGTCACAATGTTTTGCTGTAAACAAATTCTGCAGCAGTAGTCTTGTTTGATGACTACAAATAGTCCCAGCAGCACTAGATGTAGAGCTGGTATCCGCGAAGTACCATGAATATAAAGAAGATTTTAGGGTTTGATGCCACTATTCGACCATCCCAATATTGGCTGGATGTTAGCAGGTTGTGTGGTGGTGCTTGAAACCATAGAGGTCAGCGAGTTCATGAAACAAAATTTATGCAAATTATGTTCTTTGATCAGTAGTAACATTGGTGGGGCATCTAAAGCGGGAAACTCAGGTAGTTAGAACGATTCGTGACACTGTCTCAGCTGAGATATCAACAACAGACAAAGCCTCTGCCAAGCGTGTGTAGTGGCCAATGGCTGTAAATAGGTACTTTAAATCCTTTGCTGGAGGTAGAGATCCCACCAACCCAATACGGACATGCGCAAATCGCTGTGGGGATTCACTGAATGTACCTACTGACTTAGGCATATGACGGCCTACTTCAGCCTTCTGGCATACTAGACATGTGTGGACTCATGTGCGACAGCTGTGTTTAATGTACGGCCACACATATCTGCCAATGACCATATGAACTCTGCAGTTTGCTCCTGAATGTAGTAGGCTGTGTATCAATTCAAAAACCTGCTTCTGAAAAACAGTAGGCACAAATGAACGATGCTGGATTCTGGAGACGTCATACCACAAAAAAAGTATTGGGGGCCTCAAAAGGATGGCATTTTAGTTCTGGCCTTGTACCTTGGCTGCTTGTAAGTTCTAGCAATTGGATATCTGTCACTTTCACCTCTGCCAGAAATTTGTAGTTGATGTCACTAGATATTGCATCAATTCTAAAATAATCTGGCACCTTTAATGTGGCAAATGCCTGTCATTAATTGACTGATAAATTCCAGTAGCCAGAATTGTCACAATGAAAAGGATTCACTAGGCATTGTAAATGCAAATGTTTGGTCTGTAAACAAGCCTCACAAATGGCTAACAGTTCCCTCTCATATGCACTCACTTCATCTGTGAGCACATCACCTTTTGAGAAAATTCTGTTGGTGAAGCAACTGGCAGCTAACTGGCTGGCATCCACTATGATAGGGAGAAGTGCTGAATACACAAGGTGTACCAACTGGCAGCATTACTAAAGTTGGTCTTTATCTCATCAAAAGCTTGTAGCACCTCTGTGGTCCAAGAAAAGTTGTAGCAGCACCCACTGGCACTGAGTTCTGCTAGTGCTGCAGCGAGACACACCTGGATGCCTGCTGCACGGGGTAAATGGTGTCTATAAAAATAAACCATTTTCTGAAAATGGTACAGCTGCTGGAAAACCTCAGGCTGCAGCATCAGTTGTATTGAGTTGACATCCTGTAGGGATGTGATGCTAGAAGAGGAGACTAAATGCCCTACGAATTGTACTTTCTATCGTCAGAGTAAACATTTGTCCTGACTGATCACCAACTGATACTTTGAGAATGTCAAAAACAAACTGTAAATGCTTTTTCTGTTCTACTATCATCTTTGCAAACACAAAACATCATCTAAATACGCAAACCAGAAGAGAAGTCCACAGAATAACTCTTCTACGAAGCACTGCTGTCATACAACAGTGGTATTCTCGAGGTCAAATGGCATACACAAGTATTCGTACAGTCCAAAGTGAGTTATGGCAGTGGTTTTTTGAATGTTTGTGGGTTGGGCTGAAATATGGTGGTACACTTTTTTGAAGTAAGTTATCCTTAACATCATCGCTCCCACTAACACACTACACTGCTCTGGAAAGCATAAGGACAAGATAGAAAAGTAATGCAACATATTAACAACTTGGTGGAAAAGAGAAACAATGTGGAAGCTTGTTGCCACAGGCCTCCTAGTAATGCACAGAAAACTGGATGTCACACAGTGCGAGGTCAGCCAGCATGGCTATAGCACCAAATGGGGGCTGGCCGAACAAAACGAGATAGCCGAAGGAATGGGAAACGACAATGCATGTCACTCAGCAAGCAGATAGGGGGCACTGTGGTGGTGTTCTCCATTACAACACGGCCCGCATATAACATCTGGAGGACTTTATACTGGAAAGAATCATAAAAAAACTGGAAGAGGGATAAAGTGTGATGGGTGGTATTGTTCACAGCATTGTTTCACATGCATGGGGAGCATACCAAACCAAAGGCACTGCTGCCTGAAGGAGAGGAGGTGGTCAGCCATGGTCAACTACAGCAGCAGATATCTGCTATATTGTACAACAGGCAAGAAGTAACCCACATCAAACAGCAGGTGAAATTGCAACCACATTTACCAGGGCTGCGAGGAATTCAATCTCACGCTCTACAGTGGCACAGTGATTGCATGGGGGTGGTCTCTTTGCCCAATACCCAGTATCTTCTGTTCCATTTATGGATGGATAGATGGATGGATTCAAAATTGTTTGGCTCCAGACAGCATAGTCAAAAGCACCTGTTCTCAAGATCATGGTGCCGGTGTGTGTTGCGTTGACACCCACACATCGGCTGCACTGTTTGAAGTGGTGCCCAGTGTGTAGGGGTTGGACCAACAATGAGTGGAGTCACATGCTCTATTTCCATGAGAAAAGGTTCAGTTTGAAAAGCAATTCTTGACATGCCCTCACATGATGAGACGTGGGAACACACAATGCACCCAAAACCACTGTTGAACATGGTCGTTCTGGTGGTCCAGGTGTTATGGTGTGTGTAATCTCCCCACGGAAAATTACCCTCTACCACACAATAATTAATAATGGTCAATCAAATCATCCACAATTATTCATTTTTGAAAAGTATCTGATCGGATTTTCTAGTAATATATGCGCCGACAGCTCGTCGACGCCAAGGTATTTTTCTAGTACATTTATTCTTTGGAATAACAGAGATACAGAGATCTATGCTCCGTGGTTATTATAGAGGGTTAAGGCAACAGCTTCGGAAGTATCAGTTGGAAGATTGTCGGGTTGCTAAAAGAGACATATTTACTCTTCTTCTCGCTAAAGCGAGCTATTAACGTTTGTGCCACTAGCGTGATAGGTAAAGAGAAAGAAAAAACTGTAAAAGCAATTACATAAGACTTGGAATCCACAGAAAACGGAACATGTAATGGAGATGGATCGAATATACAATTTTCCTCAGAAATAAGGTTTGTGACCATTTTATTCTAGAGTGAATGACGAATTAGTTCTCTGTCTGAATCATTGATGATTGTCTTGGCCCTGTAATTAGTGGGGAAGTTTCAGCTGTGACGAAGAGAGCCTGCAATCTCCGAGTTTTTACAAATCGTCCAAAAAGGCTTCGTCCACATCTGAAATTCTAAATCTGTCGTAAACTGAACGAATTGTTCGAACGATCGATTTTCCCAACTGAATGTAGCGCTTAATAAAAATAACAAATGTAAAGATCTTGTCCAGCAAGCCAGCCGCTGAATATTAAGACGAAGGGCTCCACCAGAGATTCTACTAGGCTGATTTCACGTAAATAATATATTTAAACTGTACACAGATAAAGGACAGAGAGAGAGAGAGAGAGAGAGAGAGAGAATGAAATTCTAGAAAATACTCAGAATCCTCCATTGGCATAATTGTTTGTCTGTCTTATCACGGATCAGCCTAGGTATAAAACAGGAAGCCCTAACTTTATTGTACCGATTTATGTGTGAGAGTGAAGGAGTAATATAGGCGACAGATACACCTCTGTACAGACAAAACATTATACCAAGTTAGCGGCAAGCTGCATTCACAGACTTTCATCATTTAAAGTAGAGAATTCATTATAATGGCCAATCCGTGACAGGACACGTTTTTGGACGTTGTTAAAATAATTTTGTTCTCTGTTTCATGTGAACTACGACGAGACAACTTAACTTGGAAAAGAGAAGAAATACTCGCAGTCAAATTAAGTGGATCTACAAATAAAAACAGCACACTGGGCGCAGAGAAAAGGCCAGATCTATAATTTTTTTATTAAAGCTTGCTAGTATTAGTGCATATTTGAACATTGACTAATTGTGTTCAGGCTAGATGTAGTTTGATTGACCTGCCCTAGTTGCATTTATCTGTATAAGTACAGTAAGAAAGTAGACACAGAAGTATTCTTGTGTGAAGGGAGATATATACATATTGACGGTAGAACATTTATATGGTTTTAACTAGGGCAATGTTTAAGATGATTCAAGCAGAGCAGAGCAACACGCAACAGCCTTCAGCTGTTAGCACTGATAATAATGATGTAGTAAGAAGTGTTGTAGAACCGATCGCTACAGAGAGCGCAATAGAACGCCCGGTAGACACGGCTGGAGATGTAACAGCAAGTACGCAACATGGATTAGATCCATTGGTCATTATCATGAGGCAGATGCAGATGTTAACTGAGACCATGAATAATATGAATACAAAATTAGCCTCAGTTACTGAAGGGCAGGAAAATTTGAAAACCGACATTAACGCGAAGTTCGCCTCAGTTAATG
The DNA here is from genome assembly GCF_023898315.1 of Schistocerca nitens. Classification (NCBI taxonomy): domain Eukaryota; kingdom Metazoa; phylum Arthropoda; class Insecta; order Orthoptera; family Acrididae; genus Schistocerca; species Schistocerca nitens. The sequence continues at coordinate 438,752,449 of NC_064614.1, forward strand.
AAGGGCAAGAAAATCTGAAAGCTGAGATTAAGCAGCAGTTACACGACAGTTTTTCCGAATTAGAGCAGCGGATAGAGGTGAAGACAAAGGAACTTAAAGATCAGGCCGAAGAGACGGAACGAAAATTAACTGCACAAATAGAATTGGTGAAAGCTCAATGTGAGGAATCTACTCACCGCGTACGTGTAGAAATGAAGGAGTATGTGGCTATTAAGATAGATACCGTATGCGAACAGGTGGAAATGGTTCCGCAGTTAGTACAAAAGCAAGATGCCATGTCACGTGCAATTGCGCAACTTCCTGAATTGGCACGTACGCAGACTAACCTAAAGGAAAGTGTTGAACATCTGACAGAACGTCAAGACGTTATAGATCACCAAATTAATGTATTAACGGGTAAATTATCCGAAATCACATTAGAAAACAAAAGGCTAATGTGTGAAAACGTTGAGCAAAATGTTAAAGCAGCATTCCAGAGTCTACGTGGCAAACAGGAAGAGAATTTGTTTGCGAAAGGGCTTGAGGAAGTGCGACAGCAGTTAGGTGCTGATTTCGAGCATTGGAAACAAACGATAGAAGAGTCGATACGCGTTTCACAACAAGGCTCAGAACAAATGAATACAGGCCAGCAGCAGAAGTTGCCAGTGACTATAGAGCCAGTTACTGCACATTCACACACGATACCGACTTGTGTAAGTAACTCAAATATTAAATTGCCACGAGCTAGTTGTTCGCATGAAGTTTTATCTGACGGAGATTACGAAAGCCTTTGCCATGCTGAAGAAAAAATGATAAAGCATCGGCAATTCCAGATTTTTAACACTGACAAAAGGGGGGTCCATCCGATTGTTTTTATTTGAAGTTTTAGAGGAGTGCTACCCAGAAATTGGTCGGAGTGGCAGAAGATCAGTTTCGTTACAGGGTATATACAAGGTTCGGGGGCGATCTGGGCCTCGGACATGACTTCTGTTTGCTCGACATATGACGATTTTGAGAAAGCGTTTTTAGCAAAGTTCTGGTCAGAAGGGGTACAGGAACGCCTAAGGCAGGAGGTGCTCTACCCAGAGCCTTTCTCTTTTTCAAAAGGAAGCCTTAGGAAGTATTTTGAGAAATATATAAATAAAACTAGATATTGGGACAGACCTATGTCCTTGCCAGACATAATAAACATACTTAAGGCAAGACTACCAACTAGCATCCGGAATCAATTAATTTACGGCAACGATAAAGACCTGGAGTCGTTCCTCACGACGTTAGACCATATAGATATTATCGAAGAGAACAACCAGAAAGCCCGTAACAACAGATTCCAATATAGGGAGATAGAACCTCCGCCAAATGGTAGGCAAGGGAACGCACAGAGATCGATAAATAGTGGAGAAACCCCTCAAAATCTCAATAATAATACCGGCAATAGTCTTGCGAGGGGCTATCCAAGGAACAACAGGAATGGGAAAAGATACAATCCCGTATGGGGGAACGAAAGGAATTTCAGACCGCAAGCCTGGAACAATAACAGTAATAGAAAGTGGAATCAACCGGGGGGAATAAACTCAAATAACCAACATCAGTGGGGACGGACATCTGCGAATCAACCGGTAATTACCGAAGTGACGGACGATGTCAACCACCAGGCGAATCAAAATCCAACAAACTTGTAAGGACCCACTCGTGCCCCGGAGGAGCGGTCAACAATTGGTTGAGGGGCAACAGGATATGTGTACCCATGCTAACGTATAATGATGGACGATTACTGGCAGATGAATTGACCGAGGACTTAGAACCCCAAGATGAGGATAAGGAACAGGTGGCAGTAGCCGAAGTGCAAGTCATTTTGGAGACTGTACCTATAGTGGCGGTTTTAGACACAGCTGCAACCACAAATGTTATTTCGGAGGCTCTATTCAACAAGATCAGAAATATAAGACGAGTACCAATTTTTCCAGTTCAAAATTGCAGAATAATAGGCGCCGTTGGGGCTAGATCGGCTAATGTAAAAGTGCAGTCACTACTTAGTGTAGAAGTCGGAAATGTAGCAATATTAAGCACATTCCTTGTTGTGAAAAATTTGGTGGTAGATTGCATTATCGGAGTCGACAGCCTACGTCAATACGGATGCAGAATAGATTTTAAAACAGGAAGAATTTGGTTAAATGTAAATAAACAAGAAATTGAGTTGGACTTGTTGAAAAAAGAAAGCCTTACCAGAAAATATAGTAGTGGGATCAGTGTGCAAGTAATCAGGACTGCACAAAATTCTAAACAGCACGTAAATAATGAGTTCCAAGTCAAAGGAGATTTCGGTCAATTAGTGTATGAGAAGTTAAATGAATCCGACTGCATTGTTGAAGATCAGAAGAAGCAGCTCAAAGAATTATTATTAGCGTATGAAAACGTGTTTGATGAAAGGCCAGGAGTTATTAAGGGATACATATGCCATCTCTACGTTAAGCCGCACGAAACGTATTGTAGAACTTTCTATCCTGTTCCCTGGAGGTTAAAGGCTCAAGTTCAAAAAGAAATAGATCGCATGTTGAAATGGGGTTTGATCGAACCCTCTACAAGCCCATACTGCTCCCCATTGTTGGTCGTGCCAAAAGCATACCCGGGATCGAACAAAATAAAAGGGTTATTTTCTCATAACGACTTAAAAAAAAAAATATAATGAAGATTAGAAGATAGGGAGGAATGGTGTTCCGAGTGACAGAGATGAACGCTCGTAAAAAACATAACAATAAACTGTGTGTGTAGTGTTAGAAACCTTTAACTTGAAATAGTTAATTAGTGACAGAGTATAGAAATAGTGACTAACTATTACTATCGAGTGTTGTAAAGAAGATAGTGGAGATAGGCTTCACCTGTGGTTTGGGTGAACGTGGAACTTTAGCAATGCTAATGTTATCAAGATTTATAAAGGATCTGACTGACCTTCAAGAAGAATGAAATGTTTCCCGCAAATGACGCTGAATAATCAAAAGAGGTTCCGAGTGAATATTCATATATAATCTCATGTAAACGCTTAGATGTGTAAACGTGTGAAGGGATGTGTTGTGGCAGTGAATCGTGAGTGACGGTTAACGCCGCAAAGATAATTTCCCGCGCAAAACAGTTGACGTCGGAGCGAGAGTTAAAATCGATATAGACGACACAGATGTGCTTTGTAAGAGACTCGCACCAAACGCGAGGGTAAACTGATTCATGTTGAACTTTAAAAGGAAAAGGTGGTATAATTAGAAGTTAAGAGTTTTAATTTATTAATGAATGATTAAAGAAAGTAATATTCATAGAATTAGTAGTTGTTTAATGGTTCGTGTTCGTCTGGGAATTTTGTTTGAAAAATCCATTTCCATATATGAGCATGGATGAACGCCGTATGAATCAGAGTGTAAATGAAAGAAGTAAATCCGCATTCCTCAATGCTAATAACTTTTACATTACAGTACTCAAGTGGAGAGATATATGTATTTAGAATAAAAAGTTTTTGAGTATAGATAAATTATATGACTTATCAAGGAAATATGGATTATGTCTTTGTATAAAATGAACTACACTTTCCATTATTCAATGATTTGAATCCAAAATCTATTGTAAGTTGCATGAATCCTTTAAATTACGAAGAACCAATCAGTGATAGAAAATGTGTTAGAACTTTTGGACTTATAAGCACAAGTGGGGAGGCAAAGTCAAAAGGAGTATTCAAACGAGAGTAAATCGGATGATGCTTTTGGCAACATCATTAGTTAATGGTTGAATTCCTTGAAGTACGTCGTAACAAAAAGGATCCATGAAGCCATAAGGATTTTGCTTTCAAAAAGGAGAATCTTGGATGGTGCAACCTAACCAGTTCTCTTACAGGAAGAGTTTCCCTTTTGGTCATTGCTAATTCTTTTGGAATGAATGTTGCATGTGAGTTCGAGTATCCCTGTTCCTTCTACTCTTCCCATTGTGGGCCGCGTAGAAGATCAACTACAAAGGGGGCCGCGTAGAAGACCGACTACAAATGTGGACGTCGGGGACATGCAAGACCTGGGGGAGTTTAGCACCGCAAGATATTGTACTAGGAACAAGATTGTAAAACGAGAATTCACGTTATTTATTGTAAAACGTTTTTTTTTTGCTAGAAGCACAAACCACTCTTCTCCAAATCGTGATACAAATTGATCCCTGTCTTTCCTTTAGAGATCCATTTCAAAATTATATATTTTTTTTCTTCTATAGGCTTTCCTATCTTCTATGTACCGTAGGCTGGGGATCTAGGCTTAAGAGGTTTTCCAAGGTTTCCCTGCTTAAGAAAGTTCCCGAATGGGTAGACCCTGATAATAGTTTCAGGAAAGATCATCTTCCTTGGTTGTGCACAGTAAACATAACACCTAGTTGCACGTAAAAGCAATACAGCCACGGTACCTGTCTCTTCATTTTTTCTGTGTTCAACATTTCTTTTCTTCGTCTGTCTCAAACATAATATTCTTTTTCAGTCGGAGGACTGACAATCATCACTTCTGGATTATCCACGCTAATAGATAGCTCGCGAAGTGTGTTTGGTGAATCAAAATTGAGCTCACAAACTTCGCTCGCTGCGAGGGGCATTGTAATCTCCCCACGGAAAATTACCCTCTACCACGCAATAATTAATAATGGTCAATCAAATCATCCACAATTATTCATTTTTGAAAAGTATCTGATCGGATTTGCTAGTAATATATGCGCCGACAGCTCGTCGATGCCAAGGTATTTTTCTAGTACGTTTATTCTTTGGAATAACAGAGATACAGAGATCTCTGCTCCATGGTTATTATAGAGGGTTAAGGCAACAGCTTCGGAAGTATCGGTTGGAAGATTGTCGGGTTGCTAAAAGAGACATATTTACTCTTCTTCTCGCTAAAGCGAGCTATTAACGTTTGTGCCACTAGCGTGATAGGTAAAGAGAAAGAAAAAACCGTAAAAGCAATTACATAAGACTTGGAATCCACAGAAAACGGAACATGTAATGGAGATGGATCGAATATACAATTTTCCTCAGAAATAAGGTTTGTGACCATTTTATTCTAGAGTGAATGACGAATTAGTTCTCTGTCTGAATCATTGATGATTGTCTTGGCCCTGTAATTAGTGGGGAAGTTTCAGCTGTGACGAAGAGAGCCTGCAATCTCCGAGTTTTTACAAATCGTCCAAAAAGGCTTCGTCCACATCTGAAATTCTAAATCTGTCGTAAACTGAACGAATTGTTCGAACGATCGATTTTTCCAACTGAATGCAGCGCTTAATAAAAATAACAAATGTAAAGATCTTTTCCAGCAAGCCAGCCGCTGAATATTAAGACGAAGGGCTCCACCAGAGATTCTCCTATGCTGATTTCACGTAAATAATATATTTAAACTGTACACAGATAAAGGACAGAGAGAGAGAGAGAGAGAGAGAGAGAGAGAGAGAGAGAGAGAGAGAGAGAGAATGAAATTCTAGAAAATACTCAGAATCCTCCATTAGCATAATTGTTTGTCTGTCTTATCACGGATCAGCCTAGGTATAAAACAGGAAGCCCTAACTTTATTGTACCGATTTATGTGTGAGAGTGAAGGAGTAATATAGGCGACAGATACACCTCTGTACAGACAAAACATTACACCAAGTTAGCGGCAAGCTGCATTCACAGACTTTCATCATTTAAAGTAGAGAATTCATTATATGTGGGGAGGCTTAATGTTGCATGGGTGCACTGACCGTCAACACTCTGAACACAATACACTTAATGGTCAAGGTTAATGTGACACTTTATTCTGTCCATCATGTGCATTTTTTCAGGGGTGCATTTGGCCCCAACTTCATTTTTAAAGCTGACAATGCATGTCTGCATTGAACAGAACAGCTGGAGGAGCTCTTGGAATGAGAGGATACTTGGGGAATGGACTGGCCTGCCCATTACTCCAACTTGAATCCCATCAAGCATGTGTGGGATGTGTTGGAAAGACTGCAACTTGTCCACATGCATCAACAACCATCCAGAAGGTGTCAACCAGACTGCTAGACGGATAAAACACCCTACAACAAGAACTCCTTCCCAACCTTGTGGCAGCATGGAGTACATTTAGAGTAAGCACTACCATCCATGGTGATCATACACCCTATTAAGAATCACATCTCGTGTTTTGTGACATCCAGGGGCCCATCGTAAGTCGTGGTGACTTCAGTGTACTTATTGTATAAAAGTGTCATTTCTGTTTGTCTCACTGCGTATTTCTTTCAGTTACCTTCTGTACTACTCTGTAGCAGTTCTTTCTCTGTATGGCTCAAGTTTCATTGAGCTACGTTACTTGGCAGTAACATATGCGAAAGTCACTTTCCATTTAAGTTTTACACACGATTGTATGTTTGGCAGTGGATAACAGTCTGGTGTGGCACATATGTTTAAAACATGGTATCTCCACATGGTCTCCAGCAGCTGTCTTTCTCTTCTATGAGGTGCAAAGATAGTGCCCAAGAACTGCAAGAATGGCAGTTCACTACTGAATTAAATAATCTGCTGATCTATTTCTTGTTAGATTGTATACTTGTCAGGCAAAAGTCTGCAAGCTTTGAAGGTGACAGGAGGATAGGGCTTAGTCCAAATGAGATGTGTATTATGCACAGCAGCAGCAATGTGCGAAGAATGTTCATTACCAGGTGTGGCTAGAGTCACTCAGGTGGCAGATACAAAGTGAGATGGAGTAATCCCTTCTTGTAAGCTCCGTAGGTCGTCTTCAGCAGCCTCTAGTTCCATGGTTGCTGCACACAATTTGCAAAGTGACACATCATTTTCCGCCATTATGTCTGTCTTTTCCTCCATTAGGTCTGATAACTTTTCTTTTATGTTATAGTACGCACACACTAAAGTTTCAAAATCTGTTGTGTAGTTGGAAGTGTGAGGACCACAGTCACTGGAATCCATATCGATCATCTTGGTACCTGGTTCAGCAGTGCCGTGAAAATCACTGGATTGCATCACGCTTCATAATAAAGTGTAATGGAAGGCACAAGTGTTGTAAAGTTTGTCAGGAATCTTAATAGATTTAGAATCAATACAGATATGTGCCTGGTGTAAGGATATAAGTCAATACAATAATGCAAAAAGAACAGTGTCTAGGATGGGTACTGTTACATCAGGTAACATTTAAGTCCCAAGACAAGAGCTTTCATGCCAAAAGTTGGAATTTTGGGGCTGTTAGCAGGTGTAAGCCAAGTGTTTGTTTTGATCCACTGGCAGTACACTTACATCTGAACCAGAGGTGACGAGTTATGTGCGTGATACGCAAGTGTCTGTGACATATAACCCATGCTATGTGCTGGACATGCCTGGAACGTTGTGTTGGTTTGATATTTGCACGTGTTTTTGTTACAGATACTGAGCATGAGGGTTGATTCCTTGGTTGAGATGTCAACAACCATTGAGTGTCAGTGAATAGTGCAGAAGCATCAGAAACTTGTGACGAGTCTTGAATCTTCATTCTGTGAATGTTGCCAGATAGGCACTTCTTCTCAGAGTGGCCAGTCTCATCTACCTGATTGCAACTGCAAGGGGAAGGTTAGGTTAGGTTAGTGTTTAACGTCCCGTCGACAACGAGGTCATTAGAGACGGAGCGCAAGTTCGGGTTAGGGAAGGATTGGGAAGGAAATCGGCCGTGCCCTTTCAAAGGAACCATCCCGGCATTTGCCTGAAACGATTTAGGGAAATCACGGAAAACCTAAATCAGGATGGCTGGAGACGGGATTGAACCGTCGTCCTCCCAAATGCGAGTCCAGTGTGTTACCACTGCGCAACCTCGCTCGGTGCAAGGGGAAGTGCGCTTCCTGGCTTGAGGCCCAAAATACGCATGTTACCAACATTGAGTAGGAATCCATTTGCTGACACTTCAGCGCATACTCTGGTGGTCATTATGCATGTAGCTGTTGAGAGTTAGTGCTGTGGGGCCTGTTTCTTTGATTTGCTCCTAAAGAGAAGGGCTTCAGTCACAAAGGGTCCAGGTTGAACACTGGAAGAACGTAGATACCAGAACCACTGGTATAACAGTTGTGAATTGTCGTAGCTATGTTGGGAAAGTACCAGAGCTCCAAGTGCTAACAGAAAGCACTGATGCTCAAATCGTTGTTGTTATTGTGGTCTTCAGACCAGAAACAGTTTGATGCAGCTCTCCATGCTACTCTATCCTGTGCAAGCTGCTTCATCTGCCAGTACCTACTGCAACCGACATCCTTCTGAATTTGCTTAGTGTATTCATCTCTTTGTCTCCCTCTACGATTTTTACCTTCCATACTGCCCTCCAATACTAAATTGTTGATCCTTGATGCCTCAGAACATGTCCTAGCATACAATTCCTCCTCCTAGTCAAGCTGTGACACAAATTTCTCTTCTCCTCAATTCTATTCAGTACCACCTCATTAGTTACATGATCTACCCATCTAATCTTCAGCATTCTTCTGTAGCATCACATTTCGAAAGCTTCTAGTCTCTTCTGTTTATCATCCATGTTTCATTTCCATACATGGCTACACTCCATACAAATACTTTCAGATATGACTTCCTGACACTTAAATCTATACTCGATGTTAACAAATTTCTCTTCTTCAGAAACGCTTTCCTTGCCATTGCAAGTCTACATTTTATATCCTCTCTACTTCGACCATCATCAGTTATTTTGCTCCCCAAATAGCAAAACTCCTTTACTACTTTAAGTGTCTCATTTCCTAATCTAATTCCTTTCAAGACACTGTCCATTCCGTTCAACTGCTCTTCCAGGTCCTTTGCTGTCTCTGACAGAATTGAAATGTCATCGGGAAACCTCAAAGTTTTTATTTCTTCTCCATGGATTTTAATTCCTACTCCAAATTTTTCTTTTGTTTCCTTTACTGCTTGCTCAGTATACAGATTGAATAACATCGGGGGTAGGCTACAACCCTGTCTCACTCCCTTCCCAACCACTGCTTCCCTTTCATGCCCCCCCAACTTTCATAACTGCCATCTGGTTTCTGTACGAATTGTAAATAGCCTTCCGCTCCGTGTGTTTTACCCCTGCCACCTTCAGAATTTGAAAGGGAGTATTCCAGTCAACATTGTCAAAAGCTTTCTCCAAGTCTACAAATGCTAGAAATGTAGGTTTGCCTTTCCTTACCCTATCTTCTAAGATAAGTTGTAGGGTCAGTATCGCCTCGCATGTTGTGACATTTCTACAGAATCCCAATTGATGTTCCCCGAGGTCAGCTTCTACAAGTTTTTCCATTTGTCTGTAAAGAATGTGTGGTAGTATTTTGCTGCTGTGACTTATTAAACTGATAGTTCAGTAATTCTCACATCTATCAACACATGCTTTCTTTGGGATTGGAATTATATTCTTCTTGAAGTCTGAGGGTATTTCGCCTGTCTAATACATCTTGCTCACCAGATGGTAGAGTTTTGTCAGGGCTGGCTCTCCCAAGACTATCAGTAGCTCTAATGGAATGTTGTCTACTCTCTTGTGTAGACCATCTATATACTCCTTCCACCTTTCTGGTTTCCCTTCTTTGCTTAGAACTGGGTTTCCATCTGAGTTCCTGATATTCATGCAAGTAGTTCGCTTTTCACCAAAGGTCTCTCTAATTTTCCTGTAGGCAGTATCTATGTTACTCCTAGTGATATATGCCTCTACATCCTTACATTTGTTCTCCAGCCATCCCTGCTTAGCCGTTTTGGACCTCCTGTCGATATTTTTGAGATGTTTTTGCCTGCTCCATTTACTGCACTTTTATATTTTCTCCTTTCATCAATTAAATTCAATATTTCTTCTGTTACCCAAGTATTTCTACTAGCCCTCATCTTTTTACCTACTTGATCCTCAGCTACCTTCACTATTTCATCTCTCAAAGCTACCCATTCTTCTTCTACTGTATTTCTTTCCCCCTTTCTTGTCAGTTGTCCCCTAAGCAGAGGTATAAAGAAGCCAGGAAGAATTATAGAACTGAAATACAGACGGCAAAGCAGAGAGCCAATGATGCTTTCATTGAAAACTCCAGCAACAAATGCAAAGCAGCCTGGCAGGTAATAAACAAAATAGCAGGGAAGCATAAAAACAGACAAGAAATTCCAATAGTGCCAGGAAAATTAAATGAATTTTTTGTTAACAGTACTAAGTTGGAAGCTACTGCTACCTCTGCACCAGATGATGCAACTTCTGAAAGTTTTACCTACAACATTCCTGACCTAAATAACTTATCCTTTAAATGGAAACAGGTGACCTGCCAAACTGTATACAAAGTCGTCACAAACCTACATGGCTCATACAGTGAACATCTCTATGGCATCTCCAACACCATCTTGAAACAAATAATTGACATTATTGTTGCCCCTCTTACCTTTCTGATCAATAGTACTTTTACAGCTGGAAAATTTCCTGAGGTCCTGAAGGCTACTATTGTTATCCCAATCTATAAAAAAGGAGAGAAAAACAAACCTGAAAGTTACCGTCCAATATCCCTCATACCTATATTATCCAAGATAACAGAATGCTTTGCAACTACTTTGCTGAACAAAATCTTTTTTCCTCCTCGCTCTTTGGTTTTAGGCCAGGATTGTCTACAATAAATGCAGTAGAAACTCTTGTGACAGACATACTTGATGGCTTCGAGAACAATTCCATCACTTGTGCTGTACTACTAGATCTGAGTAATGCATTTGATACTGTATCCCATGAAATACTAATAAATAAACTAGAGTGCTATGATGTAAAAAATAACGAACTGGCATTAATCAGATCATACCTGACAAACAGAACTCGGGTAGTTATAGTAAATAGCCAGCAATCAAATGCCCTACCAGTTGTAAGAGGCATGCCACAAGGCTCAGTGCTTGGACCTTTTCTCTTCCTTGTATACATGAATGACTTGCCTACTTTCATGCTTCACAAGTCAATAATATATGCTGACGACATAACCCTGATTACCTCAGATAACAAATTGGAGGAAGCGAAGAAACAAACAAAAGCAATGCTTGAAAAGTCTGCCATATGGCTCCACAGTAACAAGCTGATACTCAACAGTAGCAAGACGGAAACTATGTATTTCTTCTTGTACAATCTACAGGAAAAATTAAATGAGTCTGACTCTGTAAGACTTCTAGGAATCCACCTGGACCTGAAATTAACATGGAACACCCACACGGAACTGTTATGTACCAGACTTTCTAGAGTAGTCTTTTTGTTAAGGAAACTAAAAACATTAGTTAGCAGAAAACAACTTTTATCTTCTTATTATGCCTACTTTGAATCTCACTTACAGTACGGAATAAAATTATGGGGCAACTCAACTGGTGCTCAGACAGTGTTCATGTGGCAGAAGAAAGCAATTAGAGCAATTACAGGTATTAAAAGCCAAGAATCATGTCGAAAGCACTTTAAGGAACTTAACATCTTAACATTACCTTCTCTGTATATAAAAACGTGTCTTCTTTCCATAAAAAAACAAATATATACCTTACCGTCCAGAACAGATGTTCATTCACATGATACCAGATATAAAAACAATCTTAATGTAGACTTTAGTAGGCTATCTAAGGTCCAAAGTAGCTTTCAGCAAACAGGATTAAAATTATATAACAAGTTACCACAATCACTGAAAGACCTACAAGGTGATGCCTTCAAGAAGCAGCTGCACAAATTGTTAGCTGATAAGTGTATCTATGATGTAAAGGAATTAGAATGTAGTAGAGAGTGAGAGTAACTATGATGTCAAGGAATTGGAATGTAGTAGAGAGTAACTATGATGTTATGGAATTATAATGAAGAGAATAACTCTTTATCCTCATGTAATGTAATATGAATGTACATAGTTTCCCAATTTTAGATTCACTATCAAATGTAATGTCAAAACTGTCTATTTCAACAAATGTTGGCTAATGACAAGTAATAAATAAAAAATAAATAAAAAAATACTATCAAATGTAATGTCAAAACTGTCTATTTCAACAAATGTTGGCTAATGACAAGTAATAAACAAAAAATAAATAAATAAAAAATTCTATCTCTGAAACACTCTACAACCTCTGGTTTAGTCAGTTTATCCAGGTCCCACCTCCTTAAATTCCCACCTTTTTGCAGTTTCTTCAGTTTTAATCTACAGTTCATAACCAATAGATTGTGGTCAGAGGTCACATCTGCCCCTGGAAATGTCTTACAATTTAAAACCTAATTCCTAAATCTCTATCTTACCATTATATAATCTATCTGATACCTTCTAGTACCTCCTGGATTCTTCCATGTCTACAACCTTCTTTTATGATTCTTGAACCAGGTGTTAGCTATGATTAAGTTATGCTCTGTGCAAAATTCTACCAGACAGCTCCCCGTTTCATTCCTTACCCCCATTCCATATTCACCTACTACTTTTTCCTTCTCTTCCTTTTCCTACTATCGAATTCCAGTCACCCGTGACTATTAAATTTTCATCTCCCCTCACTATCTGAATAATTTCTTTTATCTCATCATACATTTCATCAATCTCTTCCTCATCTGCGGAGCCAGTTGGCATATAAACTTGTAATACTGTGGTGGGTGTGGGCTTCGTGTCTACCTTTGCTACAATAATGTGTTCCTTAAGCTGTTTGTAGTAGCTTACCCATGCTCTTATATTTTTTATTCATTATTAAACTTATTCCCACATTACCCCTATTTGATTTTGTATTTGTAACCCTGTATTCACCTGACCAGAAGTCTTGTTCCTCCTGCCACCAAACTTCAGTAATTCCCACTATGTCTAGCTTTAACCTACCCATTTCCCTTTTTCAATTTTCTAACCTGCCTGCCTGATTAAGGGATCTGACATTCCACATTCCGATCCGTAGAACGCCAGTTTTCTTTCTCCTGATAACGACGTCCTCCTGAGTAGTCCCCGCCTGCAGATCCTAATGGGGACTATTTTACCTCCAGAATATTTTACCCAAGAGGACGCCACCATCATTTAACCATACAGTAAAGCTGCATGCCCTTAGGAAAAATTACAGCCTTTAGTTTCCTCTTGCTTTCAGCCGTTCGCAGTACCAGCACAGTAAGGCTGTTTTGGTTAACGTTACAAGGCCAAATCAGTCAATCATCCAGACTGTTGCCCCTGCAATTACTGAAAAGGCTGTTGCCCCTCTTCAGGAACCACACGTTTGTCTGGCCTCTCAACAGATACCCCGACGTTGTGATAGCACCTACGGTACGGCTATCTGTATTGCTGAGGCATGCAAGCCTCCTCACCAATGGCAACGTGCATGGTAAAAAAGCTGGCTAAAGCCAGAGATAAGCTCAGCTGAAATTTTTTTGAAGAACCTAACGGTGTTCCGAAAGGATAGGCTAAACTTGGCTGGCGGTGGTGTTTTTGTTGCAGTTAGAAGGAGTTTATCTTGTCGTGAAATTGAAGTAGATAGTTCCTGTGAGTTATTATGGGCAGAGGTCATTGTTAGTAAACAGAATAAAATAATAATTGCATCCTTTTACCGACCTTCCAATTCAGATGATACAGTTGCTGAAAGGTCAAAGAAAACTTAGGTTTGATTTCAAATATGTATCAGACACACACAATTATAGCTGGTGGTGACTAATTTACCCTCGATATGTTGGAGGTGTGCATAAAACATCATCTGAAACTGTGCAAAACACTTTCTTTTAAAATTATTTCGAGCAGTTAGCTCATGAGCTCACGAGAATAATAAACAGTTGTGAAAACACACTTGACCTCTTAGCAACAAATAATCCTGAATTAACAATGAGCAGCAAAACAGATACAAGGATCAGTGAACACAAGATTGTCGTAGCAAGATCGTATATTGTAACTCCCAAATCCTCCAAAAATAAACGAAAAATATACCTACTCAAAAAAGCAGATAAAAATTCACTTGATGCCTTCCTGAGAGACAATCTCCACTCCTTCCAAATCAGTAATATAGGTGTAGACCACAAAATGGGTCAGAACACTGTTGCAGAAACAACGAAACAAACATGCCAAATTTAAACAGATGCAAAATCATGAATATTGGCAATCTTTTTACAGAAGCTTGAAATTTAGCACGGAACTTTGGTCGTAAGTGAAGTATGTTAGCGGCAAGACACAATCAATGCCTTCTCTACGTGATAGCAATGGAAATACTATCGAAGACAGTGCTGCAAAAGCAGAAATAGTAAACACAGCCTTCTGAAATTCCTTCACCAAACAAGATGAAGTAAATATTCCAGAATTCGAATCAAGAACAGCTGCCAACATGAGTAACGTAGAAGTAAATATCCTTGGACTAGTGAAGCAACTTAAATCACTTCATAAAAGCAAGTCCTCTGGTCCAGACACTATACCAATTAGGTTCCTTTCGAAGTATGTTGATGCCTTAGCTCCATACTTAACAATCATATACAACCGTTCGCTCGACAAAAGATCCGTACTCAAAACAACGTTCTTGCTAAACACAACTAGGTCTTTATTCGCATGAAGTGTTGAGTGCTATTGACAAGAGATTTCAGATTGATTCTGTATTTCTGGAACGCTTTTGACACTGTACCACAGAGGCAGTTTGTAGTGAAATTGTGTGCTTATGGAATATCGTTTCAGTTATGTGACTGGATTCGTGATTTTCTGTCAGAGAGGTCACAGTTCTTAGTAACTGATGGAAAGTCATTGAGTAAAACATAAGTGATTTCTGGCGATCCCCAAGGTAGTGTTATAGGGCCTTTGCTGTTCCTTATCTGTATAAATGATTTGGGAGACAATCCGAGCAGCCATCTTGGTTGTTTGCAGATGACGCTGTCGTTTATCGACTAATAAAGTCATCAGAAGATAAAACAAATTGCAAAACGATTTAGAAAAGATATCTGAATGGTGCAAAAATTGGCAGTTGACCCTAAATAATGAAAAGTGTGTGGTCATCCACATGAGTGCTAAAAGGAATCCATTAATCTTCAGTTACATGATAAATCAGTCAAATCTAAAGGAAGTAAATTCAACTAAATACCTAGGTATTACAATTATGAACAACTTAAATTGGAAGGAGAAGGAACACACAGAAAATGTTGTGGGGAAGGCTAAACAAAGACTGCATTTTATTGGCTGGACTCTTAGAAAATTTAACAGATCAACCAAGGAGACTGCCTACACTATGCTTGTCCGTCCTCTTTTAGAATACTGCTGTGCAGTGTGGGATCCTTACCAGATAAGATTGACAGAGTACATCGAAAAAGTTCAAAGAAAGGCAGCATGTTTTGTATTATCTCGAAATATGGAAGAGAGTGTCACTGAAATGATGCAGGATTTGGGCTGGACATCATTAAAACAAAGGCATTTTTTGTTGCGATGGAATCTTCTCACAAAATTCCAATCACTAACTTACTCCTCTGAATGCTAAAATATTTTGTTGACACTGACCTACACAGGGAGAAATGATCACTATGATAAAATAAGGGAAATCAGAGCTTGTACGGAAAGATGTGTGTGTTCGTTCTTTCCGCCCCCTATACGAGATTAGAGTAGTACAGAATTGTGAAGGTGGTTCGATGAACCCTCTCCCATGCACTTAAATGTGATTTGCAGAATATCCATGTAGATGTAGATGAATTGCCTAAGTCTTGGTGCAGTGAGCGGATCTGCTCATCTAGTGGGAACTGCTGTTCCCTTGTAGCCTTGAGTGAAACCAGCAATGATATACCATCTAACGACCGAGATGACATACCCGCGATGCCATTATGCAAAATGCTGAGCACTTTGTCAGCAACTTTCAACTGTGAAGACATGTCAATCCTGTTGTTGGAAATCAGGGCAGTTTTAATGGCAAACATTATTTGGTTATGAAACTTCCTGGTAGATTAAAACTGTGCGCCCAACCGAGACTCTAACTCGGGACCTTTGCCTGTTAATTGGTTAAACCACACCTGATGCAGGGTTTCAACAGAAACTTCAGCATTTGTAACTAACATCTGAAGGTGATGCCCAAATTCTGAGGGTGATATATCACTGATTACCTCATTGTTTAGGACCAGTTGCATGTGTAGATATACAATTTATGTACTTGTGGAAGTGCACTGCTTTTGACGTATTGATATTTGTACAAAGTTGGGGGACGTGGCACGAATAAAGTCTAACGACCATAGTAAGATCAGAATTTCCAATGTGCCAATGTCAAGTATAAGTCATCACACATGCCATAAGCAGTAAGCAAAAGTTCCAACATTCAGCACCACAGAACCGGCATGTACAGTGGTATTGCAGCTTCGCTACATGGAGTGGGTTATGTAATGCAGCGAACAGGTGGAATGCTTGTCGGCTGCACAAAACCCAGTAATGTCACAGAATTTCCATTGGTCAGAGTTGTCTGAGAGTGAAGATTGGTATTCACACCGTCCAAACCATCAATCACTGCCACAGTGAAATGACATCTGTGGCAACCAGCATTATAGGTTCATACTTGATGTTCTGGCTCATTATTTGTAGTTTTTGTTAGGTTACAGCTTGTGGGACACTAGCCACTTTAAGAACAGTGATACAGGCGAATAAAAGCAATTTATTTTGCACTCCTCCATGAACATACAAAATGAGAACCATTCAATAGCTACCCATTGCATGGAAAGTACAAAGAAAACAGACAAAAATTCACAGAGACAAAGATATCACACACTAGTTTCTCAGTGATTGCCTTTACTTCACTGATTTATTACATCATCATTACAGATTCTTTAGTTTGAGTTTCATACTTATTAAGCAAAAATTAGAATCTTCAATGCTCTTTCTAATTTCTACTTGAAACTAATCAGTGGGAGCAGACTTAATATTGATGATGTTACTTCATGCGAAAAAGATGTGTGCCTTAGAAATGTGTTCCTTTTCATGAACAACAACAATTTTATTACCTTTAACAGCTTTGGTTATTTGAATTTTATCAAGACACAGTTTACAATTAATACTACTTCACATTATGCATCGGTGATTAAAAACTGCCTTTGCATCTATATCATTAGAAATGATTTTAGTTGCTCTGACTGTAACCTTAGCTTACAGACTCCTATTAGCTTTTATTGCGTCAACAGCTAATTTAGTATGAATCATAACGTGTTTGGAAATGGATTCCTCTACAGGGCCTCCTTGGAACCTGCCCCACCCTTATTTAAACAATGCCTATTAATATGTCTCATCTGCCTGCACCTGTGTACCTCCATGATGCTACGCTTGTTAATTTAATACATTATTTAAATTTGGACAAGTTGCTATACAATATTATTTGTTTTACATTAAGTGGTTCATACTATGATGTCTTGTCTTGGCCATGTTTGTTGTTACTTTCTCTTTTAATGTAACTTTTCCAATTCTACCTTGATTTTTAACATAGTTATGTATTTTTATTCAGATAGCCATTTGGAATTACCTTGGTGGCTGAAACTGACTGTAGTGTTAAAAAACAAAGCTGCAATTGGTTCTGTGATTTGTTTTCAATTAATTGCTACAGTTGTGGATACCCTGAACCATCACATTCCACATCCTGGGAAAAAAAAGGATTACCTATTCCTACATGTAAAGATAACCATGGGTAGGAAACAAACAGAGGCCAGGAAAAGTTTATGGTGAGCATAGATTGGTCTTTCACAGGTCAGAATCGCACTTTATGGGTGAAATCTACTTACTAGAAAACATTTGAGCCCTAAGTAAGATATATAGTTCACTAAAGTGCACTTATGACATGTAAGTAGTTTTCCAATTACAGGTTCTCATATAGTAAAATGTTTTTCGTTAAGAGTGATACTTTCCAAAACTGTAATTTGCTGTTTCTAATATTTTTATGTGCTTACAGGTGTGAAAATATACAGTACAATTTGCAGTTTCATCATGCAGCAACTCACGCTTCTTGAAAATTTAGCGATCATTAAAAATTTTTATCAATGTGGCAGGTCAGTTGTGGGTGCATATTGTTTGTTCACCAGAGAATTGTGTTGCCACCACTGTTTCTCTATTCAGACCGCACTGTGGTCAAGTTTGGGCAGGATTTCAGTCTACATGACCAGAAGCCACCAGAACACAATGTAATGTGTGAAGTGAGCACAATATTGCAGCAAAAGTGGCCAGTGTTGAGGAAAAGCCAAATGTGTCAGATTTAAGACGACCTCAATGACTGCAGTATCTGAAACATCAACTAAGCGAATATTACAAAAGGATTTGGGCCTGCCTTTAATGGAAGGCCCTTTAAATAGCTATAGAAGGAAGCACAAAACTAGTTTCCCCCCTCCCGATCTCATCCATGGAAGTGACTGTCTCTATGAAATAAGAAAATGGATAAATTGCTACTCGCCATAAACATAACATGTTAAGTTGCAGACAGGCACAACAAAAAGAAAGATAAGTGCATAACAATCTTCTCATTGTGTCTGTCTGCAAGTCAATGTGTCAACTTCATGATGAGTAGCAATCTACCTTTTTCTCCTTATATAGTTCATATCACAACACGGATTTTTCATTGTTTAAACACATATAGCAGGAGAAATAACCCAATCAACAAGTAATGGCATCTACACCTGCATTAGTATTATGTGGCAGCAAACATAGATCTGTAATTAAGTCTGTGAAAACAACTAAATATACAGCACTTTCCTTCAGTACAAACACCTTTCAATTCTTCCTCCTTGCCACACTATGGTGCTCATTACCTGATTCAGAAATATTTACATATACAGCTGGTCCAGCCAATTCTAGTTGACACAAAATTGTGTATAGCACATTGTTTCTCACTGAGGAACAGATTAATGTGGGGATCTGAGGTATTCTTAGAGAGAGAGAGAAAGGGGGGGGGGGGTTGGAACAGGCCTTTATTACAAATCTTTTGATGACAAAAGAGTAACTCCACACTATATTTAAATTCATAATATGAAAATCTATTGTTTTGGAAGAGTGAAGACAGTATCTGAAACTACATTTCTCCCACTTTCCAGTATGTATACATTTCTGCCTGAACTGGTTTCTCTAAAAATGTCATCAAACATCACATATCCTTAATAAAAATCTTCTTTAACTTCCAATCACATCAAACGGTTAAAAGCCAAGAGCTTTTTGTCATGTACTCTGCAGACACTGTCAGGTACTAACTGACAGCAATGCTTTTGATTGTCTTATCCTTTTATCAGAGCTGTGCTGTAAGCTGTGAGGTCACTGGTACTCAGTCCATTATTAAATACGGCAATATTTATATCCTACATTTGTCATGCTTGCTTCAACCTTTTGATACGTAAATTCTAAACATTATGAGGGTGTTTGTCGAAACAGTTCATCCTCATAATGATAGATGTGTCATCAAATGCTATTTGGTATCCATTTTTAAAGCTTGTTCTGCCATGGCTGGTTTCATGATATAGCATAACCATAAATATGTCTTATGTTCTATCTTGAACTGCTCTATACAGTGTGCACCATTTGTTTGATGTAATAGTAGCCACACTTACAGGATGTCTTATTTAGACAATTGTTTCGAAAACTACAAATTTTCAAAGGTCTCATAAGCTGTCATATTTTTGCAGTGTACCTGAAAATTGATTTAGTATTCTCTATTCAGGAAAAAGCTAACCTTTCCCATCAGTCAGCTACAAAATGGCAAAAACTAAAGATTCTTGCTCTTTTCTTGAGAAATGTTCTGCTTATGCACCTCAGCAAAAATGACATCAAAAATTTGGTGACGTTGTAACCACATTCACGTATGTGATGATTTACTGTATACACAATCGGCAGACAAAGATGTCATGGAAGGGTAACACACCATCTGTCTCTACGTGCACTGTGATTCTGAATGTCATTCAAGTGTTCCAAGGAGTCCTCAAATTATCATACACATTGAGCCAAGCAAAAAAAGTGTTGTCCACTTAGTGACAAAAGCAATAAGAAATAAAATCATCTTGTTACTGGTAATGACACAGCTTGAAAATACTTATTCAGGAGAGCCACTGCAAAAGACTGAGCAAAAAAACAATTAGGCTTGTTGAACCCTTGACAAAGGCAGCTTCCTCAAATTTTATCCATAAAATGGTTTGTTTTGGATGGAGTTGGAAGATTTCCCATTGTAACACTGTACATCTGACTAGAATACTGTCTGCCATACAAGAAATATGATAACATCTAGATAACATGTAGAAGTCTATGTAGTTGATTATAGGACTATGTGTAAACATTGAGAACACACAGATGTGTCACCACCCGTGACAGAGAGACATTGAATTCAGCTGATGAAACTGTCTGTATTCTAGATAGATAAACAAGTCAGGTTTTTAGCCAGACTGTAAGTTAGCAAGCCATTGTTCACGATGAACTGAAGGGGCATTCCTCTTTTATATAGTTTGGGCAACTCATAAAGCATGTGTGGTTTAGGCACCTGAGGGAGTTTATTATTACCATCATCTTCTAGTGATGACTGCTTCACAAGCACTGATGTGTAACTCATTAATCTTGATATTGGGTTTCACTGCAATGTCCATTATGTGTCCTCTTCAAGCATCACAAAAACATGTGTGGTAGTTTGCTTATTCCAAAATAATGGCTGTGTTGTCTTCGTCAGCTGGCATTGCTGAGTTTCTCTGCACAATGTGTGAAGTCCATTGTGTTCAACCCAGTCACACTAGAAGCTGGCAGAATGGGTTTTGGAAGAATCCAGCTTGCTTCGTGGAAAATCTCACCTGTATTCACATTCTGTATTCTCATGCAATGAGCTGCTTGGTCAACAATACTTATTATTTCACACATAGAGAGATGCTGCAGAATTGGTACAAGGTCAAGTCCTTTTAAGAGCTGCTGCAGGTGGTTAACAAGCCCTTAGTCATATATTTGTAGTAGGCCTCAAAACTATGAAAAAATTTCGTATCACCATCATCAAAAGCCCAATCTGGATAAATTAATTGCTATTTTGTTCACAGCTACATGTTCATGGAAACACATATACCTTTGACATTTAAAAAAAAAAAATTACCTGGTCTAGGGTCTCGTATCAAACCAAATTGTTGCTGCACAGTGCTAGGTGCTGATGGAAGTCTAAGAAATTCTTCTGAAGAGTCTGATGGGCCACCACTTGATTTTCCTGGAAGCAATGTTGCTGGAATGTCCTGTTTACCCATCAGCTAAAACAGAGGAATTAATTTTAAAAATAACAATGCTAAATAAATCAATCACAGAACACATCAGACACACAGTACAAGATAGACACTGAGTTAAACCGCTCTTATGGTGACGGCACTGTTTACATACTGTGTAGATGCTGGTAATAAATGAAATGAAGGCTGCCAATCTTGAGTCAGATGTTGATCTACAATTAAAAATTCACATGCCATTTCTTTCACTTATAGTTAGCTTGTATTTTGTTTGTGTCATGATGACACAGATGTCAATATTCAATGAGAATGTCGTTTCTCACTTTTTTTGTTTTGTTAGTAATGTGTGCTTTATTTGTCTTGTAGGAATTTAAAATATATAGTATGTGTAATTAGCACAGTGGTATTAGGTTTCAAAGAAGCAAACACTTTTTAGATACTAATACATTCTGCAATTGTCCGGAGTCAAGATAGTATAGAGTAGGTCAAGAAAAGATAATTACTAAATGTAAATTCTTTTTTTGGGTGGAAGATGCTAGTTAATTAGATCTTCAAGGATGTTGTTATGCAGGAATCTAACAGCACAGCTTAAACTGCTGGGATTTGTTTACAAAGAGAAACAAATGAAGACACACAATGTCATTGGATATCTGCATATGATTCATAATCAACCATCTTCACTTCCCATGATTCATTTTCCTGTTACCAACACCTACACAGTATCTAAATACTGCTGACATCAAAAGTACACTTCTACCTAGACACTGTAATTCAGACAAATGGGGAAATATTGACAGCTGAATTTCTGGAAGCATTATTTCCTCATTTTGAAGCAAATGACAAATAGAAAGAGAGAGAATCCTGAAGAAACGCAATGGCCATATGTGTGAATCTTAGTCAAGGGTGGCACAGACATTACAATATTTAAATCAATGGGATGAGACTACATGGAAATCAGTAGAATGAAAAGAGTCAGTACTGGATATAAACTGCCAAAAAGATAGCTTTATTTGGGAGAGGGGGTGGAGTTGGGGGAGGGAGTGCAACAGACTGTGGAATAAATAATTTTTTTTATATGAGTAAAACAGCATTGTTGTTAACAATGTATTTTGACAGCTATCCCATCCAAGGAAACAACCTCCTTTCTCATAGAAGTGTGTGTGTGTGTGTGGGGGGGGGGGGGGGGGGGAGTGTTTTAGGAGAAAAGTGTGGTTGAACAGCAAAGGATTTTCTGCCGATTTTCCCTTTCCTCGCCAACTGGTTGCATCTCACAGTGTCATCATGTATTGGATGCAGGTGGTGTGCTGATACAGCAGTGGTACTAAACACAGTCCATGGAAGTACAGTGAGGGAGCTATAGTAGCATGTTCTTGTGTGCTGGTATGCGGTATGATAATGACACCTGTGTTATTTGGTGGTAACTGGCATTGGATAAACTTTCTAATTATTGTAGGCTTTAATCTGAATGTTTAAATTTGACATATGTGGCAGGTTCATCGGTCAACAAAACAAAAATTAGTCCAAGTGACTCTGAAATTCTAGCCTTCCAGAGAAGATTATGAAACTTGCCCTTGTATTTTGACTTAATCCCAGTTGGATTGCCATTAGTACATCTTAAGTACTTTGGTGATAAGGATCTGTAAATAATTCACACTATCTATTCTTTTATTTATTTCACAGTTACATAACCTTAGAACATATAGTGCATAAATACACTTGCAATAAGTGGAACCTTTACCATGAAATAATTCTCACAATTTATTCTAATTAATTGACTCAATAATTGCTAATGCTGAAGTAAACCTAAGCGAGATCTATCATAGAAGTAGCAGAGTTCATAAAATGATTGTTGCGTCTTTTATAATTTCTAATAGTCAGTGAGTAGAACGAAAATGACTACATTATGTTTCAACTATGCATGCGTCTCTAGAATCCAACCAAAACTATGGAAATTGCGGGTCTGGGGGGGGAGTTAAAGCATCTATTAGTTCCTAGATACAATGATCATGCCCAAAATGTTGTGTTTATACTCATACAAGATTTCTTATTGTTTTGGTCAACTCTGCTCTGATACAGCTGTGTATGTTGGTCTCTTCACCTCTGCATAACTAATCTAGCCTCCTTTTCATGTCCTTTGACTCTTCATAACTGCAGTCCAGTTTTTCTTTAAGTTATAGATAACATTTTGCTCCCTGTACTTCATCTATGCTACCTTCAGAATTGCTAAGAGTGTGTTTCAGTCAACACTATCAAAGGCTTAGTTTTTTTCTCCTCTAAATCCACAAATGCCTTTCTTCAGTTTACTTTCTAAGGTCAGTGATGAGGTAGATATTGCCTACTATGTTCTTACATTTCTCCAGAACCCAAGCTGATCTTTCCACAGATTACTTCCACCAGTGTTTCCATTCTTCTACAAATAATTCATGTCTCTATTTTTTAACAAGTGATGGTTCAGTAATATACCTGTCAGCACCTGCCTTCGCTGATATGAGAATTATGACTGCAGTAATGAAAAGTTTGAAGGAATAAAGATAACTCGCCAAATAATGGAGATGTTCAGTCGCTGAAAGGTACATAAGCAAGACAGACAACTTGAATAAAATGTTCCAGAAATACAGTTTGACGGGGTTGAGTGGTTTTGTTGGGTGGGGTGAATGAGGGCAGGAAGGAGGTGGGGTGTGTGATGAAGAGTAGGGGAAGGGCAGCTGAAGAAATTCATGTCGAACATAATCCTAATGACTGCTGGTGTGTTAATACAGGATAATGTTTGATTTCAGTGAATGTGTGTACGACTTGTTCATCTCAGTACGTTGTTAGGAAAGTCAGCAAGTCAGAATACTGTGAAGCCGACATTGTGGAAAATCTCCTTCCATTACTGAAGTGATGCAATATTTTAGGTTTTGTTGGCATGATTGATTAATGGTGTGCTTCTAGATGTTCAGCTGAGTTGTTTTTCATTTTATGTACAATATTTCGATGTATGACCCAGTCATAATCTTCAAGTGCTGTGAGCAATGTTGCCTGGGCTCCAATCAGACTCCTTTGTTTTCAACCATCAAACAGCATGTCCAGTGTTGAGAATCAAACAAAGGTTTAAACAACAGTGCAAAATCAATAAGAGTTCATAATCTTGTTGGAGTCCAGACAGTGAAATCACACAATAGAACAGCTTGTAGCTTCTGAAGACGATGTATGGGTTGGTCATCAAAATATTATGTGTAAAACGGAAACTCCTGGAGGTAAGTACTCCCAGTCTTCCTTTCATTTCAAACTGAATTTTCCTTTTTATACATTTAGCCAGATTTAACTGTGGCAATTTAAAAAAGTAGGAATAGTTAATAAGCACAATGAGTTACATGTGTATGTAAAAGACCTCAGAAGAACTATATAGACATCAGTTTCCTTCTAATCTCGCAGGGAATATCTGTTTACAATTTTTCATATATAATACCAGCAATTTTACCATCTGTGATGGTGCTGTGAACAGGCTCCCACACCCCACCTCCAACAAAAAGATTCCCTCTTCTCTCAAACTGTAGGCCACACATTGTTTACCTCCTTCCCCCAATAGCAGCAAACTAGAAAAGCATCATTGTGAGATATTATCCCTACCCCTAAAGTCAACATGAACCTCTTCGGGGTCCCAATTAATATTTCCTGCAGTTTAGTTCACCCAAAGTTAATCGTGTCATTGGAGAACTGCAACAAATGCAAATGTGTGATGAAGTTATGACAACTTTATGAAAAGGACAGATTACCACTCACCATATAGCAGTGATGCTGAGTCGCAAATATGCATAACAAAAAGACTGTCAAACAAGTAAGCTTTTGGTCAACAAGACCTTCATTGGAATCAGGTGCATGTGCACGCACGCACCTCTCACATACATGAACACTGTCTCTGATGCCGAGGCCAGTCTGGCCTTGGCAGCCAGAGATGGTGGTTGTGTGAATGTGAGTTGCATCTGCATGAACGTGTGTGTGTGTGTGTGGGGGGGGGGGGGGGGTGTCTGAATCCGATGAGGGCTTTTCGGGCCGAAAGCTCGCTTGTTTGACAGTCTTTTTGTTGTGCCTATCTGCGAATCAGCATCTCCACTATATGGTGAATAGCTATGCTTTTCATAATATTGTCATTATTCCATCTGGGGTTTCCATTACGTGATGAAGGCACCAAACACATGTAATCTCTATTTGATGATATATTCTTGCAGAAAATATACTGTGGGGATGGGTGTGGGGGTGGGGCAACACACAGTAAGATACCTGTGGTTAATAGTGGCTGAGGCGTACTCGATTTAGTTTAGAATCAGGATTCAGACATCCTGCTGTGAAAGAAATTAAAACAAGAGTGCCCCACAAAATGCTGAAGAGTGCAAAGAAAAGTAGAGTTAGCTTCTTTCATCAGAATATTAGAGTACTCAGTAATAAAGTAGAAGAGCTTCCTCTTTGTTTCAAAATGTTGAGAGTTATGAAAAGAAATACATCCTGTATGTGCCTGAATACCACATAACTACAGGGCTGGAGAAGTGAAATACAAAAGATGAAACTCTAAACCATAGAAAATCCAGGATGGAATGTAACAGTATTATGAAAAGGATAGTTGCTACTCACCATACAATGGAGATGCCGAGTCGCAGATAGGCACAACAAAAAGACTCAGAACAGAAAGTGAGCTTTCGACCAACAAGGCCTTGGTCTCTCTCTCTCTCTCTCTCTCTCTCTCTCTCTCTCTCTCTCCCCCCCCCCCCACCCCCCTCCCTCCCTCTCCCACACGACCAGGTCTCTGATTGCTGTGACCACACTGTCAGTGGGTGCTTGCAATGTGGCTTTAGCAACCAGAGACCTAGTCGTGTGTGTGTGTGTGTGTGTGTGTGTGTCACCAATGACGGCCTTGTTGGCCAAAATCTCATTTTCTGACAACCTTTTTGATGTCCCTGTCTGCAACTCAGCATGTCCGCTATACAGTGAGTAGCAACTATCCTTCTCATAATAAAGATGAAACTCTAGTGCCTTACTCAAGCAGAACTAATACGGGAAAAGGAAGAATTGTTACATATATTACGATAGAACGCAAGTTCATAAACATCAAAAGAAATAGATTTTGTGGAAACTGGGACACAGAAGCATCCACATGTGAATTAATATCGAAAAATCGTTTAGTTACATCCTTAGTAATTGCATATATATCTCCACTGAGAAACTTTGAACAGTTTATGAAGCAACGGATTCCTTACTATGCTACGGTGTCACACAGCAAGAAGCAGTTGGTAGTCTGTGGTGTTTTAAATGTATATACTCTAAAGGATTCTGAAATGAAAAATGATCTGGAAATGTTGTTTAGATCCCACAGCTTGATCTCAGTAATTAACTTGCAAACCTCAAAGGGTACAGAAGGGAATACATTTCAGTAGCTGTAAGATTTGTAATGGCCTCATTTTACACTATGGAGGAGTTCAAAGCCACAATGCAAGTAGCCATGTACCTATAAAACTCTGATACATTCCCAGCTCCTTAGCTGTACGCATGTTTGTTTATTATATATCTAAAAACAAAGATGATGTGACTTACCAAACGAAAGTGCTGGCAGGTCGATAGACACACAAACAAACACAAACATACACACAAAATTCTAGCTTTCGCAACCAATGGTTGCTTCATCAGGAAAGAGGGAAGGAGAGGGACAGATGAAAGGATGTGGGTTTTAAGGGAGAGGGTAAGGAGTCATTCCAATCCCGGGAGCGGAAAGACTTACCTTAGTCTTTCCGCTCCCGGGATTGGAATGACTCCTTACCCTCTCCCTTAAAACCCACATCCTTTCGTCTTTCCCTCTCCTTCCCTCTTTCCTGATGAAGCAACCATTGGTTGCGAAAGCTAGAATTTTGTATGTATGTTTGTGTGTCTATCGACCTGTCAGCGCTTTTCTTTGGTAAGTCACATCATCTTTGTTTTTAGATATATTTTTCCCACGTGGAATGTTTCCCTCTATTATATGTTTATTTATTATTGTAAACATATTTAAATATGTTTTATTTTTCTTTAATAGAACCAAAGTTGTAGATGCTTTAATTAAAACTGATTAGTAATACGCATGTAGTACCATAGAAAGCAAACATAACGAACTTGGAAAGCTGATATGTTCTATATGCTACGATGTATTCACAAGAATCGCCAGAACTCAATATAAATAAACATACAAACAAATTTATTGAGATCAAAAGAGCAACAACAAAATTACCTGTTTAGTTGTATGATTTTGCATCTGTATCCTAAATTTATCTGTGATGTTGCAATTCGCCAATGTAACTGCATTATGTCTAACGACGATATCAATACAACAGCGAGGTCTAATAGAACCCTCAGGATCTACAACTGTGTACTTGTTTGGAGCAGTGCACAACACTGAAAAAAAAATGAAGTATGTTATCTCAGATATGATGACCATTAAAATAATAGTACTGAAAAATAATGATGGGTTACACAAATATGTTAACTGTTTTGATAATAATTGACGGCTGAAAATTTAAAATGGTGGTAAACAAGCCTTATAACATGTTTATTTTCCCTAAAAACTGGAATCAAATATTAGTTTGCAGTTTTAGGAAAGTTAGCTGTCATCATATTACTCATGTGGTTACTGGCACAGAATACAATCAATTCATTTGTTCATCTGTTCCGGAGA
The DNA here is from genome assembly GCF_023898315.1 of Schistocerca nitens. Lineage (NCBI taxonomy): Eukaryota > Metazoa > Arthropoda > Insecta > Orthoptera > Acrididae > Schistocerca > Schistocerca nitens. The sequence continues at coordinate 438,780,196 of NC_064614.1, forward strand.
TTCAGTCATCTGTACATTGTGCTGTGTAGAGCCCATCAAAAAGTCAACACTTCAAAGAAAGAGGAAGAGCCAAGGTATACAATAATGTGAAGCAGCTGAACTAATAATTAACAATTGTAAAATTGCTACAAACTACTTGCGTTTACTCAAGCTAAGCGAAAAGTAGCAAAATTAAGAGGAAACTCGTTACTTTAGAAAAGCTGTTGCTTTCTCTGTCATGCACTACATGATGACACATATTTATGTAGTGTTTGAAGCTATAATTCCCTCATGAGAAAAAGAAGACTGTCATTCCTTCTGCCTCTGTGAGTTTCTAAATAGATCAGAACAGCATATCTGAAAAAATAAGTTAGCACAAAACACATAAACTTGAAACTATAGTTATAAATAACATTTCTTTTTTGTCCATGAAGAAAAAAAATATTCCTCAGGCTACAAAGGGATGACAAAATATAAAACATTAATGTCATTATAGAACTTTTAACATTTGATATATTAGATCAACCCGAAGGAAAACACTTTTAGTCAAAGAATGACGAAAATATCTGTTGTTATGGGCAGTACAGAGTCAGTAACAAGTTTCATCATTTGGACTGTCATGCCACGGATGTGACCATCATGATGCTGTAAACAGAACCTGGATTCATCAGAAAAAATGATGTTTTGTCATTCGTGCACTCAGGTTCGTCACTGAGTGCACCATCGCAGGCGCTCCTGTCTGTGATGCAGCATCAATGGTAACCGCAGCCATGGTCTCCAAGCTGATAGTCCATGCCGCTGCAAACGTCGTCGAACTGTTCGTGCAGATGGTTGTTGTCTAGCAAACGTCCCCATCTGTTGACTCAGGGACAGAGACGTGGCTGCACGATCCGTTACAGCCATGCGGATAAGGTGCCTGTCATCTCGATTGTTAGTGATATGAGGCCATTGGGATCCAGCATGGCGTTCCGTATTACCCTCCTGAACCTACCAATTCCATATTCTGCCAACATTCATTGGATCTCGACCAACGCAAGCAGCAATGTCGCGATACGACAAACCGCAGTCGCGATAGGCTACAATCCGACCTTTATCAAAGTCGGAAACGGGATGGTACGCATTTCTCTTCCTTACACAAGGCATCACAACAATGTTTCACCAGGCAACGGCGGTCAACTGCTGTTTGTGTACGAGAAATTGATTGGAAACTTTCCTCATGTCAGCACGTTGTAAATGTCGTCACCGGCGCCAACTTTGTGTGAATGCTCTGAAAAGCTAATCATTTGCATATCACAGCATCTTCTTCCTGTCGGTTAAATTTCATGTCTGTAGCACGTCATCTTCGGGGTGCAGCAATTGCAATGCCCAGTAGTGTATATTATTTACATATATTGTACAACACATATGAAAACTGCAAAGAAGGTCCACTAGGTAACATTTATCAGAATCCCTATTACTGTAAAACATCTTTTACTGTGATGTCCCCCGCTTTCCTGTATGGCCATTGCACAATTTTAGTGAAAAATTGTGCACGTTTTTCGAAATGGCCACGCCTCTTTACACATGCGGGAAAAACGAGCACTTAAATTTTTCTGTGTGAGCCCAGATTTCTCTTATTTTATTGTGATGATAATTTCTTCCTATGTAGGTAAGCGCCAACAGAATGTTTTTGCAATCGGAGGAGAAAACTGGCGATTGAAATTTCACGAGAAGATTCCATCACAACGAAAATCGTCTTTGTTTTAATGATTGACACTCCAATTCACGTATCATGTCTGCGACACTATCTCCCCAATTCTACAATAATACAAAATAAGCTGTCCTTCTTTGTACTTTTTCGATGTCATCCATCAGTCCCACCTGATGCAGATCCCATACTGCACAGCAATACTCCAGAATAGTGTGGACAAGCACAGTGTAAGCAGGCTCTTTGGCAGACCTGTTGCACGTTCTAAGTGTTCTGCCAATGAATCACAGTCTTTGGTTTACTCTACCCACAATATTATCTATGTGATCGTTTCAATTTAGGTTATATGTAATAGTAATCCCTAAGTATATAGTTGAATTTACAGCCTTCAGATTTGTATGACTTATCGCTTAATCGAAATTTAGTTGATTTCTTTTAGGACTCATTTGAATAACTTCACACTTTTCCTTATTCAGGGTCAACTGCCACTTTTGGCACCATAGAGATAACTTATCTAAATCATTTTGCAAGTCGTTTTGATCATTTGATGAGTTTAAAAGATGATAAATGACAGCATCATCTGCAAACACTCTAAGATGGCTACTCAGATTGTCTCCTATGTTGTTAATATAGATCAGGAACAATAGAGGGCCTATAACACTTACTTGGAGAATGCCGGATATTACTTCTGTTTTACTCAATGATTTTCCATCTATTACTACGAACTGTGACCTTTCTGACAGGAAATAACGAATCCACTCACACCACTGAGGCAATACTCCGTAGGCACGAAGTTTGGTTAGAAGACGCTTGTGAGGAACAGTGTCGAAAGCCTTCTGGAAATCTAAAAATATGGAATCAATTTGACATCCCCTGTCAATAGCACTTATTACTTCAAGAGTATAAAGAGCTAGTTGTGTTTCACAAGAACGATATTTTCTGAAACTTCCTGTGTGCGGGACCGAGTCTTGAACTTGGGACCTTTGTCTTTCGCGGGCAAGTGCTCTACCATCTGAGCTACCCAAGCACGATTGCGCCCTGTCCTCACAGCTTTACTTCTGCCAGTACCTCGTCTTCTACCTACGGGGCACGAGTCGTGCTAGAGGTAGCCCAGATGGTAGAGCACTTGCCCGCGAAAGGCAAAGGTCCCAAGTTTGTGTCTCAGTCTGGTACCCAGTTTTAATCTGCCAGGTTGTTTCATATCAGCACACACTCCGCTGCAGAGTGAAAATCTCATTCTGGATATTTTCTGAATCCGTGCCGACTACGTCAATGAATCGTTTTCTTCGAGGTCCTTCATAATGTTCGAATACAGTGTATGTTCCAAAACCCTACTGCAAATCGATGTTAGTGATATAGGCCTGTAATTCAGCGGATTACTCCTACTTCCCTTTTTGGGTATTGGTGTGACTAGAGCAATTTTCCAGTCTTTAGGTATGAATCTTTCTGTGAGTGAGTGGTTGTATATAATTGCTATAAATATAGAGCTATTTTATCAGTATACTTCGAGAGGAACCTGACTGGTATACAATCTGGACCGCAGGCCTTGCCTTTATTATGTGATTTGAGCTGCTTTGTTACACCAAGGATATCTACTTCTATGTTTCTCATCTAGGCAGTTGACCATTGATTGGAATTCAGGAAAATTTACTTCGCCTTCTTTGGTGAAAGAGTTTCGGAAAACCGTGTTTAGTAACTCGGTTTTAGTGGCACTGTCAGCAGTGGCTTCACTGTTGTTATCGCGCAGTGAAGGAATTGATTGCGTCTTGCCACTGGTGCGCTTTATGTATGACCAGAATCTCTTTGGGTTTTCTGCCCTATTTCGAGACAGAATTTCATTGTGGAAATTATTAAAAGCATCTCACATTGAAGTACGCGCTATATTTCGAACTTCTGTAAAACTTTACCAAGCTTGGGAATTTTGTGTTCTTTTAAATTTGGCTTGCTGTTTTCATTGCTTCTGCAACAATGATCTGACCCGCTTTGTGTACCATGGGGGTTCAGTATCATCACTTATTAATTTATGTGGTATACATCTCAATTGCTGTTAATACTATTTCTTTGAAAACATTCCATAACTTTTCTACACTTACATGATCAGTCTCTTAAAATGGCGTTAAAAGCATTTTTATCAGCTTTTTTAAATAGATATACTTTGTGTTTCTTTTTGATGGTTGTAAGTGTTACGGTATTCAGCCTTGTGGTCGCTAATCCATGTATTTGTCACGACACTCACTATTTGTCCAGGATTATTTGTTGCTAAAATGTCAAGTATGCTTTCGCAACCACTTACACTTCGAGTGGACTCATGAACTAATTGTTCAAAATAATTTTCTGAGAAAGCATTCAGTACAATTTTGGATGATGTTTTATGCTTGCCGCCGGCTTTAAACGAATAATTTTTCCAGCATATTGAGGGTAGATTGAAGTCACCAGCAACTGTAATTGTATGAGCGGGGTACTAATTTGAAATGAGACTCAAGTTTTCTTTGATCTGTTCAGCAACTATGTCTTCCGAGTCGGGGGTCAGTAAAACTGATCCAATTAATAGTTTAGTCCAATTGTCAGGTATAACCTCTACGCATACTATTTCACATGAACTATCTACTTCAATTTCGCTACAAGGCAAACTACCTCTGACAGCAATAAATACTCGACCACCAACTGTATTTAATCTATCCTTTCTGAACACTGTTAGATCATTTGAAAAAATTTCGGCTGAACTTATTTCCGGCTTTAGCCAGCTCTCTGTATCTGCAACTATTTGAGCTTCAATGCTTTCTATTAGGGCTTGGAGCTCTGGTTCTTTCCCAACACAGCTATGACAATTTACAACTACAATACCAATCATTTCTACAACTACCTTACTGTGTTTTACCTGCCCACTTTTAGACAGATGCCCCTTCTGTGGTTCCCTGAGACCCTCTAACCTAAAAAACCGCCCAGTCTCTTCCACACAGCCCCCACTACCCATGTAGCTGCCTCCTGTGTGTCGTGGACTCCTGACCTGTTAAGCGGAACCCGGAAACCCGCCACCCGATGGCGCAAGTCAAGGAATCTGCAGCCTACACCGTCACAGAACCACCTGATTCAGACCCTCTACTCAGCTCTGCACCAAAGGACCACAGTCGGTTCTATCGACGATGTTGCAAATGGTGAGCTCTACCTTAATGTTGGAAGCAAGACTGGCAGTCTTTACCACTTCCACAAGCCACCGGAAACCAGACAGGATCTGCTCTGATCCAAAGCCACACACATCATTGTTACCGACATGAGCCACCACCCTGTACTCTTCATGGCATCCGGTAGCACCCTTTCCATATCCGGAATGACTCCCCCAGAATGCACACTGGCTTCCTTCCCCTCCTTGGCAGCCATGTTCCTAAGGGGCCCCATTACGCGCCTAACGTTGGAGCTCCCAACTACCAGCAAACCCACCCTCTGTAATGACCAAACCTTGTGGGCCAAGAAGCTTCCTCTGGAACAGGGTGGACGAGTGCATCCGGCTCAGAGACATTGTCAGCCACAGATAACGCCCGAAACCTGTTTGTCAAACGAACTGGGGAGGCCCTACGATTGGCCCCTCGAAAAGTTTTTCACTGCCTGCCAGACTTTGGAATGATCTCCTACTCGACCAAGGGTGAGGGGTGAACCTCAGTGCAAGCAGTACCCAGGTAGGTCACAACAGTGGACTGATCAGAGGACACGTGGGACGTGCTCGACGTCCCTTGCATCCCCACGTCTGATTCCCCACAGTGACGCCCCCTGGCAGCAGCCTCAAGCTGTGTGACGGAAGCCAATGCAGCCAGAAGCTGTGAGCAAAGGGCCGCCAGCTCAGCTCGGATCTGTACACAACAATCACAGTTCCTATCCATTACTGCAGTCGCTCTTGTTTGAAGCTTGTAAAAACATACAACAAGCGAACGGTGCACTCGCCTTATTAGTAGCAGGAACTAGCGGTGCGCTCTCGCTGACAGTCTAATATTGTGGTTCCTCCTTTTTAAGCATCACATGAAATGTCAAAGTGACATATCAAAACAAGTGACTGCACGGTAGAAAATTATTTAAAATTACCCATAACAGAGGAAATGCAATTGAACTTGAAGGGATTCCTACTCGATTCTACTTAAGAGTACGGAAAAGAACTTCTTTCTTTTCTAGCAGTAGTGTACCATAGATCACTGAAGGAACAAACTGTTCAAGTGATTGGAAAAATACGCAACTAATCCCACTTTCCAAGAAAGATAGTCAAAAAGATGAACACAACTAGAGATCAATATCATAGACATCAGTCTGTTGTAGAATTATGAAACACATTTTATGCTTACATATTAGGGCATTCTGGAAACTGAAAACCTTCTGAAAGAGACATATTTCTCACAATCCTAACATCCCTCTAAAAAGCAGTATCCGTTCACCAATATAATTTACAAAATTTCCTATTTCAGCTATGGTCTGAAGTGTTGACAGGCTATAACAAGGGAATGACAACCAACTAACAGTCCACACGATTAACCGAGCAGTACTGACCACACAGTGACTGAAATGCTGCTGAGCACAACTACTTGACTTCAAGGGTTGCTTCATGACAATTGCCATCTGGATCTTGCCCTCAATAACTATTTCTCTGAATTGCATAAATGGCAATTGTCCTTATAACACATACTTTAATAACAGAAGCATTCTGAACTCAATCTCCAATAGTCACCATCCGACACCCGCTCTTGTCCCCATGGCTTCAAACTTGACTTGTTCTATACTTGCATCTTCCTCTGTTCTAACTCTCTCTCTTAGTCTACTCCTCCACATCAGTGTGTAGCACATGCAAGTCCCACACATGCACCAGAATGGGATCAATCGTAGCCGTATTCCTATCAAGTGCACTTGTTGCTATTCCCTCCTTGCCGTTAGTCACACTTCCTTCAAACCTTTACACTTACTTCCCAACTTCTTTTTCATTTCCACTTACTTCCCAACTTCTTTTTCAGCTAACTCATTTCACCCTATCAATCCCTCACATCAGTAGAGATGTGGCACGGTACAACATATTCTGCCAGAACACTGTAGCTGTGTGGGTGTATGTGTGTGCTATATGCATTTATCATGAATATGCCATTTAGCTTTTCTTATTGAACATTTGATGAATTTTCAACATACTTTTCGAATAATGGTGTAATTTGGTGTCGTTAAGGAATTACAGGAGCTTTTTTCCCATTATGTTTGTTATAAGACTTACTTTCCTCAACAATTATTTTAACCACACAAATCCTCCACTTTTTCACTTGAGTTACTGCATCAAAACAATGAAGAAACACATTACAGAAGCTACAAAATGTGTTATTTACATCAGTTTTACTGGAGTGTGTCTTGTATTTTTCCAACACTAGCATAAAATTGAGTTGTCTTGATAGATATTGTGATCACTGCTGAAAAATCTTATTTTGGGGTCTCTTTCTGTTAATACTATAGTTAAATTTGTTAAACTACAGTTTTGCATTCACAAGTTGAAGAGTTGACTCTTAGTATGTACCCGAAACTACTGACTATATTCAACATGTCAATGCTATGGTTTGAATAGTTGAATTGCACAACAGTTATATCTCCACAGAAATCAGGTCATTTCTAGAACAATTAATGTTACTAAGCAGTCTCACAAACTTTAGAATCAATATACCAGTTTCTTTACTTGAACATTTTAATACTTGAACATTTTAAATTAAAAATCTAACAACTATATTAAACAATGTTTAAAATAATTGTCTTTAACATTTCGTTTATTCACTGCAGTAAAATTTTACGTAATCTTCTGCAAAACAGCTGTTTCCCCATCTTATGAGGTTTTTATGAGAAAAGAACATTTTATAGAACAATAGTGACCACTAACTTTGCTTACCTCTGAATCTAATTGGGAATTCGTAAGGATTGTATAAAGTTAATACTTGTTTGTGTGACGCTTGGTCTTCAAGATAAAATATGATTGGTGTTGGATATACGAAGACAGGCACTTGAATCGGTCCAGGATGCATTCCAACCACATTTATTCTTGATCACAATCACGTCACTGAAACAGAATACCGAAAGCTGTATGGAATGCACTTGGCAATAATTCTATTTTCTACCTGTCTTGTCAATGACTGTAGGAACATACGATAGTGACAACGCCGATAACAATTCTTATGCCTTGTCTTCCCATGAAAAACACGATCCCTTCTCATTCACACGTGACGTCGAGTCGAAGAGGTGTACGAAATCTATCAACAACTAATTTTATCGTAACAGGTACATCTCAAGAACATATCGCAACTCTGAAATATAAGCAAGGATTACAACAAAGTCTCATCAACCTGGCTAAACTTATCAAACAGCTGATTTTGTCACTTTACTTACTGTAAGCTAGAAATAAAACAAAAATACATACAAAACTACACAACCACGTATGTTAATTGTTCCGTAACTAAAACGACATACAACGTACACAAGAGAACACTTGCAGTCCAAACCTTTAATTTAAGAATCTCATGCAAACAATAACAACCTTGACTCAATTCATATCTTTCCGGAAAAACAACACAAAGAGCGAAATCATGCTGACAAATTTATAATGATTTGCAGCTACAATCTGTAACAATAATTCATATGCGATGAATATTATAAGAATCATCATGTTTTGAAGATAGCCAATGGAAGACAAAATTACTAAAAGTTTTAACTGATTTTCTGCCGCAATGAACAAAATTCCGCAATCATGCATGTGTAATTCGAAGGTTGGCAAGGAGCAGACGACATTGACAAAGGTCAGTGCCGTCAACGGCGCTTGTATTGTGTGTGTAAATGGCATGATACTGCGACGCTCAACAGCTTGTATATTTGCCTTACAGAAAGCGTTTCTCACGAGTGAAACAGTGGCAATGGCTAAGAAATCTGCTATCGTTTTGTTAGCAGAGGGAGCAGAAGAAATGGAATTTGTGATATCCGTTGATGTCTTGCGTCGTGCCGGCGTAAGTTGCTTCCACAGACGATATGTATTTATTTTTCATTTATTTATTTGTTCATTCGTAGACAGCAAATGTAACATGGATGTTTTCCAAATGTACATGCAAATTTCATGTAAATTCAATTTTAGGAAACTGAAAAGTGTATGAATTTCATCAGTTGCTTCCACAGACGATTTGTATTTAATTTTTCATTTATTTATTTGTTCATTCGTAGACAGCAAATGTAACATGGATGTTTTCCGAATGTACATGCAAATTTCATGTAACTTCAGTTTTAGGAAAATGAAAAGTGTATGAATTTCATCTACTATCAAAAACAGGCGATTTTTATTAGAAAACGAGTACTCACATGTTTTTTATCTAAAAAGTCTGTAATAGGGGTAAAAGTAAAATTGCATTTTCTGTGCAGTTCGGTGGGTTAAGTAGAATGCACGTCTCCAGTCATGTCCAGTCTGTCAACATACTTCAAAAGACCGTTTTGTGACAAGAAAGATGGTCAGCACAGAACATTTGCTGCGAAGTTGGCACATATCGCAGTGATGTCATTCAAACATTCAACCTCTATCATGAGACACAAAACCTTAAAGATGTCTCATACTTTCGAACATTGTCAATACAAACAGATAATGACTGATAACTATAAATAAAGGTAACCTGAGAGAAATGCGATAGATCTGTGCACTGCCTATAAGGCAACAGAGATGTATGTGTCAGCCCAGACAGTATGCAACCACACGTTCAGTGTGCCCTGTAGTCATCTAACAGTGCAAATCCTCTCCCTCAAAAGTATAGTGGTGCACAAAAAAACACCTGGAATAGAACCTAGGTCAACAACATCAGGTTCTTTTCACCAATGAGAAAAAGTTTTATCTAATGCCTATGCCTAGGTTATGAAGGCCTGTTTAACAAAGAGGTTGATCAGTTGTGTTTAGTGCCAATATCATACAGATTTGGACACCTTATCACCGTCAAAGGTAATCAGAGGGCTGTACAGTGTTGGGACAGCCTATTGTGCAGTCCTACAGTGTACATTTCAGTGTCAGGTTCGTATTTCAAGATAATGCCCAAGCACACTGTGCCTACCTCATGAACAACTCCATTCAGAAAGCAGAAATCAGTGGAGTGGAATAATCTGTGCCTTCTGCTGACATGAACCTGATTGTGTATGCTGGAGACTAGTTGATACTTGCTGTGTGTAAACACAGGTATACTATTCATATATTGGATGACAACAAGAGGGTCACCACTGCAGAAAAAGACAGACTGAAGCAGGAATGTGTTGATCACTTTGTGCTCTAAGAAGCATTGAAACATATTGAAATGCATGAGAGTAAAGCAACATGGTATTGAATGTTCGTCAGCAGCAGGCTCTGATTTCACAGTTGTGTGCTTCTGAGAAGATTATTGTTACTTTGATTAGGGTGTTGTTTTGTTTTTATTTCACTGCGAAGATTTATTTATATACTTATATTTCATTTTATGATGTTAAAGATGTAAACATATTAACATTTTAAAAGGATAACAAACCCAGTAGTTTTGTGTTTGGTTTAATATAGTCTCTAAACATATTCAGCTGAACGCTATGGGGCCTACATAATCACTTCACGGTACAGACATTGCCTGAGTATAATCTTTGTACAGTTCTTAAACTTCCTGGCAGATTAAAACTGTGTGCCGGATTGAGACTCGAACTCGGGACCTTTGCCTTTCGCGGGCAAGTGCTCTATCATCTGAGCTACCCAAACACGACTCACGCCCGTCCTCACAGCTTTACTTCTGCCAGTATCTCGTCTCCTGTACAGTTCTGCTTTTATTTTAATTTATTTTCTGATGTAGGTTGACAGTGTGTTGTAAAGTTTAACCCAATTATGGCTCATGTGCCTTTGAGTATGTGTTGTTTTGTTGTTTTTGCTTGATGTGTATGGAGGGCTGCGCTCTGTTGGATGTTGCACAGCTACAAGAGTCATCATTTGTTTGAAAATTGTGTGTTCATCCTAATACCTGCGTGTATTTTAGGTTACCATTACTGTTCTTGTTTCTGAATAATGGTTCCAATGTGTCTGTGGAAGCCAATGGATTATTATTTGGATAACACTGTGTTTTAATACAAAATAATTTTTTTAAATGGCAGGTGGTGGCACATCAAAATGTTATTCTACATGTGGCAAGGGACTGGAAATTGTCAGAGTATGCCAACCTTGCAATTTCCACAGTGTAAATGTTTGAAATAATTCTTACAGCAAAATAGTCTGAACTGAATATCTAAATAGGTTTCAATGCAGCATCTTTATAATTTAGGTTTCTACCAGCATGAATCCCTAGTAGTTTTGTAGGTTCTATTCGAAGGCTTTGTCACCTAACACTACATTTATCTTATCATTTGTATATAATTTCCCAAATTACATGTAATTTGTTGTATTCAAATTTAGTAGCTCAGTCTTTTAGCATCAACCAAAGGGTGCACATACTTGAGGACTTGCTCAGTAGTTGTAAGCTATACCAGAATTCCTTTAGAGTACATACCAACACAGTAGTGTGATTTGCAAATAACTTTACTTTGCCTCCATTGTCAGTGGTTTGTACCACGTTTGTGTATATGAGAACTGGTGTAGGACCTAGAACACTTCCTTGTGTCCTCTTATTTTGACTTCCTTTGTTTCTGATAATAAACTGATTTTGTGACTGAAATGAGTTGACTTAAGTTATAAAATCTAGCTTCTATTTTGTTGAAATGGTTCAAACTAGATTTGCCAGTTCCTTGGATACCAGGCACTTCCAGGTTTTTTTTTTTTTTTAAAACAGTATGCAGTATGAATTACTTTCCAATACATGACATAATTAAGTTAATTTAACAACATAATCAAGTTAATATAACAACTTTTTTTTAAAAAATTTATAATTTTTTTTTTTGTTTTTTCTTTTTTTCGTAATTTATATCTAAAAGTTCCTCTATGGAGTAGAAGGAGCTGTCATTCAGAAATTCTTTTAATTTCTTCTTAAATACTTGTTGGTTATCTGTCAGACTTTTGATACTATTTTGTAAGTGACCAAAGACTTTAGTGGCACTATAATTCACCCCTTTCTGTGCCAAAGTTAGATTTAATCTTGAATAGTGAAGATCATCCTTTCTCCTAATATTGTAGTTATGCACACTGCTATTACTTTTGAATTGGGTTTGGTCGTTCATAACAAATTTCATAAGAGAGTATATATACTGAGAAGCTACTGTGAATATCCCTAGATCCTTAAATAAATGTCTGCAGGATGATCTTGGGTGGACTCCAGCTATTATTCTGATTACACGCTTTTGTGCAATAAATACTTTATTCCTCAGTGATGAATTACCCCAAAATATGATGCCATATGCAAGCAATGAGTGAAAATAGGTGTAGTAAGCTAATTTACTAAGATGTTTATCACCAAAATTTGCAATGACCCTTATTGCATAAGTAGCTGAACTCAAACGTTTCAGCAGATCATCAATGTGTTTCTTCGAATTTAAACTCTCATCAATGGACACACCTAAAAATTTTGAATATTCTACCTTAGCTATATGCTTCTGATTAAGGTCTTTATTTATTAATTGCATCATACCATTTACTGTACGGAACTGTATGTACTGTGTCTTATCAAAATTCAGTGAGAGTCCATTTACCACTTAGTAATTTTCTGAAAGACATTATTGACAATTTCATCAATTAATTCTGGTACAGGTCCCACACAGTTGAACCATATTCATTTGTAGCAGTGACCCTCGTATTACAAGCAGCTTTTGAACATTCCAGTTTTTTTCCTTAATATGAGTTTCATGCGTTAGCTGCATAATTTAAAAGTCTTCTATTTTCACATTAATATTTTTTCTGTGTGTGTGAGAATTATTTCCAGATCTTTACATCTCTTCCCTATTTCACAATTTCCCATATGGCTTCTTATTTGTTACCAGATTGTGTTATTAAGCTAACATTTCTCATAATTTTTGCCCAACTAATCAAATTTTGGTATTGCCTCCCATCATATAATTCATAAGATGGTGTTATAAACTGTGGGTGCTTTCATTTTATAACTTTGTCCTTTTAGTCATTGAAGAATTTTTGATGCCAGTTGTGATCCAGCAAGTGGGATTCACTCTACTGTGGGATATGATTCTTGGTATGCACAACCTGAAATTTTCCATGGAGTGTGAAGAAAGGGTGTATTGAGCATTGTTCATGCTTGGCTGTGACAGTACTCCTGCCCAGAACTTATTACTTAGGCTGTTGATAAAGGGTACAAATTTATCTGTAGAAAATGTTTGTTTACATGTTAAAAGCACTTGAAAAGATGTTAACCCCAAGAATTTGCTTATTATTTGTTATTCTTGGAGTTTCATATTTGTGGTGAAATAAGTTTAATTACATAGGTCAAGAACATCTTTCAGCAAACTTTCATTCGCAAGATTTATATTGAGGTCTCCAAAGACAGTTACAGTGGCTCTTTCAGGAGACAGAACATTATTATTTGTGGGGACTTCAATGTAGATTCTCTGAAAGAGGGTAATAGGAAAAATGACCTTGAAGTATTACTCGGTTCGGGTCGACAGAAGCATCCGATCCCACGTGTCGGCTTTGACCCGTGACGTACGGGTGTTGTCGTGTGTGACGTCATGACAGCGCGGAGTTTGGCTTGTGAGTGTGGCGTGTTTGTAGATGTCGTCTTGATGCGGTTTGTTGTGCTCTCTGTTGGTATGTTCAGGGTTTTCATTTGTGTGGTGTAATGGGCGCAGTTTGCTTTTGCTGATTATCCAGAATTGTTAGAGTGTCGCCTGTTTTTGTAGTGGAATTCGTTTCAGTGAGTTAACGATTTTGTGTGAAGGTTAATTTAGTGTTGTTCGCTGTAGATCATGTGGTAATTTTAATAAAATTAATCGGTTGTTGTTTTTGTTCAGGAATGGCTATTATGGATAAAAACAGTGCCCAGGTCAAGGGAAGTGTTCGATCCCAAAGTGTGGCTGTGTATGTTGATATTGGTATCGGAAGATGTTTTTGTGCTATATAGGCCAAGGGAAATGTTTGATCCTAATTTATGGGATCGGAAGCTGTTTGAGCTATATAGGAAGTGTCCGATTCCAGTTGATATTGTGTTTAGTGGTATTTGGGGAGTTTTGTGATGTCTGTTTTTTTCGTCGTTTTGTTTGGTTTTGTATGGGGGTGTGTGTCTAAATTTGTTTATATTTAGTTTGCCCCCACCCAAAAACACCTCATTTCCCGCGCTTGTCCTGTTATTGTCATTAGGCTTTTTGTGGAAAGTGTGTGTTTGTTTTTCGATGTATTTTCCTCATAATGTGTACGTACCGACTTTATATGCGCCATATTGGAATCGTGGTTTATGGTGGTTTCCGCCATATTTGTGACGGGCGGGATCGGACACTTCCATATTTCCCTAAGTTCTTTCAATTTGACACCCGTTATTGATTTTCCTACTCAGGTGGTAAAGTAGCAGCTCACTGATATGTAACTTCTTTATAGACAAATATAAATTTAACCAGATAAATGCTCAGCCTGTTGAGAATGGTCTTTCTGATCATGGTGCACAGCTAGTTACAATATATGACATAGCTCCATTCAGCAATACTAAACAGTCCTCCAAAGTAGTACGTTCAGTCAACGATTTAACAATTGCAAATTTCAGGGAAAGCCTACAGCAGTTAGACTGGGATGAGGTGTACCGTGAACCTGATGCCAATTTAAAATATAATTTATTTCATGACACTTTTGTAAATGCATTTGAAAACTGCTTCCTCAAGAAAATAGTTAAATATACTTGTAAGAAACCATGTAACAAACCATGGCTTACTAAAGGTATAAAAATATCTTGTAGCCGGAAAAGGGAAATGTATCTGATAGCAAGAAAGAGTAGTGACCCAGAAACTATCAAACATTATAAAAACTACTGTGCTATATTAAGAAAAGTTATTAAAAAATCCAGAAGTATGTGTATCATGTCTGAAATCAGGAACTCTGATAATAAAATTAAAACAATTTGGAATATTATTAAAAGAGAAACTGGTCAACCAAGAGCACAGGAAGACAGTATTACCATCAAACTGAATGAAAACTTTACGAACAAAAAGTCAGAAGTTGAAAATATTTTTAATAATCATTTTCTAAATGTTGTGGATATAGTAGGATCCAGGTGTTCATTAGAAGATGCTAAGCTGTTAATGGAAGAGGCCATACCTATGCAATTTGATACACTTGGAATCTCACCCACTTCTCCCTCTGAAATTAGGAAAATAATAAACTTGCTTAAAAGCAAAAACTCACATGGAATTGATGGCATTTCCAGCAAAATACTAAAAGCTTGTTCTCAACAGATAAGTAAGATTCTCAGCCACCTGTGTAATAGCTCTCTGGAACAGGGCATTTTCCCTGATAGACTGAAATATGCTATTGTTATACCTTTGCATAAAAAAGGGGATGGATCTGATGTCAACAATTACCGTCCAATCTCCCTTCTAACAGCTTTATCCAAAATTTTTGAGAAAGTAATGTATTCAAGAGTAGCTTCACATATCTGTAAAAATGAGGTACTAACAAAATGTCAGTTTGGTTTCCAGAAAGGTTTTTCAACAGAAAATGCCATATATGCTTTCACCAATCAAATTTTGAATGATCTGAATAACCGAACACAACTGATTGGGATTTTTTGTGATCTCTCAAAGGCTTTTGATTGTGTAAATCATGAAATTCTGCTAGAGAAGCTCAAGTATTGTGGCATGAGTGGGACAGTGCACAAATGGTTTAATTCATACCTAACTGGAAGAGTGCAGCAAAATGAAATAAGCAGTTCTCATAATATGCAAAGATCAGCACATTCCTCAAACTGGGGAACTATCAAGAATGGGGTTCCACAAGGGTCGGTCTTGGGTCCTTTGTTGTTCTTAATATACACTCCTAGAAATTGAAATAAGAACACCGTGAATTCATTGTCCCAGGAAGGGGAAACTTTATTGACACATTCCTGGGGTCAGATACATCACATGATCACACTGACAGAACCACAGGCACATAGACACAGGCAACAGAGCATGCACAATATCGGCACTAGTACAGTGTATATCCACCTTTCGCAGCAATGCAGGCTGCTATTCTCCCATGGAGACGATCGTAGAGATGCTGGATGTAGTCCTGTGGAACGGCTTGCCATGCCATTTCCACCTGGCGCCTCAGTTGGACCAGCGTTCGTGCTGGACGTGCAGACCGCGTGAGACGACGCTTCATCCAGTCCCAAACATGCTCAATGGGGGACAGATCCGGAGATCTTGCTGGCCAGGGTAGTTGACTTACACCTTCTAGAGCACGTTGGGTGGCACGGGATACATGCGGACGTGCATTGTCCTGTTGGAACAGCAAGGTCCCTTGCCGGTCTAGGAATGGTAGAACGATGGGTTCGATGACGGTTTGGATGTACCGTGCACTATTCAGTGTCCCCTCGACGATCACCAGTGGTGTACGGCCAGTGTAGGAGATCGCTCCCCACACCATGATGCCGGGTGTTGGCCCTGTGTGCCTCGGTCGTATGCAGTCCTGATTGTGGCACTCACCTGCACGGCGCCAAACACGCATACGACCATCATTGGCACCAAGGCAGAAGCGACTCTCATCGCTGAAGACGACACGTCTCCATTCGTCCCTCCATTCACGCCTGTCGCGACACCACTGGAGGCGGGCTGCACGATGTTGGGGCGTGAGCGGAAGACGGCCTAACGGTGTGCGGGACTGTAGCCCAGCTTCATGGAGACGGTTGCGAATGGTCCTCGCCGATACCCCAGGAGCAACAGTGTCCCTAATTTGCTGGGAAGTGGCGGTGCGGTCCCCTACGGCACTGCGTAGGATCCTACGGTCTTGGCGTGCATCCGTGCGTCGCTGCGGTCCGGTCCCCGGTCGACGGGCACGTGCACCTTCCGCCGACCACTGGTGACAACATCGATGTACTGTGGAGACCTCACGCCCCACGTGTCGAGCAATTCGGCGGTATGTCCACCCGGCCTCCCGCATGCCCACTATACGCCCTCGCTCAAAGTCCGTCAACTGCACATACGGTTCACGTCCACGCTGTCGCGGCATGCTACCAGTGTTAAAGACTGCGATGGAGCTCCATATGCCACGGCAAACTGGCTGACACTGACGGCGGCGGTGCACAAATGTTGCGCAGCTAGCGCCATTCGACGGCCAACACCGCGGTTCCTGGTGTGTCCGCTGTGCCGTGCGTGTGATCATTGCTTGTACAGCCCTCTCGCAGTGTCCGGAGCAAGTATGGTGGGTCTGACACACCGGTGTCAATGTGTTCTTTTTTCCATTTCCAGGAGTGTATATTAATGACTTGCCATTCTATATTCATGAAGAGGCAAAGTTAGTTCTCTTTGCTGATGGTACAAGTATAGTAATCACACCTGACAAACAAGAATTAACTGATGAAATTGTCAATAATGTCTTTCAGAAAATTACTAAGGGGTTCCTTGTAAATGGACTCTCACTGAATTTTGATAAGACACATTACATACAGTTCCGTACAGTAAATGGTATGACACCATTAATAAATATAGACCTTAATCAGAAGCATATAGCTAAGGTAGAATATTGCAAATTTTTAGGTGTGTCCATTGATGAGAGATTAAATTCGAAGAAACACATTGATGATCTGCTGAAACGTTTGAGTTCAGCTACTTATGCAATAAGGGTCATTGCAAATTTTGGTGATAAACATCTTAGTAAATGAGCTTACTACGCCTATTTTCACTCATTGCTTGCATATGGCATCATATTTTGGGGTAATTCATCACTGAGGAATAAAGAATTTATTGTACAAAAGCGTGTAATCAGAATAATAGCTGGAGTCCACCCAAGATCATCCTGCAGACATTTATTTAAGGATCTAGGGATATTCACAGTAGCTTCTCAGTATATACACTCTCTTATGAAATTTGTTATGAACAACCAAGCCCAATTCAAAAGTAATAGCAGTGTGCATAACTCCAATATTAGGAGAAAGGATGATCTTCACTATTTAAGATTAAATCTAACTTTGGCACAGAAAGGGGTGAATTATAGTGCCACTAAAGTCTTTGGTCACTTACCAAATAGTATCAAAAGTCTGACAGATAACCAACAAGTATTTAAGAAGAAATTAAAAGAACTTCTGAATGACAACTCCTTCTACTCCATAGAGGAATTTTTAGATATAAATTAAGAAAAAAAAAAAATTATAAAAAAGAAAAAAAAAGAAAATAAAAAGTTGTTATATTAACTTGATTATGTTGTTAAATTAACTTAATTATGTCGTATTGGGAAATTTGACTCGTTCCACATCATTACGAAATATCGTATTCATGATCCATGGATCTAGTATTAATCTAATCTATTTAACAGTGTTTCTAATTGATCAATGTATATTTCTGTATTCTCAGTAGGTGGTCTAAATATTGGGATGACTATAACTTTTCCTTGTATTTCATAGAACTGCACAGCTGGTACTTCAGAATATTTTTTCCAAACTCAAGGGATTTGCTTCTTGCCTTCTTTTATGTCTTATACTTGATTTGGTAGAGGTATACACATTCTCATTTTTTATATTCTTAATACAGTACTGACTTCTCCAAGTTATGAATGTTAATGTCACTTATTTCGAACTCCTACCAGAACTCCACAATACATGTGCAATAAATATTGATACCATTCATTGCAGCCTCAACTTCAGAT